>NC_090186.1:33988945-34309941 GCF_024679245.1 Pseudorasbora parva | reverse complement strand
TCTGTCCGCGGCGGTTCTGGAGTTTTCAAAGCTGCCATGTTTGTTGTTTTAATGTACTTCCACCTCGCGCACATGCGTGAATTCAATGACGCGACAAATTAAAATTCACAGGGAAAATGTAGGCCTATTATTAAATCGATCCTCTGAGTTACGGATCGATCTTTAGAAATTAATATAAAAATCGATTCAGAATTGGTGAATCGATTGTTTCAACCCAGCCCCAAGCGTGGTGACTCACTCATTACATTGAACAGACACGTTCAGTTTTTAATTGTAGTGTCTTCTCCAACTCAGTCACAGTAATCAAGTTGGTGGCTTTGGGAATGGCCTCACAGGGCAGCGAAGCATTCTGGGAATTGTAGTCTTTCATCCCCATGAGACAGAAATAGATTTTCTGTCTTTTCTCGGTCTAGAAGGCACCAAATTCAAAAAGATTTTCACATTTCTACTACATTAATGACCCATTTTAAATACAGATTTATCTTCCCAGTGCTGAAGTACCCCTTCAGCTCTGTCTGGGGGATTTAATTACTGAAATCTGGCAACTGCACGAACTGCAGCTGATGAAGTGAAAACACCAAATAAACAAGTAGGCTACATTTTATCAATCTCCATTTTGAGATGTTTTGCTTAAAGTTTAATTTAGTCGGTCTGTGTTGTGTCAGGACGGTCAGGACTCACGAGCCGCTTTACTGAACTGCTGTGAGCTGCTGAAATAAGCCAATCAGAGCAGAGCTCAACATTAATATTCATGACCCTTCCAAATAAGGCAAAAACAGAGCATTACATCCTAGGGACAATTTATAGGGTTGTAAATGGACCTGTAAAACTGTGTCTGGACAATTTTTCCCCTCAAATAAGCCAAATACCCTCTATGTAGATATCAGAGAACAATTTAACACATTGTTTCAAATCATTCTAGGGCACCTTTAAATTGTAAACTTTTTTTTTTTTTACTGTTAACTAAAAAAAAGGGGGTGGTGGGCACCTTAACATTTACCCATTTTTCATTTAATTTTTAAATGAAAGAAACTAAAACTGAACATAAACTTGATGCTGTTCTTTTCATATAGAAAGATGTTCTTGATGCTGTTCTGCCATACTAATAGTGATACACCGAACATGATTTTTAATAGCCGATTGGACCATTTTAGTAATTTCTGTTTAGATATCTGTACTTTTACTCAAGTTTGGCTTTTAGGTACTTCATCCACCTCACGCAAACGCACAGTGTTCCCTAAAAGAATCAGGTGTCCTCAGCTGCAGAATGTTACCATAGAAACAGGACACTTCCAAGCTTCACATAAAGGAATATGCAGCATTTTGTGATAGTGATACACACAAGCATACCACTGCACAACATACCATGAAGGGTATTCAGAAGCAACACATTAATAACAAAAGACTTTACAGTTCCTGTAGCTACTAATATCAGGTGTATATAACGTTTGGATAGAAAGCTTGTTATTCCTGCTGGTAGGACTTTAAGGATGATGAAAATCAAGAACACACTCCAATACAGAGGATAAAAATGCCTGTCTGTGGCTGTACCCTGGTGAATAGCACTTAAAGGGTACATAACACAGTTTCTGCCAATCTCATATTAATCTTTAGTACTTACAGATAGTATTGCATCCTTCATATCTCAAAAGAGTCTTTAGTTTGATCATATTTATAATAGACAGATACCCTGTAACGATTTCTTTTGAAAACAGTCGAACTTGTGAAGGCATGGAGTGGGCGGCGCTAAAAGTCACAAACACACACACCATTGCATTATCCCTGGATAACTTTCGATGCACAATTATTGTTCACATTATATGCACTTATATGCAATTAGATGGCCGATCGCCAACAAAACACAGACAAGTTTACTTCGATGCTGCCCTGGAAAAACAAACTTCATCCACTGTTTCCTTAACACTGGCTTATTTGGGAAGCTGAACATGCTTCTTTAGTGACATTGTTGATTTCGTGGTCTAAAAACAAAATGACAGCGCTGCCAATGGCTTCCGTAACCCGAACGAAGCTCATTAATGGGCGCGCTCTTGCTCTCGCTCTGGTTGATGTGCACACATGCTCATCCGGGAGTGTCTCGCCCTATAGAAGTGCCCATACAAGGAATTCCGAAGGAACGTACAAGGAACTTGTTCGAATCCTAAAGGAGTGTATTTAGCATTTGTTTTTATTTTGCCCATTTTTAGCATGAGAATCCAACTCTTTAACAGTGTAAATAAGTCAGAATGTATGAAATAGCATTAGGCACCCCTTTTAAATGGCAAAATCACACTAGATCTCATCTGATAGAACAGATCCCACTAGATAAACGATGTCAAGTTGTGATGTTCAATCAAATGAACGCCTCAAGTTTAAAGAAATGCAAACTAAAGAAACTGATGGATAGAATATTTATAAAACATTTTAATTTTCACATGATAGAACCAGATCAATTTTCCCAAGAGCATCTTGAGCTTTAGGTTTTAGCTCAAGTCTCTCTATAGCTCAACAAACCTACCACCCTTTTGGTTATCAATTCATTTCAGTTATCATGTTTACCCACTAGGTAACACCACCCCATAATTTGGTGCCTCAACAGTATGACTTAAATTGCTCACCTCGGACAGCCAACTGAGACTGAACTCCAAACTTCCAAAGTAATTCCTGCTCTATCAGTAATCTTGAGCTTTGTCAATCCCTTCAGTTTGAAGAGGATCATTCACCACATCTTATGTTCGGTTTCTCCACTCGGGGAGGCCGCCACCCAGACCAGCGCCTGGCTCCTCAGGCATAGTCCGCTTTGATCTGCAAGGCCTGAACAGGCTGCTATTGTGGCTCTGTTGAAAACCTCCAGCGGCCCCTAATCCCTGGCAGCTCCATTTCCAGCAAATTCACCTTAAACAGGCCCATTTAAATTGAAAAAATAAAAATAAACAATTCACAGAATTTAGCCTGGGTTTAAAATGTACACACTTGAACAGCCTTTTTAGGAGAGAGAGCAAGCAATTTTTTGTATCACGAGCTTTAGCAGCATTTCAAAATGGTAATCACTGCTGAAAGATCCACTGAAAATAAAACCTGCACTTAAAAGATTAACAATCTATAACATTATAAATCCCTAATTCACACATTTGAGAATTCTTTAAGAAGATTCGGAGGGAGTTAAGGGAACCTTCGAGCTTACTACCCCAAATTTTGAGGCCCCTAAGCTTTCACTTCATTGCTCCGGAGAAGGCGAATCATGACCATGCATGTGAACGTGCAAAATTGTTCAGAAATAAGGCTTGATCCAAAAAGAAAATCCACCAGGACATAATGACTTCCGTGCATATGCAGCCCTTACTGTAATTATCAACAGCTTGCCAGCCCAAATGTGCTCAGTGTTCAGCCCTGCTCCGTTAAGGGTTGAGTAAAACCAACCCACTGGGTAATGAAGATACCTGTGCTTAGACTTGAGAACAACCAGTCACACTGCTCATGTTGCACGAGTTAACAGCATCAGCTGAAGCTAATTTCAAAAGAAATGTTTGCGTGACTTGTACAAAACATTTGCAGAACCTTAAACACGGGACACCGATATTTACCTTCAATAACTGAAACATGTTTTGGACAGTTTACAGCACATTTTTCACAATAAGATAATGAAAATCAAATCATCATTAACAGCACACCATTTTTGTGCCCCAATCTTCCAGAAGATCGATATTTCTATTTAATCATTGCCTGTCTAGTCACATTAACATATTTTTTTTTTACTCTGCACAGTAGTTTAAGAATTATTATTTTTTACACAAGACACATTTGTCTTTCAACCAAGAAGTTAGTCTTTTCTTACCGTCTGCTGTTTTCTGAAGCTCATATTTCTTGCTAGATAAGAAATATTTGGCAACGTCCAATCAGATTTCAAATTCCCTCACCAAATGCAGTGGATATAATGCTTTAACGGCAAAGCTGTATGAAAGCACTTGACGAAAGAATCATAAATCTTGTCTATAGGTCAGCTTGATCCTGTTTATAAACTCTTAGTCATTAGTCTTTGGTTGAGAAAGTTTGCATGTAAGCTGATGCTTTAATCTTATATCTGTTAATAAGTTGTGGGGCTATTTAATGGAGCTATAATTAAATCTCTGAAAGCAGTGGATAAGAGAGAGCGACACTGTATCTTTTTCTGCCAAAAGGCAAAAAGACCCTTAATTTTCAAGCGCTACCATAATGTGACTTTGATGTCTAAATAAACTTTACACTTTTTTGTTTCCTTTTTTTCCTACACATGCAAAATATTTGCATTCCCTGTTAGTAGAATCATAATAAGACTTCATCATAAGTATGATGCCACCGATTATTGAATTTACCCTAATAAACGTGAAGGTCTATTAATTTATCAGTACCAGCATATATGTACAAAACTCAAACACACACACACACCCACACACAAACACACACACAAAACAGGTAATGCTATGTTACCTGAAATAACCAACACACAGTTCTATTACACATTAAACATTAATAAAAACCAGGTAAACCGGGTGTAATTTAGCTTCACCAGGCTGACAAACATGTGTGTACTTGTGTGCATGTGTCTCTCTCTCTCTCTTTATATCAAGGGTGTGAATTTTCCCTGGCGCCAATCGGCTACCTGTGCTCACTGACTGCTGGCCTGGTTATGGGAGGTCCTCTGTGAGTATGAGCACTTTGGATGCTGTCTTCAGGGCAACCTGACGGCTGTTGCCTAGTCATCAGATTTCTGAGTTTTGATGTCTCACTGCACAGTTTTTTGTAAGTACATGAATGCATTCGGTAAATATGTGTGGGGTGCCTCAAGGCTCAGTACTTAGCCCGTTTTTGATCAGTCGTTGGACTTAATCATAAAGGCATAGAGTTTGTTCTATCACTGCAGATGCTGTGCAAGACTATCCATCGTTCCAGCCTGACAACACCATGATCACGACTTGCATCTATGACTGTATTTCAGACATCTCTGCCTTGAAGAAGAATCGCAACTTTTAAGGTTCAATGACACAAAAATAAATAAGAAACTTGGGGTTAATGTTTGATGACCAGTTGAACTTCACTGCCAATGTTGTTGACTAGTCCAGCAGATTTGTTTTACAACATCACAAAATAGACCCCAAGTGTCCAGGTATGCTGCACAGCTGTTTACCCTATTTCCACCAAGGCATTTTGAGTGCTGGTTCAGAGCCAGAGCCTAGTTTAAAATCAGTTCTGTCTTTTGACACCCGAAGCACCAGCTCTTAACCAGGAAAAGTGGTTCTTAAGTAGCACCAAAACAATACTGGTCTAGAAGGAAGAACACTTGAGTCAGGTGCTAGGGACAGGGTTACCGTGACCAACAAGACGAACACAAACTTGTGACCGGCATTTTTGAAATAGCAGCTAATCGAGCTAATAGCAGCTGAATCGTAATCTCCATCTTTTACTGAGAGCTGCACGAACACGTTGGATTCGCCGTGTTGGAATGTAGATATAAGTTCGCAAAGCCATGCGTATCAATAGCAACGCAACGTCTACCATTGTGGAACCAAATGGAAGGCTTGTTCGAGATCCATCTGCGCTGCACAGGCCGATCGATGTATGACATCAATGTACTGCAAGAACGGTTGGAGAGTATACAACTCCTTATCTCAAAACAATTCTGGTGTGTTTGTGTTTGCCGCTGCCACCCTAGTGTTGCTGGGAAAGATGATACGTATACAGTGACCAAGACCTGGCTTTGTTGTGGCCATCTAGCACGTGGAAAGGCAAACCGCTTCTTTGAAGGCTTGTCAGTCGAACCAACCCCGAACCGTCAATAGCTCTGAACTAGCACCCGGTTCATGCTGGTGGAAAAGTGGTGTGTGTGTTTAGTTTACTCCAATGCAGTGGTTCTTAATCTCTTGGACTCCTAGGCTCCCCACTCTCCACAATATTCACAGCGAGGTCAGCTCCCTGTTTTATTTAAAGCAATAAGAAGTGTTAACAGTTTTATATATCAGTATCTTTTTATATATGCATATATAGATTTTTAAATATAAAACTGTTCTAAGCACTTTGTTTTATGATGTATAGTGACAGTGATTATTTTACTCCATTAATAATCGGTATACGTTAATATTACAAACTTTCTTTTCTTTTCATTTATTTTAGATTCATTGTCAGTACCGGCTTCGTCTGCCATTACCAAAGACTATTTTTGACCCAGGAAAACCCCTGAAAAGCAAACTATTTAACCCTAATTTGACGCAAATCTTATCCTATTTAACACTGATGAAATATCCTAATGAACACAACGTGAAGAACATGAAAGTGTAGGATCTCACCCTTTCCTACCACAGGGAGTGCAGAATTATTAGGCAAATGAGTATTTTGACCACATCATCCTTGTTATGCATGTTGTCTTACTCCAAGCTGTATAGGCTGGAAAGCCTACTATCAATTAAGCATATTAGGTGATGTGCATCTCTGTAATGAGAAGGGGTGTGGTCTAATGACATCAACACCCTATATCAGGTGTGCATAATTATTAGGCAACTTCCTTTCCTTTGACAAAATGGGTCAAAAGAAGGACTGGACAGGCTCAGAAAAGTCAAAAATAGTGAGATATATTGCAGAGGGATGCAGCAGTCTTAAAATAGCCAAGCTTCTAAAGCGTGATCATCGAACAATCAAGCGTTTCATTCAAAATAGTCAACAGGGTCGCAAGAAGCGTGTGGAAAAACCAAGGCGCAAAATTACTGCCCGTGAACTGAGAAAAGTCAAGCGTGCAGCTGCCAAGATGCCACTTGCCACCAGTTTGGCCATATTTCAGAGCTGCAACATCACTGGAGTGCCCAAAAGCACAAGGTGTGCAATACTCAGAGACATGGCCAAGGTAAGAAAGGCAGAAAGTCGACCACCACTGAACAAGACACACAAGCTGAAACGTCAAGACTGGGCCAAGAAATATCTCAAGACTGATTTTTCTAAGGTTTTATGGACTGATGAAGTCTGATGAGTCTTGATGGGCCAGATGGATGGGCCCGTGGCTGGATTGGTAAAGGGCAGAGAGCTCCAGTGCGACTCAGACGCAAGCAAGGTGGAGGTGGAGTACTGGTTTGGGCTGGTATCATCAAAGATGAGCTTGTGGGGCCTTTTCGGGTTGAGGATGGAGTCAAGCTCAACTCCCAGTCCTACTGCCAGTTTCTGGAAGACACCTTCTTCAAGCAGTGGTACAGGAAGAAGTCTGCATCCTTCAAGAAAAACATGATTTTCATGCAGGACAATGCTCCATCACACACGTCCAAGTACTCCACAGCGTGGCTGGCTGGAAAGGGTATAAAAGAAGAAAATCTAATGATATGGCCTCTTTGTTCACCTGATCTGAACCCCATTGAGAACCTGTGGTCCATCATCAAATGTGCGATTTACAAGAAGGGAAAACAGTACACCTCTCTGAACAGTGTCTGGGAGGCTGTGGTTTCTGCTGCACGCAATGTTGATGGTGAACAGATCAAAACACTGACAGAATCCATGGATGGCAGGCTTTTGAGTGTCCTTGCAAAGAAAGGTGGCTATATTGATCACTGATTTGTTTTTGTTTGGTTTTTGAATGTCAGAAATGTATATTTGTGAATGTTGAGATGTTATATTGGTTTCACTGGTAAAAATAAATAATTGAAATGGGTACAAATTTGTTTTTTGTTAAGTTGCCTAATAATTATGCACAGTAATAGTCACCTGCACACACAGATATCCCCCTAAAATAGCTAAAACTAAAAACTAAAACTTCCAAAAATATTCAGCTTTGATATTAATGAGTTTTTTGTGTTCATTGAGAACATGGTTGTTGTTCAATAATAAAATTAATCCTCAAAAATACAACTTGCTTAATAATTCTGCACTCCCTGAAGTACAAAAAAAAGTCCTCACAAACATTCTAGCTACAGCCACAACAACCATTTTAATCTGTGCTCACTTTGGTCGCTCACTCTTCATGTTAATGTGTAAATTCTCCTCACACTTCCCTGAGCAGACAAACAAACTACGAAAGCCCTGGGAGGCCTGCAGTTCCCTCACATGCTCTGCGCGCACACTCCCCCGCGCATATGTGCCGCACGCACACACAGTATGCCTAAAGGTAAACAACCTGCTTATGGGAGAAAAAACCGTGGGAGGGATTTTCCCTTTTGCTCTCTCCTTTTCTCGCTCACTCACGCACCTAAGGCAGGGCTCAGCTGTCACTTATGAAGTTGGCCAACACAGCCTGTCCGGTTAGAGAACGGTCCACGACAGTCGCGCTAACCCCTCTGTCAGCACGAACTACGGCCGCGTATCTCGCCATTTCCCAGGATACAGGGCTCCTTCTCGTCGAGAGCTACACTAATCACTTCGCGCGCAGACAGAGCAGCAACGTATGTCACTGAGGGAGAGGGACAGACCACCATAAACAGAGGGAGAGGTGATGAAAAGTATCGTTTACACACTCTTATCAGCACTCACGCCAGACGAAAAGAGAAAAAATGTCTCATAAAAGTGAGATAATTAGGCACAGTTCAACAGGAGAGGGGAGAGACCCTCTTAGAGGAGACCAGTGGCGGAGTGAGTAAGTTTAAAAAACGGACAAATCCCATGCCTGACTGCACGCACCCGTCCCCCTTCGTCCATCAATGGTTTGCTCCATGAGAAGCCGTGGAGTCACTGTTGCTGTCTACCTCCCCATAGCAATACAGAGTAGAGAGAAAATGTATACGACTGCCTGAAAATCTGAACACAGTGTGAGGCTGAAGCAACAGTCGTGACTCATGCTTTGAAGACGTGCCAATTAATTCAATATTTTTTAAAGATTCGTGAGCTTCCCACAGCACAAATATAACCAAAGTTAATCGTAGAAATCTGACACGATTCAAGGAATACACAAAATATGCAAAACTACATTTTTTAAATGTTAATCACGAGGCTGTCTGGAAACAAGGAATATATGAGACCTGTAGGGTGGGAGCATATTGTTTGACATTCATGGTTTATATGCCTTGATTTAGGATGTTTACTTTAACCTTATAAATCCTACTCCATAATATTTGATACACCAATTTAAGGCATCTAAAATTCTCAACATGATCAAAATGTTGCAGGAAAAACTCCTGTACGCAATCCAAGTCTTTCATCTGGTAAAAGGCCTTTTAGTATTATTCTAAAAACATCCACCTTAGGTTTTGCTGTAAAATCTTTACTTAAAAGCAAGCTATAGGGTAGCACTGTTATGACAATTTTGTATGATAATCGTATTGATAAAGTCGATATATTTGAAAGCCGACATATTTGAAAAAGACACATTGGCTGATAACTCTAAATCCAAATGATTTAATTTTTGACAGCCTGATTGCAAAAACAAAAGTCTCACCCCTAAAAGCCATGGCCCAAGCACAATTTTAATGTTCTTATTATAATACTATGTATCCTATATGACAGACTTACGCTATACGTCACACTTAAAGGGGTACTTCAGCGCTGGGAAGATGAATCTGTATTTAAACTGGGTCATCAATGTAGTAGAAATGTGGAATTATTTTTTAAAATTTGGTGCCTTCTAGACTGAGAAAAGACAGAAAATGTATTTTTGTCTCATGGGGATGAAAGACTACAATTCCCAGAATGCTTCGCTGCCCTGTGAGGCCATTCCCAAAGCCACCAACTTGATTACTATGACTGAGTTGGAGAAGACACTACAATTAAAAACTGAACGTGTCTATTCAATATAATGAGTGAGTCACCGCACGAGTATCACAGCACTGAGCACTAACTGCAGGAGTCAGATAAATGAGCTGATGAGCTCTCGTGATGAGAGCTGAGGTAATCGCGACTACACTCGCGGCATACATTCACAACGCGAGTTCAGTCTGGCGCGTTTCAGTTCATGCCTTTGCAAGCTTAACTTTCATAGAAATTAATTTGAGAAGTTAAAAGACTTACATTGCTCACCATAGCTCCGTTTAAATGAGTGCCTGTAGCTGCGAGCTCAGCTCTGAGTGTGATCTCCATCCCCCATGTGCGGGTTCAAAACATGCGGAAATGGCTCTCTCTGCTGGCTGTAGTCTTTAGCCTTTGGCCAAACATTCCAGACTTTTCCAGAAATAAATTGCATAAATCTCTTGTCTCAGGGGGATATGAGGGGGGAAAGCACATTTATTTGAATATACTCCAGGGTTTCTACTGATACAAAGCCATATGCTAATCGCTGAAGTAACCCTTTAACTGCATTTTCCTTGTGTGTGTGTGTGTGTGTGTGTGATTCCAATCATATTTCAAGCGATTAAACAGTGTGCATCTGAAATGTCTCATCTGAATGATATAATCCAGTGTTTAACGAATTGAATATATTGGCCACTTTTTCTTATCGGGCTGATAATTTCTCATTAGTGCCTGTGCGAATCGGTCAAATGAAGAATCTAAATAAATATATCTATGATCGCACAGGTATTTTGACCATATTCGGCAGAAGTAATGGTGCTGGGGAATACTAGATGAGATTTGTATTTCATTTCTGGGTAAACTATCTTTAATTGATGTGTGACAACACCGGTAATACCGGTATCACCAGTGGGAGCTTTTAATTAGCTGATTCTAAACCGGAAGTAAAATGTGCATGGCCGCTCAGGCATTTATAATGGTGTGAAGCAAAGCAAGTGTTTTCAATTAATTCCCATGGAAGTTGAGTTTCCATAGGAATGAACGAAAAAAGCGCCATCGGACACGCACTGTGAATCACAGTGCGGCCGTAAATGCTGTATTAAGCAGACATGTTCAGTTTTTAATTAAAGTGTTTGTTCTCTAACTGAACTAAATTCTTTTATTGAACATCGGTTACACAGTCTATCGCAGCAAGCCTAGTCCCATGCAAACAAGCCTAGTATCAAATAGGGTCAATGCATTCTTATGCAGTTTGAGAAAGAATCAATGTTTGTTATTTTATAACTGCATTATCTTTGATAGTGATAATAAAAAACAAAGATAATGAAATCTACCTGTTTGCCATCTTCATATCTTCATTCATGCACACATCCTGTCATGCACACACATTTTTTATTTACAAAGTTGAATGCTTTTGTTTTATCATAATCTATTTGAAAACCACCGTTCACTACACCACTTCACAGTCTCCACAGTTCTTTTTTCCTTTTCAGTGTAATTGCACCCTTGAGCAAGCACTTAATTCTCCAATAGCCTCCATAGTACTTTTTTCGCCTCCTATGACCCCGGGCTGCAGTCTTGCAAAGGAACAAGCGTTAAATTGAATACAAATGAAATACTGAATTTGAACCACGAAAAGAGATTGTTTTGTTGTTCTGAGCCTCATCGGCATTAAATTATACAAACTGTAATGTTGATATCAAAAGATCACAGATTCCATAACATAAAACAGGTCAAGCAAAACCCGATAATTATGGGGAAAATTGTTGGGAGAGTACAACTTAAGTATGCGGAAGCAATAAAGAAATGTCTGACTATGACTACGGCTAAGAAAGCAGGTGTCAGCCCCGTACAATCAGCACAAACACTTTGAATGAAAACACAGCCGTGCTCATGCAACCATCATATAAGCTTAGCCGACTGCCTTTTTTCCCCAAACTGAACTGAGAAGCCATTAGGGTCTTTGACTAATGTCATGCAAGTCAGTGATTATCCTCGTATTAGGAGGGAGGTCTGTCAATTCCGCTGGTTTCCAAGCAACTCAGTGATTAGCATGAGCATTTGTCCATACATAAGGAAATGGAGCACATTACATTTTAGCCGTAGGTTTTTGCATTTGATTATAGCTCGTGTAATATTGATGACTAGTATGTAAACAAAACATACCATCTGACAGCTTTTCCTACATCTGTGGACCTATGTTGTACACACCGCTTCTTAAATGCACACAGAGACGCAGGTAAATACTGCTGCAATTTTCTGCTTTACCAATTTATTACATTTTTAGCTAATTTAATTCACAGAAGCTCCTATTTCTTTTCCACTCCTCCAATCTTTGGCATGACAAATTGTTTGTTTAATGTCGCTGGTTGGATTTACTTGCAATAATCTTATTAACCGGGACTACTACAAACTAAGAATATAAGCCTGTTTGTGAAAATAGAATGAATTACATTTTATCTGAATTAATACTTTGAAAATTAAAAAAGAAATAAGACAAGAAAAGTGTGGAAAGTCCTTCTAAAGTACCAAGAACAACAACACAGCAAAATCGGATTATGTAACAAGAATAAAAACACAAAAACCATACTGTTAATTATTTTGAGTGCGAAAATTAAACTGCAAATTAAAACACAGCACGGACAGATGTGGTGGAGGCACAGTCAGGTTTGCCATTACCATGACAACTAAAGTCTGTCGAAGTACCACAATAAATCTCGTACAAGCATATGCACAAAAAAAGAAACTGGACAGTCAGGCCAGGAATTTTTTTACCTGCACCAACTGTCCCTCATTCATATTTGAAATGCCTCAAAGCTGAATACCTTGCATGTTTGAACAAAAGTAACTTCTTACCGTTGCAGAGATGACAATAGTTGACAGTTGTGTGACTTCAACATTAAGAGGACTATTTTAACTACTGTTTTAGAATCTGCTTCTACCTTTACATTTGTTCGTTTAACAGAAGCCTTTATCCAAATGTGAATAAAACAAGCGGTAGATAAACTACTGAGTGACAAGAAACAAGCTACAAGGCGCACAATAGCTTGAAGACAATCAAACAAACAAATTATTTCACCACAAAACAATGTATGAACAAATGGGCTGAATCATTAAAATTAATACCCAATATTATGTTGAGAGTAATTCGATTTTTGCCTTGGCACACGTGAGGCTGCATGTGATATAATGTGACATAAACAAGGGTGATGTAACTTTTAGTCATGCCACCACTAGTCGGAGAAAATATCTTGTTACTGGAAGCGCTAGACTATTTTGAAAAGCAGCTGAGCTATTGTGACGCTACATAGATGCAGTCCAGTCCAATCACAACTTCTAGTTGGTTACTCCACAACACTGGATGATTATGTACGTATTTCCTCCTATAAGGTTTGCTACGGCTGGACCCACAGTTTCTGCTGTTGCCAGTTCAGGTTATTTGAGCTGCTGCATGATCTGCTGACTTACTTGATCTAGGGCTCCAGAGGGATGCTCATTGAGGGGAACACTATGGCTGTGGTCCACTGGGTTTATGAGGTGGGAGAGGTCTCAAGGAGAGGGGGCTACGGCGCCACACCCTCTCTGTCATGCAGAACCATCCCACCGGGGGGAGGCAGCAGAGAATGGACACCCAATGCAACCTGTGGAAGAAGCAAAGTATTGTGTTAGATTTCACTGGTGTGGCGACAAATCAGGTCTTATCCTGGCTATCCCATTGGCTGAAATTACTTAATAGGTACTTTCTTTAGCACCTGATTACAATTCTTACAAAAATCATGTTATGATAAATCTTGTTTGAACTACTTTATAATGACCATTTAAGGTCCCATGGCATGAAAATTTAATTTTATGAGGTTTTTCAACATTAATGAGTTCGGCCTAGCTTGAATATAGCCAGTGACTAAAACGATCAACTTCACGTTGTTTCTGTTGCTACACTGTGTAACTTTCTCAAAGCGCTCTCAACAAATCGGTACAATAACACTTTCTCAGCAATCTTTCCCCAGCTCGGTACAATAACACTTTCTCAGCAATCTTTCCCCAGCTCTCCATGTCTCTGCCTGGACTGGCAGGCAGGTAGCGCTGCAGCTGCTTGCGCCTGACTAAACCACGCCCCCTCCGCACAATTTCTTTTCAAATGCAGATGTCAGCCAATCACAACAGTGGGTGTTTTCACTGCTGTCTCACAGCAGACACGCCCCTTGAAACAGAGCATTCAAGCCAGAGGGCTAATATCAGTATAGAAAAAATGCCTTTTGTTTCTAAATTATGTTTTTTTTTATGTAAAAGTCATACTAACAATATAAATACACCTCAGGAAACATTATAAAATAATAAAACGATCCATGCCATGGGACCTTTAATGTATTAGTTAGCTTATGTACTGGTACTAGGATACTGGTCCCCGATTAGCCTGATAGCTTAGTCCTTAGTGTATACATGATTTTGCCTAACCCTACATGTCACAGTCATCTTTAATGTAATTACATGGTAATTTAAGTGTCAAAAGTCTAAATATTTCAGTTATAAAAAGAATGTAATGTCAGTTATTCATATTAATAAAAAGCTTTCAAATTTCAATAAAATTTCTTCATTTGTTTCTCGAAGATGAACAAGAAGTCTTTTGGGTTTGGAACAACATGACATGAGCATGTAAATCATAATGAAAAATATAAAGAATATCAAAACAAGCCTGCATTTCAGTTGTCACCCACATCCTGTTAAATTTCACATATAGTGGAATTCTTTAGCTTTAGCTAAATGTATTTATTTATTTTAAAGTTAAAATGATAATTTTAATTATTTCATTTTATGTCTTGTTTGTATTTTGTCTATTTAATTTATAATCTTCCATAATGTGCTTGTGCTTTTTAATAAACTAAACTACTTAGGTTGGGTTAGCTACTATTTACTTATAAAGGAAAAGGTAACAAAAATGCAGAAATAAACAGGGAAGTTATGTAACATCTGGCATGAATGTCATGCTATTAGTGAATGTGAAAATTCAACACACACCAAATCAGAGTAGTCTAAGATGCTTATTGGTGCAAAATAGTTTTTTTTTTTTTTCATTGCATTGCATTGCCATAGCAACAGTTAAGTCTGTTAGACTACATCTAGTTATAAGCCACACCAGGGCTTGGTAAAGTGTTCATACCATTGCACCATATCCCCATCAATACAGATAATGACTTCACGGAGGACCTTGAAGATTAAAAAGTATGCAAACGTTTTCTGCCCTTGAAAACAGGCAGATTAGTCCATCTAGTTTTCATCATTAATGTATGTCTACAGCATTGGGAGTGAAACACTTTTCATCTTCACAGGCCACACAAAATGGGTCTAGAAAGATCCAACTGTTTTTCAAAAAAGGAGACTGTGGTGGATGTTTTAAACTAAAGTTATTGAAGTGTATAGAGTTTGTCTAGGTCATTGAGTCAGTGTCTGTAAAACCTAATGTGGCCGACTTACTTGATCTAGGGCTCCAGGGGGATGTTCATTGAGGGGAACACTATGGCTCGTGTCCACTGGATTGATGGGATTGGGACTGGAGGACAGAGAGGGGGTTACAGAACCATACCCTCCCTGTCATGTGGAACCATCCCACTAGGGGAGGCAGGAGGAAAGGGGCGCTCACTGCAACCTGTGGATGAATCACAAAGAGAAAATGACCTACAAAACAACAACGTCTTGCAAATCACTGTCCTGGCGAACGCCTCTTAAGACACATTATCTATTAAGTCTAGCTTTGCCATGAAGTTTCTCAAAAAAAGAGGACATAAAATGAGGGGTGAGCTTATCTATTTTCATACCAGCTTCGGGCAAGCAGCTGATCGGCGCTGAGCTGTGATCAAATCTGATGATTTGTATACAGCGAGAAGATGAAAGAGAACATTTCCTGCTGCGATAATTAAGAACTTTTTACTTCACCTCAACAGATGTGAGACCTAGGGCACAGATCACTGATGGTTTGATTGAACAAGTGTGTGTGTGTGTGTATGCGTTCTAGATTATAGCAACTAGGACACCATAAAGCTTTTGACTTTGTTCTTGTTCCAGGCCAGTATTCTCTACCAGCATTATTGATTCTCATGGGGCCCTTAAGGTATTTGAAGTGTAGTAGGCTATCAATTTAAGCACCAGTCGATATTTGAAAGAACTAGGCTACCAACAGATTTAAAACCAAAAATGTAAGGTACATTTATTAATAATGAATGCTTTGTTCATTACTTTAAAACACAACATGTACAACAAAACTTAGATGTTGAGCTATAAGCCAAAAATAAGCTTAAAATTATTTTGGTATTTAATAGGAAGAAATGCCTGGAGTTAAAGCCTGCTTAAGATGATAAATAAATAAAAATTCTGCAAAGTAATGGGGAGAGTAAATGAGGAAACTGAAACAAGGAAGAAAAAAGGCTTTTAGGGTGCTTGATAACTATTGATAAGCCCTCATTAGGTTAAATGCTAAATTTAATTTTTTAATTCTACCACTCACCAGACATACTGTAAACTGATCACTGTGATCTTTATGAGAAATATAGGCAGCACAAGACCTTTAAAACTTCTTTTTTTATTTGTTGCCTCCAGGCAACAGTCTATTTTAGTTTACTTTTAATAAAATTAAACCCTAATTTACTGGTCAAACCTATTTCATGGAAGAACTCAAACACTGATCAATGAAAGCAAAGAAACTTGGTCACATGACCCACAGGGGTCCATTTTGTGTCCTGGTTCAACATGTGCACAGGTCACATGGCTATATTTCTCCGGTTATCCGGTTAATCACCCAAAAAATATCAGTCACCTTCACTGCTACGTAAAGAAGTATTTTTAAGAACATTTTAATATATCATCAAATGTTTTAGAGGTAGTAACAAAAAAAAAAACAAAAAAAACATAGCTGGCTGCTCATATTCTTATCTGCACATTTTCTATAGCACTTAAAAAAGGTATAAAACACAACTGCACAACTTTCATATTGTGATGAGGAAGATTAGGTCATAGTGACAATCTAGCAAGGAGAGAAGAGGACGGGAATGAGAGAGATAGTGATGAGGATGAGGATGATATGATAACTTGATATGATAGTTTTAATTCTTGTGTTCCATGATGATACAATGTTGCCTGAGAGAAACAGCTGAATTTGAAATGATACTTTTTATATGAAATGTGTAATACATTAAAAACTGGATAAATATGTTTGTTCAAGTTTCTGGTTAGAGAAATTAAGACTTAAAGAAAACACTCAAAAACAATTAGGCAATAAATTGCCTCCAATTTTTTTTTAGTTAAGAGATTTTAGTAAGCAGAATTTGCAGGGTTTTATTTCGTAATCATACATTAACATACATTCATACATTTAGCTTGATAAAATATCATGTAATCTCAAATTTTTAGAATTGGACTGGAAACTTGCTGAATGAATAATGTCTTTAACATATATCTGTTCACAACTGAGCTCATGTTTGGTTATGTTTAATGTTTTAATTAAATAACCAATGAATTATTTTGAGCGTTAGGGTTTACAGGGTTCTTTAATCATACCCACTTTTCTCAATCAAAATCTTTTGCAATTTGAGAATCTTTGGAATGAAAAGTGCGTTATAAATTAAATCTATTATTATTATTAAATCCAGTGTACACAGGTGACAGGAAAATAAAATCTCAACTTTAAAATGACAGTATGGTTAAATAAAACCAAATTCAGCTATGAACAAATGTAGCTATTGTCTCTTATTCACTAATGTTTCTTTTATGAAAATATCAAAACAGGTGTCAGCATTGTCTTGTTTATTTTCAAAACACTGGAATCGTACGCTGTCCTAGTAGAAGAGAATCATGAGAAACTCAAGACAATCTAAACAAGTCCTTGCAATCCTTTCACCTGTAAATTCTGATTTGGATTTGATATTAAACCACATTGGTTAACACATGCAAATGGCAATTATGTACCAGCAATGATAATGAGTGAAATGCACCAATTTTGCAAGCAAATGCAGACCAAATAATGCAGGTTGATAAACAAATGTTATCTTCATTTGCTATTAAATCACATAATTTGATTTATCAAACATGTAGCTACACTACCATTCAAACTTTTTAAACAAAATAATACTTTTTATAAATCAAGGATTCATTACTGTTTTATAAGTGGCAGTGAGTCATTGTTACAAAAAGTAATTTTTCAAATAAACTGTGCTTTTCACAAAAATATTAGGCATCACAAATGTTTTCAACATTTATAATCATAAGAAATGCGTCTTAAGCACCAAATCAGCATATTAGAATAATTTCTGGACGACTACATGGCACTGACTAATAACTGCTTAAAATTCAGCCATCACAAGAATGTTACATTTTAAAATATATATTAAAATAGGCAACAGTTCTTTTAAATTGTAATAATATTTAATAATATTGCTGTTTTCCTGTCATTTTAAATAAATAAATTCAGCATTGTGAGCATAACAGATGTCTTTCAAAAACACTTAAATTAGAAAAGGGTTTACTAATAGCCTAAGAGTTAAGAACGGAGAAATTATACAGAACAAGCATGTAAATACAGTCAGTAAATGAGACCACAAAAATTCAAACAAAACTTTTAATATTATACCATAGTTTGTCTCGACACAGCAGAAGATGGGGTTTTAAATATTCTAGGTTAAGAACATCTGAATTATCATAACCATATAAAAGTTACCTAAAAATAGTAATGAAAAAATGAGGAGTCAGAATGAGTGAGATGGCCAATCAAATCAAAGAAAGCGGGGCTTACAGTGCAAATTCCAACACAGCACTTTAGATATAGCAGCGAAATATATGTGCATAGTGACATGCAAGTAGCTAAACATTTAAAATTTGACAATTGTTTTCTGATAAAAACGTTCAGTGACCAACAGTAATAACAAATGATGCAAACTACTTTACTTTTTTATGAAATTTTGAAATTGAAAATATGACATTTATGTAAACCATAACTAAATATGACACATCAAGAAATGTTTTACATTTTTACATATGAGGCAGACAAAAATAAGAGTGAATGTCTGCATATTTTAATACACATTGACCACAACAAATGTAAATTCTGACTGTAAGTTTGAACGTCTTTTCTAGACAAAATTCTATAATACAGGACTTGTTACGAGGAAGTCTTACAGTTGGAAATTTACTGAAAAAAGTTGGCTTATTTTTTAAACAAATTTGGCCTTACTTATATGCTCTATAGGTAACTAAGAATTTTTTTAATCAAATGATGGAAAGGGTGAAATGCTAAATATTTAGAAGAAGGTGTTGACTTTAAACCACTTTCCAGAGTCCTCAAACAGCTGCTCAATGTTGACACGTTTCCACAGCAGTCAGTCCCTCTAGATTTTGCGATCTCAATACATATTCAACCAATCAAACTTTTTTCTTATGGCTTGGCTTCCAGTCATTGTTTACACATTCAACCCTATAGAAACTAGCATAACCTGACTACATTAATAATCATGTAGCACTACTGCATCCATAGAATTAGGAGTGTTGTTTCAAGAGTGTGACAATAAAAACAGGATTGTTGAGTTCCAATGTTTCAAGGAAGAACTTACTAAGTTTCTATACATTTTAAGATTTAATGTCCTGTTGTTTGAACTAAGGAAGACCTTCATTCTACATGGAAGATCAAGTATTAAATGTGGTGAATAAAGTAAAATACTTGAGTCATATTAGAAGTGATTTAAATGATAATGACTGATGATGATGTGCAGTGTCAGTGTATGCATGCATAAGCAAATATGTTTGCTCGCAGACTTCATATGTGCACAGATGAAGCTAAAATTGTGGTGCAAGTACAATAAAGGCTAAATAAAAAGGCTTTGTTTATTGATGCATTAAGAATTCTGCTTAAGCTTCAAAAGTGGATAAGGGAAAGTCAAATATTTGTATCAATGTCCCAACCTTACATGCCGTGTTAAAGAATATCATCATTTTATGTGTCTTTTAACTGATTCAAATAAAGTAATAATGTCTTAAAGGGTCCTACATTGTAAAAAATTATTTAGAAAAAAGTTACCTGGTTGCTTAAAATTTCATTGAAGTTCATTGAAATTTTAAATTTTGAGTTAATACAATGAATATTTTTTGAGATTCAACAACCTTTATTAAAATATGATTAAAAGATTTTGTAAGCATATTGGGTAATTGTGTGTTTTATTTCTGATGACGCAGTGAAACATGCCAAATAGTGCTATTTTCATGATTTATCAATTTTTTTGTGGTTCAGATTTCTATTTATTAAACACATTTTCTTCATTGTATCAACTCAAATTTTTAATTTCAATAAACTCAAAATTAAGGAACAAAAGTTTGTTTAATTAATGTCTGTTGTTATGGAATTTTGAGACTGAAATAATGTAAAAGTATATCTTGGTTTAAGAATGTTTAGATATTTCTATTGGAAAAACAAGAAAAAAAGTACAGAATTAGAAGCTGTTTTGTCTGCAATATGCATTAGTGAAACCTATCTTTGTACTAATTGAGCATAATGTTATGAATAACAACAAGTCTATGACAGATAGAACATCCTTGATTCTATAGATGAAAGCAAGATGAAAGTTATAATTTAAAAGCTAACAAAAAAGGTTTGCTCATATAGTTAATATATTAATGGCATTTGCCTTAGAATTATTTTATAAGAACATTATAATGTAAATTATGATTTGTATAATAATTAAAACAACAGTAACCCTGTATATCATGTCAAATTTAAAGCCACAGTAATGTAATTTTCCACCGCTAGAGGTTGCTTATTTAAAACAAAGGTGTAGCTTGATGACGCCTTGATTTCGCAAAGCTTTTATTACACCGAAGACGACCGACTCCACTCCTTCCGGTCAAGCCAATGTTGGGTAATACAGCACTGTTTTATCATATTAGATATATTTGAGTGTGTTGAGTTGTTATACTGCTACTATAAGACACTTGTTGCACACTTCAGTAAGCTAGATCAGTGTTTCCCAACCTTTTTTCTGTCAAGGCACCCTTTAAAAATTGTCAACATTTTGTGGCACCCCCTCACATACGTTACACTAGAGGTGTAACAGTACAGATTGCTCTCGGGTCGTTTTGTTGTAAACGTCGTCATCGCTGTTGTAATGTATCACTGAGAAGCTAGCACGTGTATCGATTAAAAGAATCATACATAAAAGCATTATTTTCAAGTTCCAACCCATATTAAAGATGCGCTATCAGATGTGAGATGAACCGTGGTGCAAGGGCACCGCGCCACCCCGGTTGGGAAACGCTGAGCTAGATCGATATAAGGCATGAAAAGTACTCACGGCAAATCATGAAACAAGATTTAAACGATAAGACCAGCTGCGTTGAGCTACAGGTCCTTCTCAAATAATTTGCATATGTGATAAAAGTTCATTATTTTCCATAATGTAATGATACAAATTAAACTTGAATATATTTTAGATTCATTGCACACCAACTGAAATATTTCAGGTCTTTTATTGTTTTAATACTGATGATTTTGGCATACAGCTCATGAAAACCCAAAATTCCTATCTAAAAAAATTAGCATATTTCATCCGACCAATAAAAGAAAAGTGTTTTTATTACAAAAAAAGTCTACCTTCAAATAATTATGTTCAGTTATGCACTCAATACTTGGTCGGGAATCCTTTTGCAGAAATGACTGCTTCAATGTGGCGTGGCATGGAGGCGATCAGCCTGTGGCACTGCTGAGGTGTTATGGAGGCCCAGGATGCTTCGATAGCGGCCTTAAGCTCATCCAGAGTGTTGGGTCTTGCGTCTCTCAACTTTCTCTTCACAATATCCCACAGATTCTCTATGGGGTTCAGGTCAGGAGAGTTAGCAGGCCAATTGAGCACAGTAATACCATGGTCAGTAAACCAGTTACCAGTGGTTTTGGCACTGTGAGCAGGTGCCAGGTCGTGCTGAAAAACTAAATCTTCATCTCCATAAAGCTTTTCAGCAGATGGAAGCATGAAGTGCTCCAAAGTCTCCTGATAGCAAGCTGCATTGACCCTGCCCTTGATAAAACACAGTGGACCAACACCAGCAGCTGACATGGCACTCCAGACCATCACTGACTGTGGGTACTTGACACTGGACTTCAGGCATTTTGGCATTTCCTTCTCCCCAGTCTTCCTCCAGACTCTGGCACCTTGATTTCCGAATGACATGCAAAATTTGGTCTCATCCGAAAAAAGTACTTTGGACCACTGAGCAACAGTCCAGTGCTGCTTCTCTATAGCCCAAAAGTGGCTTGACCTGGGGAATGCGGCACCTGTAGCCCATTTCCTGCACACGCCTGTGCACGGTGGCTCTGGATGTTTCTACTCCAGACTCAGTCCACTGCTTCCGCAGGTCCCTCAAGGTCTGCAATCGGTCCTTCTCCACAATCTTCCTCAGGGTCCGGTCACCTCTTCTCGTTGTGCAGCGTTTTTTGCCACACTTTTACCTTCCCACAGACTTCCCACTGAGGTGCCTTGATACAGCACTCTGGGAACAGCCTATTCGTTCAGAAATTTCTTTCTGTGTCTTACCCTCTCGCTTGAGGGTGTCAATGATGGCCTTCTGGACAGGGTCGGGTCGGCAGTCTTACCCATGATTGCGGTTTTGAGTAATGAACCAGGCTGGGAGTTTTTAAAAGCCTCGGGAAACTCTTGCAGGTGTTTAGAGTTCATTAGTTGATTCAGATGATTAGGTTAACAGCTCATTTAGAGAACCTTTTCATGATATGCTAATTTTTTTAGATAGGAATTTTGGGTTTTCATGAGCTATATGCCAAAATCATCAGTATTAAAACAATAAAAGACCTGAAATATTTCAGTTGGTGTGCAATGAATCTAAATATATATTTAAGTTTAATTTTTATCATTACATTATGAAAAATAATGAACGTTTATCGCATATGCTAATTTTTTTAGAAGGACCTGTATATAACAATGATTCGTTTTCTATCTACGAATGTATCTAAATAAATAATATCCGCTACAAGTGTGAACCTGTCTAATAAAACGCATAATATATTGAAGTGTCTTTGGTGTTTCCATGGTTTCTACAAAATAAACCGGTAAATCGAATGTAAAGCGGGTATGATGTCATTGGTAGGTGACGCATGGACACGGTTCGTGTCCTGGTTAAAATGTCTTATTTCCCTGGATTTAAACATTCTTGGAAACATCTAGGATAATGTAAGTACACAAGTCAGCAAAATAACACTGTTCTAGTTTTTAATCCAAAGATCACATATTGTGACTTTAACTAAAATAAAAATGTAATTCAATGAATTGGGAGAAAATTTCAATTCAAAAAAAAAAAAAAAAAAAAGTAACAGCTGAGAAATTTCCTATGTACAGGTTCTCTGTGGAGAAACTGATGTTTCACTCACACTGAGCTTGTTACAACATCCTGTACTTCTGAACTTTAAGGGCGAGACTGTCCCTCCCACCTCTGCTATCTGTAAATACAACTCCTAGGGCAAGGGAAGCAGTTAGCAGATGCTGCACTCGCACAAACTGTTGCCCCTCGACCAAACTCACATGCAAAGGGGAAGCAGAGTTTGTCTGTCTCGTGCAATTACCGTCCACTTTGTAAAACAACCCAGACTTGCTGTTAAGTCCGGGCATGATAACAAGACGTGGGACACTGATCACTGGGTCCCCCATCTTTTCTCGCCGTTTCACATTGTGGGCGTCTGATAGCTGGCTTGAGCACGCTTGCTTTTCTGTCCCTTACTCGTTCATTTGCTAGTTCACTCTGGCGCGCTCTCCCTACCCCCACACATTCTCACAGGCTGCTGCACAAGCTTTTTTTCGAGAGAGATGTAGGTCAGCTCTCTGACATCTGGGGAGGCACAGCTGAGCGCCCCTCTCCACGCTGCGGCAGAGAGACGCTCCCACCAACACGCAGGGAAGGTAACTGCAAGAGCCCGGTGCGTGATATCGTCGTCTTTTGGTCGTGCTGTAACATGGATTTGACTACTAAGTATTTACTCACTGAGTTGAGAAAATAAACAAAAACATTATGTAGGTTTATAAGACAACACAGCAACTTATCATCAGTAGTCACATTATATTACAGCTCGTTTCTACAGAGCGGTATGGTTCAGTACTGTTCGCAATTTTTGCCGTTTCCGTTGTCAGAAGTTGTGAATGGTACCCGGATTCCGAACCGTATCACTTTTTTGGCATCTTTTTGTTAGGGTACCACAGTAGTCTGGTACTAAAGGGTGGAGCTAGACTTATTGCATAATGTTGATTGGTTGACAAAGAACTGTCACTTGCGTGTGCATTTTCAGCTGTGTAAAAGCATGCCTTCTTCTTGTGACAAAAGCCGTATGCCATGAAGTAAGAACAAGAACTGCTGTAAGTCCTCCATTGTTGTTTACGGTGTCGCTTTCTTTGCGCAAATGCCATTGATCGCTGCACCATGCCTATCATAAGTGTACTGAAAGAAGAACGGAACTATAATTTATCAGCTCGGAGCTATAATAGACAACGCAAGCTCATTTACGGACGGATCTCGCGACACCGTGACTACCGAGCGGCAACCTCCCACAGTTTCTGTTGAAGCCAATACAGAAGTGACTTAAACTCCAATTCATCGACTGGCCACTAGGGACAGGCTCTAGAAGGGAGCAGAATTTCATTGAGCCCCATGTTAAAATTCCCAACTTTACAGCAGAAAAAAACATGTTTACAACCTGGTACAAATTGTGGTTTTGGTCTATACGGATGATTTTTATTTATTTATAACTCATTCATTTACATTATATAAAGCCTTAAAGCAGAACCATGTAACTTTTCAACCTTCATAATATATTTTCAAGACTCTTGCGATGATACATCGCCTTACAATAGGTTGAATGACACGTCTGCCATAACCTGATGGGGTCTGTATCATTTTTAATCGTACTTTTAAACTTTGGGTTTCGGGTAGTAACCCGAGAACAAAAAGAACTACAAAATTCGACTGCTTTATGGCATGTACGTCACTTCCACCAACACACACGCTTCCTTAAATTCGGACGTGCGAGCCCAACTTTGTTCGTTGGATAATATAGTCATGTCCGAAGCAGCACAGACACATAAGAAAGAAAAGGTTTTGTTGGAGGAAAGCAATAAGAGCAAACGAAAAAGTGATGGGATTAAAGGCAGGACGAGGATCAACATGTGACCAGCGTTTGCTCGTCGGCGTGAGCTGAAGGAGGCGTGCCCGACCGATGCTGTCCTGCTTGTTATGGTGATTACCTACCACTCAAACATTGAACTGAAGTATCATATAGATTCTGTAAAACGGTCACCAATAGACTACTATAATGACGCTGGCTTGTAAACGTGAGCATCGCGATTATTTGTCGTTTGAAAAAAATAAAACCCATGAAATTATATTCATATGACATGCTGAAACATATGCCGCTTGACTGTACCTGGGAAGAAGACATTTCACACGCGACGCCAGAAGAACACCTGCATGTGAACTCCTCCTGCAGTGTTCAGAGTAACTGTTAGTGCTGCACCAACCCGCGGGGCAGCTTTTATGAAGTTATTTTGCCCGCCCCGCAGCAAAAGTTACCAAGTGCTGCTTTAAAGTTCTGCAAATTAAGGGCATGGGCACTTTGAGTGACAGGTGAATAGCCGTTTGTCTGCTGTCTGTTAGTCATCACGTCACCTCAGCTTCGCCCAGCCTCTTTGCCCATTTTCTGTTATCCGTGACGCAGGGTGACGCGCTGCCAAGATGGCAACGACCAGCTCGTCTCTACTTTACACTTCAGAACTGCTCTTCATAATTCTATGGGTAACGTCATGGACACTACATCCCCAAAAAAAATTTACAGTCTATGATTGGGACAATTAATGTGATGATTTGTAAAACTAAAAGTGTAAAGGTGTAGGCCACTTTATGGCAAACAAGCACTTTTAACATATGGGGAAAAAATAGGAAGTCACAACGTGTCATGAAAAAAATAAATAAATAAAAAAAAAACATTTTTATGACTGAATTACACAGTAAACAAGTAAAAAGTGCTAATTTTAGTTCAGTATGATACTACAGAAGAATAACAGTATATTTAATAAGAGTAGAATATTTATATTTTCCCTATAAATATTAGATTTTTGTGCATTACTTTTATTACTAAAAGTTCATATTATTTGCATATCGATTCGATGATTCAATTTATGATTTAATTAACTTGATACATTTTCCTCCAGCGCCACCAAATCAGGTGCTGGCGCCACCATCTGTAGAAATTAGTGGCACCGGTGCCGTGTTAGTCTGGAGCCCTGACCGCACTCCTCGCAGCAGATCTTCATCGTGTGTGTGACAGAGGGATTCCTGCAGCAGTTTTGAATTCTTTACACATTTTATAAGCCCTTCACGAGTACTCAACTCGTCAAATTACAATCATATGTAGGCTATGTGCATATAGCGATTGCACTTGGCCCAGCCCAGCATTGTTTTGAATGTTCGGTAAGTTCTGCTGAGAAAAATATGTTGTAAAAGCCGACCAATCAGGTTGTGAACATATCCCTGTGCCTTTAAGTTCAGTGTTAAAATGCCAATGTGAAGTGAATGCTAAGTGGACTATGGCAATCTTTTTATGGTCTGGACCAAACTAACCAAGCAAACCAAACTACAAGTGTGAACACACCCCAAGTGAAAAACTGAAAACCAGAGCAATGCACTAAACTGCTTACGACCATTTACATGACTCCTTAAAATCAAATACCCTTACTTTATCTGAGTTCATATCCTTTGAAATCCTCCACTGTAGACTGAGACGAGACGACTGACTTGAAATAAAGCTATAAAGCAGCTCCAAACCCCTATTTAGTCACACTAAAGCATAAACAGAATGCAATTTGAAAACAAGCAAGTTCACATCTTCTGTCCCTCCCCTGACAGGTTCATGTAAGGGACATGCTTATATGAATATGTGCTGGAATGTAGAGGGATGACAGTGAGCTGTGAATTCTGACCACAAGCTTTACATATTTTGGGGCCTTCGAAAAGTATTAAAAAATTTCCCAGTGGCAAAAAAGAAGCACTTAGAGCAGGGGATATGATTTATGGTAGAATAAAAGCATATTTGATGCACCTGATCAATTAAGGAAGGTACAATGATGACATCAAATTAGTATATTTATTATTTTATTCTAAGTAATAATAATGATAATAATATTCTATGCCATAACTATTTTTTTTTATTGTTACAATTATTATTACAAAGTTGAATATTTTAATAAAATCATATTACTTTCATTAAACTCAAATATTTCAAAGAACTAACTAACTGTCTATCCCTATATTGCATCTAAATCAACAACGCATTTCACTACAGCAAGTAGAATACTGTCAGAATAAAAAAATAATATAATAACAGCAAGAATTGGTCAAATTGGCTAGTGAATTAATAGCAACAATTAAGGCAAAATTATTATTTTGTCATCACAATTACTGACAACAAAAACTATTAATAACAACAACAACTTGGGCTGCCAAATGATTAATCGCATCCAAAATGAAAGTTTGTGTTTACATAATAAATACGTGTGTGCTCTGTGTACAATTATTATTTATATCTAAATACACTCACATGCATGTATATTTAAGAAATGTTTGCACGTATAGTATACATATTTATATTATATATAAATATACTTATTTAATAAATAACTCATACAATTTTTTCACAGTACACATTTATTATGTAAACACAAACCTTTATTTTGGATGTGATTAATACTAATAATTTTAGTTTTGACATAATTAGTTTGACAATACTAATAATAACAAAATCTAAATGTTGCTAGAAAATCTTATATTAATCAAATTATTTAAAGAAAGTGTCTCCATAAACTGCGCAAAAAGCAATGCACCTGAAAAAGCCCTAAAGCACAAAGAATAAAATGACAAGATAAAATAATATTCTAACACCTGATCAGACAATAACAGCAATGATATTATAAATGATAATAATAAAAATAATAATAAAAATAATAATAATAATAATATTGTCAATAATAATGACGATATCAATTAGAAACATTATTATCATTATTGTTATTATTGACAACAACTATTCATATTATTAATAGTAAATTAATATAATAAGAGTCTGAATATTGTTAGAAAATCGTACTACTCTTATTAAACTCGTCAAATTATTTAAAAAAGATCTAACTGCAGTCTCAACTAAATCAAAACGCTTCCGTTTCAAACCTGCAGACCTGAGGTGCGAGTCCCTTGACATGACATTAGCTTGCTCTTAAATGACCAACACAACCAAAGGGATGCACCTCAAATCCTTCGATCTCACTATGGGGATTCATATTTCCATGTATGAAAGGCAGTATTTATCATATGCATTTCTGACAAAAAGCAATCTGTAAACGCCACATCGCTTCCACCTGTCTAATCCACCACACCAAACCACCTGTCTAAACCAAACCAGATCTCTGAGCAATTTGTTTCTGAATACGGTTGTTCAGAGCAAGTAACCTCTGGCTGGTTCATCCCTGCCACATGATCTCTCCTCTCAACATCAACAAATACACAACGTGAATGCATTCCAGTTACCTGCTCGGTTCGTTCTCCTCTTACAGATGCTCGTTGAACTTTAAGAAGGCTGGAGGATGATGTTTGCTGGCTAATTCTGCCAGATGGAGCGATTAGTTATGCATTCAGTCAAATGCAAATCATTCTACACGCCCAGCGCCCACAACCGAGCTTGCGTTTGAGAGGTAAGTCGAGAAAAGCGGAGTTTATCGTATTCTGACAGAATAATTCCGTTAATGTGGTGTCCGTTAAACCTTCCAGTTGAAGGCTAGCTAAGCTAACGAGGTTAGCGGGCTAAATTCAGGAGCTATTTTAAATCCAGGACGCAGTTTCTCCGCGTTGAATTCTGGGTGTTTGTTGTTGTAAATGCACTTGACCAAGGATAAGCTACTTCTTTATTCCCTCGCGGACCTGCAGTGCTGCTGTCATCCAAGTCAAATGGTCATTTGTATGTTTAATTCTCGCGTTGATCTCTCCCCACCGCCATTTTCATCCTCGAGCTACACAAACAAACAGGAGGATCGCTCACGTCACGCAGAAGCTACGCGACTGCACTGATCTCTATGGCATAGTGCGAGGAGGTTGCCCGGCGACGCGTGGCTTGGAGATCTGATTGGCTGCGCAGGTTTGTGTGTGATTGAGGAATCGCAGGGTTGCGTAGTGCACGGACGGCACGGGACCCTTCAGTGCAGGATAGAGAGCGCGGTCTGTCGCTGAGGCCCATCAGAGAATGGTTTTTAATATGCTCCAACTTCACCGGACTGATTGTTGTGTTTTTTCTCTTGTGTCCTTTTAACTCTATCTGAAACTAGTATGATTATGTTTGCTAGCGCTGGGTTTATAGGGTGGCAGGTAGAGTTACGTGGTGAATTGCAGCGAGTGGAACAGAGGAAAAGAGACGTTAAAGTAGGCTAACCATGGAATTACAATTTACACCTTTTTTTGTAACGAACTTTAAGAGGTATTTATTATGATTTGTCCGTGTAGATAATTTTTAAGTCATGGGTCCTCGTAATCTAATCAAAATAACTTTTCCTCCAACTTCTGAAACAAACATCTCTTCTCGTGTTTATGGGCGTAAGGGCGGGACAACCTGTCGCAACGATCCAAAACTGAAAAAATAACTTGTAGGATTTACATGATAAAATCTTCAGAATAATTTGCACTAACATATTTCAATTCAATTTTACTTCTTCCTCTCTGTACAACTTGTAATATTTACTTTCTATTGAACTTAGTTCAATAGAAAGTAGCCTAGCCTAAATATTATACTTAATTACATCTCTTTTTGCATAGGCTATTTAGTAAAATTTACACAACTAAGTAAAGTAAATGTAACTAAATTACCATTTTACTCAAATAGCCTAATTGAACATTGAATTAAATCAGTGTATCTAAGTAAAAAAAAAAAATGCAATACTGCCTATATATCGCGGTACCCACCCACACAGAGACCTCAGTACACACATACACATTAGATAGATCATTTGAGTGTGAATGTGTCATTCTAAGTAGAAAATTAACTCCAAATGTTACAAAATCGCAGCAAAAACAGCAATGATAAAACAGTGCAAATACAGCTGGAAAACAGTGAAAAGTCAAACTTATCAATTATTAATGCCTTGATTGGAACACCAGTATCAGAAAAGCTAAGTTTGGCCACTTACTTTTATAACATTGATATTTACACTTTAATTTCTATAAACATGATTTGAGTAATATTATAGAATTTACTTTGTTGTTGTTGTTGTTTTCAATTCTTACCTGAACTAACTTTTCCATGTAGAAATTACATTAATTTTTCTGTAGGGTAGTATTTACTTCACCACAGAATCATTTTTATCAATGAACCATCCAATCATTTCCCAATGGACAAAATCAAGTAATTTGTTTATTGTTTGAGAAACTTCTTTGCCTGTCACTACATCAAAATAGGGGGGAAAATACTGTTGCAATATCCATTTCATGCCAACTTAAAGAAAAGGATGCCCCCCCCATCCCCCCCCCCCCCCCAAAAAAAAAAAAATCAATAATTGAGTATGACCCTGCATGTCCCACTTTCATTTTTCTCACTAGGCCGAAAGCATCAGTCACATAAAAATGCATATGCATGATAGGGATTTCATTTTAAAGATTTTATCCCACATTAATCCCCACAAAATTGAATAAATCTACACTGACTTTGTAGGCTATAATTAATTTAATTGACTAAAAAATCCAGAGAATATCAATAGATTTTTATCATTTAGATTGAGAAGGATATAAAGCTAATTTAGGACAGGAAGTTGAGGAGATAAAAAAAAATAACAACAAATAGAATCTGATATTAAAGAATGTAAGGTTTTAGTTAAGTGAAGTTTGATTAACTGTAGAGGGGATGTGGGGAAATTCGGACAGATATCACTGCTGAATTTTATTATTATTATTATTATTATTATTATTATTATTATATTTATTATTAAAGAACTTTGCAAAAAGCAGGCGCCACCAAGTCAAAGATAGGATTTTGTTTAAAAATGCACAAGTCGCCAAATACAGATCGTTTTTCCTTCAGTGACTTAGTTAAAAGTACTAAAAATAGATAATTTGATTAAGTATGATGTTATCATAACATAATGTATTTGTTAAAATACACAGCGTGTGCAAATTTTAAATCTATCTGTTAAGTAATCACATGGTGATGTTTTTTTTATTTATTTTTTTATTGAATCATTTCAAATAACAAATTGGCATAGACATAACAATAATAACAAATAATGATAGACATTAACAATACAACCAAGCAGCATATTGTAAACAAAATAATAATAACATAACACCCAAACAAAACAAAAAAAGGGAAGAAAAGAAATGAAATGAAATAAATAAATAAAAACCTAATGAACATGAAATGAAAATTATAAGATTAAAATTCAATTTCAGGAGGTGCTAATCCATACACTCTCAGAAAAAAAGGTACAGTGCTGTCACTGGGGCGGTACCCTAAGGTACAAAAGTGAAAAGGTACATCTTGTACCTTACACACCCCTAAATGGTACATATTAGTACCTTAAAAGGTACATATCAGTACTTTAAGAATGCAAATTAGTACCTTAAAGGTACATATTTGTACCTTTTTGGTTTTGTGCCTTATAGGGTACAGCCCCAGTGACAGCAATGTACCTTTTTTCTGACAGTGTATATATTGCCAGTAATTTAGAGAGCTTTAAGGCACTTCTCATTTTAAGTTGTTTTAAGGATTTAAATAACATTTTAAAGTCATTTTTAAAAGCCTCAAAACATGGAGAAACTTTAACAAATCTACATTTGTGTATGTAAAATTTGGCATAACAGTCATACAAAAATTCCATGTGTTTGTTGTCCAAAAAGACACCAAATTTAACAATATGATAATCAAAGGCAGGTATTACATTTTTTGTCTCCAAGTTCCAACCACTCATACAATCTGTCCCAAAAGGACCTAACAATCGTTCAATTATATAAAAAAAGATGTTCATGAGATTCAATGGGCTATCTTTTTGACAAAATGTACAGACATTTCTATCCAAATTAAACCCTTACTCTTAGAAATTCGTTACATGGATAAATATCATTAATTGTTTTGAAATGTAGGCCTACTTCTTTCATTTTAGGTAACAAAGGAAATGACAAGTTTCTGGTTCTAACTTTGCTAGTGTCAACTTTTGAAAACCTTAGAGAAAGATTTTTTCTTTTAACAGGAAGAGGAAAATATTCATTTGTATTAAGTGATCTCAAAACCTTATTACATTTTTCATCCCAGAAATTATAATTGTCAATAAACAAATCCAAAAGTGTGGGTATTACAGAAGAGTAGTGTAATATACCTTTAATTCGATTCCTCAATGCTACAGGAATAGCTTTAACAACTAAATAATATTGTCTATAGGCTGAACAATCCAAATTAAACTTTTTTTAAAGATTATCATAACATATTACCATTGTCATCCATTAAATGTATTACAGCCCAAACTCCCTTTTCCATCGAGTCTTTATAAAATAAAGATTTACTCTTATAGGCTAAAAATCTGTTATTCCAAATTATAGCCTTATGTGGCGTAAATTTATGCTTGTACAGCATTTTCCAATATAGTAACACCTGCATATGAATGGTGGTGAACGTGAGTGTGGGAAACTGCTGATCCCAGTTTGTGAAGCAGCCATGTAATAGGCACTCCAAGGGGAAAGGCGGCAGTATTACGAAAAAAAAGTAAATAAAACGAAAATAAACGTCATCTGCGTGCGACGGATCACAGTTAACGCGATGGCAGAACCTGGGTGCGTATTTATCTTGACAGAAAAAAATCTTAAACCATCTGTGATAAACTTCAAAACTATCCTTTCATAATTTTAATTTTTAGTATCGTTATAATGACATTAATCTGCTGGTACAATTATTTTTTTCGGATGGTACGGTATAAACAAGAGTATAGGGGATGAAGTCGAGCTAGTTTTCACATGGAGCGTCTGAGCTGATCGCAGTTCATCAGCAGACCGCTGATAAGTTCTTGCGGTCCAACGCGACTATTCCCATTTGTTTGTGCAACTCGGGTTTTTATGACTGACTGTCCGTAATGTAATGTGTAACGTTAATAGATATTTATTTTAGTTCTTTTTTTGTGTGAATTGGTTACTGTATTCGTTGGGGTAAGGAGCTACATGACGTAAATTGGCATTATGGAGAAAGCTAGTTTTAGCTTCTTTATTTACACTAGAGTTATAGTATGCAGCATTAGTTTAATTTTTGTACAGAGACGGATCCTAGCAGACAACCCATGAAATTGCATTTGTTGACCTCACAATCTCGTTAATCATATTGAAGCGAAGCAGAAGCTATTATCCACCGTTTCATGTCGTAAATATAAACCATGGTAGCAGACAGAAACTTGTTTCTGATGTTTGCCTTGCTGAATTCCCGAGGATGAGTTTGAATAAGAAGGCCTGTCCTTTTTTGACTTATTTATTAATAATATTTACTTATATTTTGTTTGTTCAGAACTGAGAAAGTAATCAAGCTTGTTCCTGAGAATCTTCTCAAGAAACGCAAGGCTTACCAGGCTATCAAAGCAACTCAAGCCAAACTTGCATTACAGCAGAAGAGAAAAGTAAGAATTCTTCCTTTATAAGCAGTTTTTGTTAAATGGACCATTAACTCAAAAATGAAAATGATCCCATAATTTACTCTGCCCTCAAGTCATCCTTGATGTATATGAAATTCTTCTTTCAGACGAATACAGTTGGACTTGTATTAAAATAATGTCCTGGCTAATTCAGTCATTATAGTGGCAGCCCAAAAAAGTGTGTCCTTCCATTATATAATCCATACAGCTCCGGGGGTTAATAATAAAGGCCTTCTGAAGTGAATCGATGGGTTTATGTAAGACAAATATACATATTTAAAATGTTATAAAGTAAAATATCTAGCTTCCACCATACAGCCTTTCGTATTTAACTTGCAAAGAAATTGTAATGCCTCACACGGGTCAACATTCTGATGTCATACATCGCAGCAGTTATGCTTTTCCGTTAGATGAACACGAAAGGCGGTTCGCCGGAAGCTAGATATTTGACTTTATTAGATGTTAAAAATGGAGCCTTTTCTTATACAAACCCATTGATTCACTTCAGAAGGTCTTTATTAACCACCCAGTCATGTGAAGTACTTTTATTATGGGTGCTCTTTTTCACAATGCTTGGATGAGCCAGGACATTTTTCTTATATAACTGATTGTATTCGTCTGAAAGAAGACTGTACATCTAGGATAACTTGAGGGTGAGTAAATCACGGGATCATATCCATTTTTGGAAGAGCTATCCCTTTAATAGGCTAATAATAGCTTCTGGTCAAAACTGAAATTGTCAACTTCTTCAGGTCCAAAAAGGAATCCCCTTGAAGTTTAAGCGCTTGGAGGTGTTTTTGAGAAACAGCAAGAGGAAGCATCGAGATGAGACACGGCTCGCAAGACTCAAACAAAGACCTCCGCCTCCCATGCCGCCAGCGAAGCACGGTCTGGTGTTCGCTGCCCGCATCAGAGAGTAATTTCTACTTATGCGTTATTCACATTGACATTAAAATAAAATTGAAATCATTGACTCACCCTCATGCCATTTTTAAACCTAACAAGAAACATCAACAATAACATTGAGCCTCCAAATATCTTTTTTGTTCTACAGAAGACAGAAACTCGTACAGGTTTGTAACGACATGAGGGAGAGTAAATGATGGCAGAATTTTTGTTATCCCTTCAAGGTTGTCCAGTATGTATTGTTCCACATCTGCTTGGTGGTTTAATTTTCTCTTATTGCTTGTAGGGTCAAAGGTGTGAGCCCCAAAGTAATGAAGGTCATTCAGATGCTGAGGCTGAGAAAGATCTTCAGTGGCACCTTTGTAAAAGTCTCCAAGACTTCTATAAAAATGCTCAAGACTGTGGAACCTTATGTTGCATGGGGGTGAGTAATCGTAATGCTAATTTTTTGTACATAACGGCTAAAGGTTAGAAAGCACTATATGACTTAAAATCGACATGAAACAGAAGTTGCAGTGGTATTTTCTTCACTCTTGTGATATTGAATTGACAGAAATTTGAATCTGGTTTGCTATTTCTGTGATGCCATGTGAGTGACAGGTTGTCCCGGCCTCGCCCAAGTAAATGCATCGGAAGAGAAGGGAGGGGAACTTATTTTCATTAAAGACTGAGGGCACATGAGTTCTTAAATAATGATGTTCATAGATAAATCTTTTATAATGCTGCAATTTTACATAAAATAGGAATTGTCAATTTTGATTTCATAGTGACAAACACTACTAGGCATCCTTTGTAAAACTTACACTATATGACTGGATCAAACACTTCCAGACATTCAAGTCATTCCAAATACAACACTCCAACTGCCCAACATTTTCAGATTGGCTCTGACTTTTGGCAACTAGTGTAGACTTTCAGTCGGTGCTGAAATCGGAACAAAAGTTGTGTATGATATCCCATCAATTAAAAACTGCGCTTGCCGTCAAACAGAAGCATGGCGACAGCTCATGCACGCGGGTGCGCTGACTGTGCTCACGCCCAACTTCTATACTTCCCAACTGAAAACATTTGCTTATTTCATTCTTCGCTTCAATTTGCACGCCCAGTCCACAACACTAGCTACAACTTGCTCATTGCTATCATGCCTGTAAAGTGAGGCTGTTTAAAATGCGCATTACATTTCGTTTAACATCTCTACCGACTTGAATCAAGTGATCGACCGAAATATATCGGTTTCCTGATATTTTCCCAATATTTAAGCATTTTTCCATATTCGGATAGCCTAGAAATCTAGACGCACCCTACCGGCAGCAAATCTAATTTGCAGCCAGTGTCGTCTAGCAACTCTCAATAGATTTCTGAGCTGTAAAAGCCAAGCTTTGGTTGGGCCAATTGCATCGTGTTAGGGGTGGGCGATATCTCGATATTTAAAATATAGATAGATATTTTTGTAATATCGGATTAACCGATAAATGGCGCCATATTGTGAACGTTTTGAAAATTTCTTGCAAGCCTGCCATTATAGCCCTGCGTTTGAGGCAGGCCTGCAGTACCCTTCTCAGAAACTGAAGATTTTGCGCCTCGATTTTTTTTTTCCTTCCATTGAACTCTTTCAGACTTAGATGTAGAAGTATTTTGTTGTATATGCACAAAGTGAAATTGGAAATATTAGAATGTTTAAAAAGTGTTAAATAGTACAGTTTGTTTAGTTCATTGCTGTTGCTATAATTGTAAAAAAAGAAAAGAAAAGAAATGGCAATAAATAAATATTGGTTCTATATGTTGTTATCGGCAGGGCCACACAGAATCTGTGGAATTTTTTTGTGATTTCTGCACTGATTTTTTTGAAAAATCTGCAGAATGATTTTAAATGTGTTAAAAAGATCTAAAAATATTGGAACTGAAAGCATTACAAATAAAATATTAAATATTCCCTTCTTAACTTTTATTCAAAGTTTACAATCCAAATAGAATGTTAATGTTGAAAGTTTTTTTTAAAACAAAGCTTGATCTCTTATTGCAGGCTACATCCACTAAATTAATTTTATTGTAGACAATTCATTAAATCAACAATTTCATATCATTCAACAATACAGCAAAATAATTAAATACCTTCTGAAGTAAATAAATTAACACGCATTAATAGCTATAAATAAGTACTTTTTGTAAACAAGTGACATTTCCTTAACTCCTCTGTGGTCAATTTTATTTTAGACATTTAAAAATCACTTTCACTAAAAAAAAATTCACATCAATAAGTGCAGCCTACATTCCCTCACAATTACACACGCGATTGTGTATGCTTCTCAAATGACGTACACTACAATCTGTGGAATTCTGCGTGCACAGATTCCGTGTGGGCCTGGTTATCGGGCACATAAACACGCAACTAAGTGTTGGTTATAAAAAAAACAATATCGGTCGATCACTACTTGAATTGTCACACATTTGTATCGATTTTCAACCATCTCCGCCTGAATCGTTACATCCCTAGTAATTATAAAACGTACTGGAAATATTCAAAATGCTTTTTTGCGTAGTTCATACTTATTTTACCAAATGTTTACAGAAGTTCATTTTGTGGTTTTATTCATGTTACTCAGACACTGGCATGTTTGGATTGTCCAAAATGTTACTTTCAGAGGAAATTTGTTGATTGAATGAGGCATTTATATATAGCGCTTTCATATGTACTACTGTACACCCAAAGTGCTTAACACACGTCAGGGGTCTCTCCTCAACCACCACCAGTGTGCAGCATCCACTTGACTAATTATTATTTATTTATTTTACCAACAAATGAGTGGTTTTGATGCACAAAGCTGTTTTATTGTATCTTATAACAAAATCTTATTTAAACCCATGAAAAGTCAGATCCTGTGGTAAATAATAGTGAAAAGCACTTTTTAAAACTGTTGTTCCTTTAGCAGTTTTTGACTCATTGGGATTTAAACCCCTGTATTTATTTGAGTTTCACTGGTTTGATTTATTGTTGTGATCTTTTTAACAGGTATCCCAACTTGAAATCAGTTCGTGAGCTCATATTAAAAAGAGGTCAAACAAGGATTAATAAGAGAAAGACTCCTCTGACCGACAATACACTCATAGAGAGGCATCTCGGTAAGTAATTGACATGGTAGATGCTTCTCATTCTGTGAGATGCTGAGCTTTTTCATTTGCATAACACAACTTTAAGTAGAACCTTTACCTTTTGCAAAGATCATTTGACAGCATTAGCAATTTAAAAGACAGTGGCAAAATGTATTTTATAATGACATGGTTGTCTAATAATGTTCATATTCCAAATGACAATTAAAAGCGAATAAAAAGTCTAAATGTGTTTTTGTTTGTTTCTCAAGGGCAGCATGGGATCATCTGTTTGGAGGACCTTATACATGAGATCTACTCTGCTGGAAAGAACTTCAGGGTGGCAAACAACTTCCTGTTGCCGTTCCATTTGTCAGTACCAAGACATGCTGCTAGAGACAAAGTTGGACTTCTGAAAGATGTGGGAGACCCTGGACCCAGAGCTGAGGACATAAATAGAGTCATCAGGAAACTCAACTGAGCTAATGGACTCTCATGGACTGTTTTGTTGCCTTCCAGAATGCACCCAACAAAAAGGAGTGAACAGACCCTGTTTCTCAATTCCATTAAAACTGAATGTGCAGTTTGAATGGAGTTCTCTTTGAATAATTCAGTGCTCAATTTTGATCTCTGGATAGGTAAAATTGGGAAGCAAACAGCATTGTTTCAGTTTATGTAAACAATCTTTGTTTCTAACTGTACCATTTATTGTGCATTATTTTTATTAAACAATGCTTATTGTTACTGTTTTTTCATGAGCTTTTCTAAAGATGTTACATTCAGAAGTGATTGTCCCTGTGCTCCATTCCATTGATTTGGTTTCCGACTTGTGAGCTGACAAGGGTCAAAGTGTGAAGGGCTCAAATAACTTTTGGACTACCGTACTTCCCACCTTTAAAACTTTATTCACTTTTTGTTGGAAACAAAACTAAAGCATGGTTTTCATGATTGGTGTCCCCTAAATGTGTTGTGGCCATATATATATATTTTTTCTTTACACTTTCTATCCACGAGACGAGATGGAATAAAACAACCAATTAAAACTTCTTTAAGAAAATAAAGATGGCAAATCCACTCTATAAATTGCAATGGGGTTCTTGATAGCTATAATTAGTAATGAAATCAAGTTTATCTTACCATATAATAGTAAATGATGCATAATTACATGCGACTAACCCTCAATCAAACCCTAATCCGACCCTTATTCTATAGTTACATGTAGTTAATCAGTATTACTTGGTACTTAAACATATAATTACAATGAAACCTTAAACTAAAGTGTAACTTTTTTATTTATTAAATTACAAACCTTTGGTGGTGGTTGAGAAGAAACCCATGATATTATTTGTAAAGCACTTTTGGAGTACAGTAGTATAAAGGAAATCATTCAAACTCATCTTTAAAATAAAATATTACTTAAAATACACAAATTCTTACCAGCTTTCCAAAACCTTTCTTTACACATTTTTCAAGACAAATAGCCAAGTAAATGTCATGCAATATTTTGTATGATGCATTTAATGAGTGTTTTTATTTTATTTTACTAATGGTATACAAGAACAAAACAATACTTTAAAATGTAAGAAAGAAAATTTTATAAATTAGCCATAGTACAATACAATAATAAAAAAATATATATACAGTATATACCCCCTTTATTTAAGCGGGGGTGAAATGCTGTTTCATGAATACTGAGCTTTTTACACTGTTAAAGATTTGGATTCCCATCCTAAACATAGACAAAGTTTCAAAAACTAATGTTGGACGTTTGATGGATCAAAAATACTCCTTCCGGTTTTTCACAAGTTTCGGAGAGTTTTTTTTTTCGATTTTGGAGCGGAAGGCGTTAATAGAGCGGAAGGTCCTTGTATGGGCCGCACGGGCTCTTCTCTTGGAAAGGTGCGCGCGTGACTAGATGCACGCCGCCCATAAACACTGCTCTCAGGTGCAGCAGATCCACTAGTCCGTGCAACACGTCTGTTGTGCGCCGCGCTCCACTTTATTCCTATGGGTGACATCCATAGACAGTAAAGAAATGGACGGAGCGATCCCATTGCCTTCTACGGCGTTAAGTGATGTCAGTATAGGAGCACTCACTTCCTGATGGCTGAGCGAACTGCGCAGGCTCAGACTGAGCTTGATGACGTAGATGTGACGTGAGCCTCCTGTCTGACAGCTGTAGATCTTCTAGTAGTTGTGGAAACTGAAATCTGAATCACGTTGTTTAAATGTTTTGTCCCGTTGATTTTGGCTCACTATGGGCTTCTCCCCATTCTTCTCCCTTGACTTTATCAGACTTTATGTCTCCACGTCCCCCCGACTGCCTCATAGACAGTAAAGATTGCCTGCGAGCGTCTCCTCGGGTCTATACGGTAATTTCTCAACTGTGCGACAGAGTCGCGTTGGTTATGACGCAATAGTTAGCATATTTTTACAAAAACAGCTTCTACGGGGCGATGGTGTAAGATACAAGGTAATGGAGCCTTTTATACATTGTCGTGTTTCTTTAGAAATAAACAATGGACAAATGGAGTCTTTAAACGCCTCTGATGTAAAGTTATTCACTGTCAAAGTGACTCAAAAATGAATGGGAGTCAATGGGATGCTAACAGCAGGTGATGGCTTGGTTAGCAATGGCCGCCCCTAGGGGTGGAACGCTTTCCGAGCACTAGATTACCCCCTTGGTGACATCAAGCGACTTCAACGCTTCAGCACAGCATTCCGGGAAGGCAGCGCTGCATTTGAACGCAGAAATGACGGGAAGCTTCACAACATCGTTTCAGTCGCGTCGCAAAGTGGATCTCCACGGTCTCTGCTTTCAGGACTTCACGAAATCTACAGTTAACTTACCAAAGAAGTGTGTTTTTGATGGAAGGTTCCCAACGATAAAGGTTCACGGTCCTGCTTTGGAAACAGACGGTGAGTAAAACTGCTTCAAATGTCTGTTGTTGGCTGTAGTCGCGTAAGTAAACATCAGTAAACAACACGATCGTGTATAACGTTAGTTAATTTATCAATGGAGCATGCATCTATGGTGTGTGTTTAAATACATTTGTTTAGCTGACCAATATAGGTTTCTTTGTATTTGTTTATTGTAAAACCACCAAAAAATAAACCTAGCGTTCTCACAAAGCGTGCTTCGTCATTCAAATGCGCTAAAGGTTACTCCATTGTTGTTCTATGTATAACGTTACACTAGTCTGACATGCAAAACCGTTTTGCTTGCTACTGCTAAGGTTTAGTCGCATACAATAGTCCATAAACCGAATCATGTCATCATAAACTGCGAGTAAACCCACACAAATGTTGACAGGCCACTAAATACAGTACATACCACAGAGACGGACGTCCTGCTGTTGTTGCTTCCCCTGTTCAATTTATTTCAGCCTGGATCTGATTCTGGATCATATATGTATTAGTTGAATCTGATAGCCATGGTTTATTTAGGGTAACGTTTTCATCTCCATGCTTGAGGATTTCAGCTTTCAGAAGCTCTCGGGCACTAGCTGCGCACTGGTCATTCTTTAGCTCCGCCAACTCGATACGACTCCAGGTGCTCGTTTTTTTCCGGAAAGACTCGGTACAGACTTTTTTTCTTTTATAAATATAATAAAACGAAAGACTTTTCGTAGATATGAAGGATGCAATACTACTCTATAGGTACTCAAGATTGACATGAGATTGACTGAAACTGAGTGAGTGTCCCCCCTTTTAAGTACACCTATTCAACTGCACTTTTAACACAAATGTCTAATCAGTCATGACATGGCAGAAACTGAATGAATTTAGGCATGTAGACATGGTCAAGATGATCTACAGAAGTTCAAACAGCATCCGAATTTGGAAGAAAGGTGATTTAAGCGACTTTAAAGGTGGTAGTGTCAGATGGACTGGGCTGAGTATTTCAGAAATGGCTGATCTACTGGGATTTTCAACAGCATAGGAGACTGACTATGGTTGAATAAAGTCGTTGTTTTTGAGCACAAAAAGTATTTTCGCTGCTTCATAAAATTAAGGTTGAACCACTGGAGTCACATAGACTAATTTAACAATGTCTTTACATGCAACCTTTCTGGACCTTGGAAGTTGCAATTAAATTGCTGTCTATGTGGGGTCAGAAAGCTCTAGGATTTTATCAGAAAGATCTTAATTTGTGTTCCGAAGATGAACAAAGGTTTTACAGGTTTGGAACGACATGAGGGTAAGTAATTAATGACAGAATTCAAATGTTTTTTGTGTGAACTAACCCTTTAAGGCAGTTCTGTGGGCAAAACACACACAAGAGGAAAAGGATGCCATTTTTATGCAACATTATTTGCTTAGTGGTGGCGCTAATCGCCTTTTTACCTTTGCACTTGTGTGAAATATTACAAAAAAGCTTAAAATAATTGTTTAAGTAAAGTTGGTTTTGATCATTTCAACTCCTTGTTTAAGATCTTAGACTATTGTTATGCTCTCTTGACAGCCCTCCCAGCATGTACTATCAAACCTCTGCAACTGGTCCAGAATCAGTTGAGAGTGGCCTTTAATGAACAGAAAAGAGCACGTCACCTCTCTTCATCAATTTGCATTGGCTGTCAATAGCCACTCACTCGCATCAAATTCACGGCGCTTATGATTTCCTATAACAACATTGGCTCTGCACCCCTACCTAAACTCAGTACTTCAGGCTTACGTGCCCTCCAGAAGCTTGCGTTCTGCAATTGAATGGCTACTTGTAGTGCCTTCCCAAAGAACCAAAAAATCCCTATCACCACTCCCTATCACCACAGACCTTTACCTTGACTGTTCCTTGGTGGTGGAACGACCTGCTTAACTCTTTACTCATTTTCAAGAAATGGCTTAAAATGCATATTTATCATCCACACGTTACTCATTACACTTTCTGTATGTTTTTTATTTTAAAAAAGTAATAATTAAAAAAAGAAAACTTCCTACGTGTACACGAGAAGACGAGGACTGTCATTAATGACATACATTTCATTTTTGGGTGAACTAACTCTTTAAATGCATACCTTTAGGGACCCAGTACATCATTCCCTACCACACTCATTATTCATTTTTTAAAGTTAGACATAAACCTTCTTGGCATTCCTCAATCAATTCATTATAAACAATATAACAAGAAAAAACTAAATAAATAATAATATAAGAATGCCTTTTTTCACTAGGTTTTAGGTGTGCAAGTGTGTAGTAGGGCCTATATTTTTTCTGCACAACAATAAATTAGTCTATAATGACAAAATAAGTGCAATTCACTTTATTCCACATGGTGGCAAACAAAAAATCAATCTCAGTGATACTGCAGAGCAACAACTGGACACATTCAAATATGTGTCATTGTCACTTCTCATATCTGGATGAAGAAGCTTTAAGTGAACAAAATATTGATTGTGAAGACTTTGATAAATGAGTTTTGAGAATATGTTTGAAATGGCAAATATGAGCCAGATGCTGAATGCACTTGCAAATGAGCTCTGATGAGGACAAGATATATCCAGCTGCAGCCCTGCTGCAAACCAGTTTCAGAACATCAGAACCACATCCACAGAACTGGAAGTGAGCGGCACTACCATAGAAGTTGTTTTTATATGGATTTTAATCGAATCAATGTCTACAATATTTGACAGCAATACTTTTAAATAAACTTACTTTTCAATTCATATCCTTGAATAAGAGAAACATACATTTAAGCCAGTGAGATGTGAACAGAAGCATTAAGGAGAATATGTTGTGATATGTGTGTGATATTTCTGTCATGATACGGTGGTGAACGAATATGAATCTGTTTACGTCTTTCACGTTTTATCATTAAAGCTTTTTTTGCATTTGTCAAAATATATTTTTTGTCTATATAATAAATAATTATTCATTAATACAACATTCATTTCATTTTCAGGGATGGAAACACTTGAATCTTTTCAAGTATTTTTGCAGAAATGCCATATTGGGCTTAATAGCATAGCCACAAGTTTTTGTGTTTTAAGATAGCATTTAAGATTGTTTTTTGCATGTTTTAAATTTTATTATGTGCCGTTTAAATTTGTTTTAAACCTATTATTTTAGAAATATTTTTTTTTTTATTTTTTTATTTTATTTTTTTTATTATTATTATTATTTTTTTTTTACAATAACACAACACAGTGGTACTTGTATCTCACAACAGCACATACAGCCATAAAAGCCATATCTTACAATCTTTTAGAAATACTTGTTCATACGAGGACATATAAATTGCAAATAAAATAATAAGAAATAATAATAATACAGCAGGGCATGTCACGTTAAGTAAATGACAGGGACATTTTATAGTCCAATAGTTAAGAGGATATATCAATCACTGAGCATCTTTCAGAAAGTTCCACAGAGAAGACCAAGTGCGCCAGAAAGCATCTGATCTCTGATGCAGATCGTACGTTAGTTTTTCCAGAGGTAAAAGAGTGGCTGCTTGACTTATCCACATATTGACTGAAGGTATCTGAGGAGTTGACCATAGTAATAATATACATTTTTTCGCTAAATATATACAAAAGTTCAGCACATTTTCTTTGTCACAGTCAAGGTGCAGATTAGCTTTACAGTTCAGAAGGTAAACATCTGGAGATAGTGCGAAGGACTTTCCAATAATATCTTGAATAATCTTATGTATCTCTTTCCAGAAACCTTTGATTTTGTCGCACTCCCAAAACACATGCATCACCGTGCCAATGACTGACCTACATTTGAAACATAACTGAGAAGAATTGGGGAACATTTTATGAAGGCGAGCTGGAGTTAGATAAGTCCTGTGTATAAATTTATAATTTTGTTCGTGAGCCGAAAGTGAGACACCTTTGGGGAAAACATTTGTACAAACAGATAACCACTCTTCATCGCAAAAATTTGATCCCAAGTCCTTTTCCCATATCACCCTCAAATTGTCAAAAGATGAAGGACCAACATTAGACAACAAAGAATATAGTTCAGAGATCTTCTTCTTAAGAGTAAATGAAGAAAGAAGCTGTTTTTCCACTTCAGTAAGATCAAATCGCATATTGCCTTCTTTTGAGTGTGACTCCAAAAAGTGTCGTAATTGAAGAAATTTATAAAAATCATTACTGGGCAGGTTAAATTCCTGCTTTAATGACTGAAATGACTTCATCTGACCATTATCAAATAAGTGACCAAACTCAGACACTCCACTCAACCTCCAGGACAAGAGACCAATATTCTGTACGGTTGGGGAAAGATCAGGATTGAGTGCGATAGGAGACTTAAAGGATATCTTATTTGGAATAGCTAAATATTTCTTAACGTCCTTCCACACCAAAAGAGTATTTGACACAGTAAAAATATTGGTCAGGGATTCAATTTTTGGTATATTATAGATAAATGGCAGAGAGCATAGCATTCTAGGAAAGCATCTTGAATATTCAATCCCAGTCCATCGTGAATCAGATCTGTTAAGAAACCAACTTAACATGTGTTTAATTTGTGCAGACCAAAAATATAACTGAAAATTTGGGAGCGAGACTCCACCTAATTCCCTCGGTTTCATCAAAATAGAGAGTTTGAGTCTGGGTTTTTTACGATTCCAAATGTACTTAGAAATTGAAGAATTAATCCTTTTAAAAAACACTGTACTTAAGTAACATGGCAAATTTTGAAACAAAAAATTTAATCTCGGAAGAATGTTCATTCTTATAACATTGATCCTACCAAGAAAAGAATTTGGAAGAATCGACCAATCTGATAGGTTCTGATTGATTTTTGTAATTAACTGGGGATAGTTAGCCTTATACAAATCGATCAAATTGGGTGTGACATTGATTCCCAGATATTGAAATCCGGAAAGAGCTAAATTAAAAGGGGATTTTGTCATGGCTTCAGGGGGAACGTGCAAATACAGAGCTTGAGATTTGTCCAAATTTATCATATATCCTGAGAAATTACTATATTTTTCGATTACGGCAAGTAATGCGTCAATAGAGGTCTCAGGATATTTACAATAGAGCAGAACATCGTCTGCATAAAGGGATATACGATGTTCCTCTAGGCCTATTTTAATACCATGTATATTAGTGTTAGTTCTCACAGCAGCAGCCAGTGGCTCAATAACCAAAGAGAATAACAATGGCGAGAGTGGGCAGCCTTGACGACAGCCTCTACTTACTGAAAATCTGTCAGACAACACTCTATTAGTATTAACTTGAGCTATGGGGTTGGAATACAAAAGTTTAACCAAACTGATAAAATTAGATCCTAGATTTATTTTTTCTAATACCGCAAAAAGAAAAGGCCATTCCACCCTGTCGAACGCCTTTTCGGCATCGAGGGATACAATGAAGGCAGGTTCCTTGGTGGTATTTAAATGATCAATAATATTCACCACTCTGCGAATATTATCAGAGCCATATCTGGACTTCACAAAACCTGTCTGATCTGGGTTGACTATGTAAGGCAAAACCGTTTCGAGCCGCCGAGCAAGAGACTTTGCAATAATTTTATAGTCCACATTGAGTAAGCTGATTGGGCGATAAGAAGAACAATTTACTGGATCTTTGTCTTTTTTCAGAAGTAGGCTTATAACCGCCAGTGACCAGGATTCAGGCATAGAACTTGAATCTAGAGTACTATTAATTGCTTGCATTAAAATTGGGCAGAGTTCAGGCCAGAATTGCTTATAAAACTCTAACGGAAACCCATCTGGGCCAGGAGCTTTACCAGTTGGCATAGATTGTATAGACTGCCAAATTTCTTCCTTAGTAAAGGGGGCATTTAGAAAAGCTCTAGTATCCTCCGAAATGCTAGGAAGAGAGATCTCATTTAAGAAATTCAGCAAATCCTCACTGGAACCACTGGACCCAGCTGTATAAAGTGTTCTGTAAAAATTAGAGAAAGCAGCGTTTATGTCCAAGGGATCGAAGGTCAATCTGCCCTCAGACGTCTTAATTGCTTTTATGGTTCTATCGTTCTGCTCTTTTTTTAAATGATATGCCAAAAGGCGACTTGGCTTGTTGCCAAATTCATAATAACGCTGTTTACTGAAAAACAATAGTTTTTTAACATGTTCTGCATGATCTAGATTAAGCTTGGCTCTTGCATTGTTTAACAGAATCCAATTAGCTTGATTTGGGATTCTTTTATGCTGTTTTTCAAAAAAAATTACTTCAGCTTCTAATTCTTTCCTTTTTTGGGTTCTAAGTTTCTTCATCAGAGAAGCATAAGCAATAAGGTGGCCCCGCATCGTGGCTTTGGCAGCATCCCATTTCAATGCAGGGGAAACTGGCGAATTATGATTGTCTTGCCAATATTGAATTATTTTCTGTTTAAAAAAAGATAGAAAGTTATTATTGCTTAAAAATGAAGTGTTAAATTTCCAGTAGGTTGACTTCTGCATTGATATATTAATATCGATCTCTAAATAAACAGGGCCATGATCAGATAACACAATAGGGCCAACATGACAAGAGCTCACACGATGTATGCATTCAGAGGGTATGAAAAAATAATCCAGTCTTGAATATGAGTTATGAGGATGGGAGTAGAAAGTGTAATCTCTGTCTTTAGGATGCAGCTCCCTCCAAATATCCACCAGGCCAAGATTCTTACATGTATTGCGCAAAATGTGTGAGGATTTACTACCATTTGAAACCTGGGGTGATGATTTATCTAAATTTCCATCAAGTACGCAATTGAAGTCACCTCCCAAAAAACCAATGTTCTTGCAATTCTGATTAAATTTTAAGACAACATAAGACATAAAATTAGGGCAATCCGTATTTGGAGCATATACGTTTCCTACAGTGATGTGTCTTCCAAGAATTAAACCTGAAATCAACACAAATCTTCCTTCAGTATCATGTTCTGCATGCTCGAGAATGAATGGTACGTTTTTATGAATGAGGATTACAGTGCCCCTACTATTAGACGTGAATGAGGAAAAATAAATCTGACCAACCCAATCTCTTTTCAGCTTCATATGTTCTAAATCAGATAAATGAGTTTCCTGTAGTAGTGCGATTGATACATGTTCTTTTTTAAGGAATGTTAAAATTTTCTTCCTTTTAATAACATGACCTATGCCCTTCACGTTCCAAGTTACTAATTTAAGAGCGTTCTGCATACAGAAAAGAATAGAGTCGTAAGAACAACATGGAAAATTATATTGTCAGTTTGAGATACCAAATACGAACAAAAGAGTACCACAAGTAAAACGCAAAACAAACCCGAGAACCCCTCCCCCCAAGACCCCATCCCCAAACGATGAGGCACAGATGATATCAAAAAGTCACAAAGTAACACAAGAAGCCTTGAAACAGCTGATAGCATAATACCACCAAGTTATACGGCCCCGTCACGACTCGCTCCACTAACGAATAACGTTATAATACAAAACATAAAAAGTAATAGATGAAACCATTGGGATGATAAATATTAAGGTAAACAAATAAACTTTTGAAAATAAAAGAAAAAGAGGAGAAGAAAAAGAAAAGATTACCCTTTCATACCGGCCGCGACATGATATTTAAGACCTTACAAACCTATGTCGCGGAAAGTAGCAACATTTTGGGTTACCTTAAATTATATATATCGTATATGACATGTCCAATGGGATCAGAATTTTCCTCCGAAAATCAAAGTGCCGATCTAAACAGAAGTCAATGATAATCGTCCAGAGAGTCCAGGAAATCCTTGGCTGACTTCGGATCGTTGAACAGTTTAATCTTTCCGTTGTGCAGACACCTGAGTCTGGCTGGATAGGCGAATCCCCGATACAGACCGCGAGCAGCCAGAGCTTTACCAACGGACGCGAACTCGCGGCGTTTCTGCAACAGGCCAGCTGATAAATCCGAGTAGAATCGAAGCTCTGAACCATTGTGAGTAACAGTCTTCTTCAGGGCCACTTTCAGTATTTCTTCTTTGTCCGTGAACCGTAGAAACCGAACTAAAATACTTCTCGGAGCTGAATTCGGACTGGCAGAAGCGAAGGTGGGAGATCTGTGGGCCCTCTCGATGTCCAGTGCAGGGAAGTCAGCAGGCAGATCCAACCACTTAGGGATCATGTCTCGCAGAAACGCTGAGAGCGGGCCCGCGCCCTCCGCTTTCTCTGGCAGACCCACTATTTTCAGATTCTTGCGACGGCCTCTGTTTTCAAGATCGTCTATCTTTGTCTGCAACTGATCCACCGTCACCTTCAAGCTGGCCAGTTGTCCTTCTGTAGTTGCTGCCGAATCTTCGACCGACGAAATCCTCCGCTCTGCCTCATCCAGGCGAGTTTCGGCGCCCGTAACTCTCTCAGTGAGGGCAGCAAATGAATTCTGAAGGCAAGACACAGAATTGGCTATCCCCTCCAGACGGCTAGTAATTCCATCGAGGCGTGATCCGTTGGCTTTTACTTCTGATAAAATCAGCGACATATCTAGAAGAGGTTCGTCAGTGTTAACGTTAGCGTCAGCCGAAGGCGCGTGGTGAGTTGGTTTCTTCTTATCTTTTTCTTTAGCCTTCTGTGAGCGCGTCGAGCCAAAAATAGGAAAATCTTTATCAGAAGGTGTGTCTGACATAGTTATAAATCCGTTCAACGAAGTAAAATGAGAAGTCGGAGGAGAGAAATGTAAATTATTTTAAAGTTTGAGCGGAGCAAAGAAATCAGGCAGCCATCTCACTCTGGGTCACGTGACCACCCCTAGAAATATTTTATATATGTCCTATTTGTTTTCTTTCAGAGAAAAACATGTTTCACTTTAAGGCTTTGTATTATATAGTTATTTTTATTTGACATTTGAGAAATAGAAATGTCACACTCTCTTTCTATTGTTTTTAATCAAAATAATACGATTGAATATAGAGTCAAATGGGAAAATCTTTATAACATGTTAATGTAGGCCTTATATATTTTTACAATAATACAAATAAATTGTAGTATTTTCGAAGTAACTATAAACAACAGTGTTTGTGTCCATTAACATTAAATCTCAGGCTATTTTCTGTCCGTATTATTTGTAACAACATGAATGTGATCGAAATAATACTAATATATCTATAGTCTAATGGGAAACACTTTACATGTTATTCATTTATTAATATTTTAAAAATAAAAACTGTGTATAGTTTTAGCCTGTTTCCATGAAGTATAAACTACTTTCTTTGTATTCATTGATATTAGCCTATAAGCATCAGGCTATGTTTTAAAATGTTGATCATTGTAGGCTACATCATGACATGTATATTATATGAACTGAAAAGTGACTTTATCTAAAAGTATGGTTGTTTAAATCAGCACTAGGTAACTTTTCAACCTTCATAATATATTTTTTAAGACTCTTGTGATGATAAATCGACTTACAATAGGTTGAATGACACGTCTGCCATAGCCTGATGGTTTCTGTATCGTTTTTAATCATACTTTTAAACTTCGGGTTTCGGGTAGTAACCCGAGAAAAAAAAGAACTACAAAATTCGACTGCTTTACGGCAATAATGTCACTTCCACCAACACCCACACTTCCGTAAATTCGGACATGCGAGCCCAACTTTGTTCGTCGGATAATATAGTCATGTCCGAAGCAGCACAGACAAATAAGAAAGAAAAGGTTTTGTTGGAGGAAAGCAATAAAAGGAAGCGAAAAAGTGATGGGATTAAAGGCAGGACGAGGATCAACATGTGACCAGCGTTTGCTCGTCGGCGTGAGCTGAAGGAGGCGTGCCCGACCGATGCTGTCCTGCTTGACGATGATTACCTACCACTCAAACATTGAACTGAAGTATCATATAGATTCTGTAAAATGGTAACCAATAGACTACTATAATGATGCTGGCTTGTAAACGTGAGCATCGTGATTATTTGGCGTTTGAAAAAAATAAAACCCATGAAATTATAAACATTGAACTGAAAGTATCATATAGATTCTGTAAAACGGTAACCAATAGACTACTATAATGACGCTGGCTTGTAAACGTGAGCATCGTGATTATTTGGCGTTTGAAAAAAATAAAACCCATGAAATTATATTCATATGACATGCTGAAACATGCCACTGACTGTACCTGGGATGAAGACATTTCACATGCGACGCCAGAAGAACTCTGAACTCCTCTTGCAGTGTTCAGGGGAACTGTTAGTGCTGCACCAACCCGCGGGATGCTTTTATGAAGTTATTTGGCCCGCCCCACACCACTGTATATATTTTTACAACCCGCCTCGCACCCGCGACCATTAAATAGACATACGGGGTCCGCGGATTATGAGACGACCCACGCATCACTAGTTCAGGGCTATCAGGGCTGTCATATCAACAAATGCACGCGCGATGGCATCCCCTGTTGTAGGATGACAGATCTTACGACAGTAGTTGAGGACATTATTTTTTCCAGACTGTAGGGGGACCCCGAGAGCAAAAGTAGCCAAGTGCTGCTTTAATATTGTAGACATCGGTAAGATCAAAATCCATGTGAAAACACCTTATATTTGACAAAAGAAAGTTACATATATGGATAGCGCAACTATGACTGTTTAAGCCCCGCCCCTCACTTCCGGTTCTGTGGATGGGTTCTGAAACTGGTGTGCTGCCGGGCTGCAGCTGGATACTATTGGAGAGGACAGATGATGGTAACATCTGCTTAAACTGAACCCAAAAATGCTTGATTTTAATCTTCTTAAAATGAAAAATTTCTTAAAATTTAAACAATTTACATTTTTTAAACTAGGAAGCTTATATATTCGCGACAGGTAGAGATCCGTGTCAGAGACCTGGGTCAATAAAGTCCTGAATATGTAATGATTGGTAAAAGTCTTGCATTTTAGGGTTACACTAGTCCAGCTTGCCATATTGTTTAATCCGGCTTGCCATATTGCTCAACGTAACAATCCCGATGACGTTCCAGCGTGACGTCAGAAGCACATGGAGCTGCAACCTTTGCCGTGATGTCAAGGAGAGTAGGGGTGGTCTCTGAAGTCTGAACCGAGACTGGTCTAAACCTTCCTTCATTCATCACTCATTATTCATCGCATGAACTCTGACCAAGGTAAGATAATACATGATAGCTGAGCAGAATGACTGAATAAAAACAGTCTAAAAACTGCACGCGCACATATCGCTACAGCGTGGGCAGCCTCGTTTGTTATAATGAGAGAGTTGTTTATTTGCGTTGGAGTGTACGTTACACTTATTTTTTTACTGTAACGTTATATGTTTACTGGGTTGCGCACAATGCGTTTTGTCGTGACGAAATTGTGTCATTCTTTTACATCAGCATGTCATTACCTTTTAGACAGCGTGGTATTTTCCGCAGCTATTGATTGTATGAAACGTTAAAGGACAGTCATCCACAGTAAACATGTGGAATCTAGCAATATAGCTTTTCGTAGCTTTACGCTAAATCGGGTTAAACATGTAACTTATCTAACTATGAAATGAAATAAAATATCCCTTGCTCTTTTTCTTGATAACACGCGCAATATATTCCTTCTCAAGCTCGTGGCTCGTGCTCGCGTGGGCATTGGCCGTTAATAGTGGACGATATAATTGAACTAAACGCCATTTTTCTTTGATGTTACGTACATCAAATGTCGTTTTTGATTAGATTGTAATTTAAAACAGTGTCGTATCCCGCCATTAAAACATACAGTGAAAATGTCATGGTGTCACCTACTGATAAAGCGTGTAATAACACGCGCGACATGTCAGTGTTTGCAGAACTGGTGTCATGAAAATATTTATAATAACTGTAGCCTATCTGTAAGAGAATTCATTTCAACCCATAGAACCCAGATTGTACTTTATTTTGTAATACTTAATACTTAAAGAGGCCTTCAGGACATTAATTTGTCATAAAAAATCAATGTACCAGTAAGTGGCTGTCATTATGGCAAATGCTTGGATTTATCAGATGTCATATGTAATGTCACTGTAAACAGTAACATGTGCATAGTATTGCAACCAAATCAGCCAGATTGTTTTAGAACGTTGGGTTGCATAAGCTGCTGTAAAGAAATTATACAGCCCCAATAAATGTTTTGTTGGATGAAAAGTGTAAAGGTTTAGTTGTTCCAAAAATGAAAATTAACATAAGAGTAGCTTTATTTACAGCAAAATGAACCAGCGTTCCTCCAAGACCATGGTGGGTACATATAATAATAATAATAATAATAATAGATTTTATTTATAACACACTTTTCATTTAGAAGAATCTCAAAGTGCTAAAATATGACCAACATAGGACGCAGGACTACAAAAACTAAACCACACATACCGTAATTAAATTATATTAAATGTGCTAAACAACATAATTAAAAAAGAGCTAAAAATATGAACTAAAATAAGAGTTGAACATTATATGCAGACTTCACAAGACTACATAAAGTACATGCATGCATATCTGAGCAAATTGCAATTTTTACTCACCCTGGTGTTGTTCTAATGCCATATGATGACCTTGTTTCTTTTTCAGACCTCAAAATGAAAACATGTCCTGTTCATGCCCATCGATACAATAGCAATTAATACACAAAAAGATGCAAATGTATTACAATGTCTGTGTTTACATGCACACCCTTTGTTTAAATCGGAGTGGTTTCATTTAGATTGTTGAGTCTGAAATTAGTGTTTACACGAATGCTAAATACTTTCCTGCTGTTTGCTCATACTATTCTCCTATATTGCTTTTTCTCTTTGTTTTAAAGATCAGACTTAATATTTAGGTCCGGATTAGAAGATGACGAGCACATGAACCATTATGCCGTGCTGCTTATATTTATCAAGCAGTTAAACCGTAGATATAAAGTGTTAAGTTAAAAATAGTGTCTGTGGATGAGAGTATGAAGTGAGGATTGATGGCATGTTGTTCTGCGACACTTAGATTTACATTTTACATTTATGCATTTGGTAGACGCTTTTATCCAAAGCGACTTACATTGCATTTTAAGGTGCACATTTGACATTTTTGTCAGTTCTTGCTTTCCCTGGGAATCGAACCCATGACCTTGGCATTGCTAGTACCACGCTCTACTGTTTGAGCTACAGGAAAGCCTTCACAGGCGATGAGTGGTAGGAGAATGTTTGAATAGCATGAGTCATTTATGACATTTTATTTAAAGCTACACTATGTAACTGTTCCGTCCTCTAGAGAGCGCCTATTCAAAACAAAGGCGTAGCTTGATGACACCAGGTGTGAGCGCAGAATCTTGGGACATGTGGTCTTCACCACACAGCCAGTAGACTCGGGATAGGACTCAGGCCGAAATCAAGTTCATGGATGCGGTTATTAATGTTACTGTAGTATGAAGCAGAGCAGGACCGAGTGTTGAGGGAGCTGAGCAAGGCCGCTGGAGCGATTGTTATGCAAACACACGCCTCATGAGCAGCGGGACTTTTATTATGACGGGACACAGTCGCCGACGCCATTTCCGCTTTTCCGTTCATGAGTATGAGGTAACACAGCTCTGTTTATTATATATCAGATTCATTTAAGTGCGTTTAAAATGACGTTACTCTGTTCGTTCACTCAGCAGCTGCTGTGACACTTGTTCACACTGCTAAGAGTAAACCGTTTCTACCAAACAAAACCGGAAACCGAGGGTAACGCAGATATGACGCAATTGACAAGCGACTCCCTCAGATGTCCCAATTTACAAATAGTTGGAAACATTTGGGGTATTGTAAGATAAAAATATATAACACTGGCCTAGTGGTTTTTGTATATTTTACAGCAAAAATACTACACAGTGCACCTTTAACAGCAACTGCTGCTCGTTCCATGCTGTCATACCCTATTATGCCATTTCTACATCATTGCACATGCGCAGTCTTTTCCAGTTTCGGAACTGATCATGCCCAAACGCGCCAGGTCTGTGCCAGTTGCGTTTAGTCCGTTTTCTGTTAATTTCAGTCTTAGAATGTTTCAGCTTGTCGTTAAGTGTGTGCCAGGCTTTAGGTGTTTACATGAAGACTTTTCAGTCAGATTGAGCTGTCAATCCATTTACTAATGGATTATTTGGTAGCATGTAAACACAGCTAATGATTCCATGCTGTATTTGTTCATTATCTAATTCATTAGTGCTTGTTACATTCTCTTCACTCATTATTTGGCATTTGCTTGGTTTCGAAGTGGTAGAACATAGATTATAATTTGTGTTTGACGGTGGCCTGGACCGGATAGTGAAGGAAAGCATCTGGCATCTATTTTTTCAGAACTAACTTTACTTTTCGAAACATTTTTGCGATTTATTTTAACCAAATGGCTGTTTGAATAAACACAATGAAGTCATTTCCACAGGATCACGTCTGTTCAGCAGAATAACTAGAAAATGTATTTTATCACATCAACTATGAATATATTCCACAAATGTTTGGCAATTTGAAACCAGTAATTTTTGTCTGAACACTATGTCAAGACTCGAAAGGGTGTTTGTGCTATCAATTAGAAAATGTACATGCACTACAGTAGTGATAGGCACAGCATTGGGTTTCAGGGTTAGTTAAAGTCTTACAGGTTTTGAACAGCAAAAAGATGAGTAGACAATGACGGATTTTTCTCTTTCATAGCCTTGGCACTTTACATGTAGTCCCTGAATATTCTAATCCTGGTGGTGGCGAAACAATGACTTTTCAGGCATTGTTAATCATTTTGATTGGCCCTCTGGCATGCTGTGAGCCTGGTATTTTAAGTAGCGTGACAGCTTTTCACTTACTTAATTTCACCAGTACTATAATTCATGTCAGAACTTGTTCTATTGAAAACGCCCTGTTTTATTTCCTGTTTTCTGATTTCAGCTAAAGATTGACTCTAACAGTGTTTAAGTTTCTTAATCAGACTTTTATATTATATTATACCTGACTGACAGCTTTGCCATGTAACTTCTGCTTAATATTGAAAGTTGTACGTCAAGCTAGATTTACTCTTTTGGTACTAGAAAGTGTCGCCTATAAACTGGCATAAATACTGGAACCATTGGATTGTTTGTTGATTGGATGGTTAGAACAGCTGATGTTTACTATTTGATCATCTAAATCAGGGCACTCAGCGTCGTACAGTGGGTTCTGATGCTTTTACATTTGATGAGCCATAAACTGTGTTTAATAAGTCATAGGCAGGAGCAGGGCTTGATCATAAAGGCTCAAGAAAATCAAACCGACAGACACTTTGCTGCGTTTTTATCCCACTGTTTGATCATCAAAAGCCTTGTGACCATAAAAGATCCAGGCTTGTCCCTTTTTTCCCCTGGATACATTTAATTTCTTATCCATCATAGATTTAGGTTTAAACAAACAAAAAACAAAAATACGCAAGCTATATTCCACCTTGACAGGGAAGAAGTGTTGACAAATCTTTGCCTGTGTGTCCTTGCATTTTCTTCACTGTCCTTTAGATAAGAACCGGTTTGTCCTTTCTTTTCTTTCACATAAGAAATTAGAATGATTAAATTGGTGTAAAATCCTCCATTCCAGCCCAAACATCTCCTGCGTGGTGCTGTTATCTGAATTGCCACATAGCTTCTAGGTCAGAGTCTTTTGTTGTCATATTCTTATGGCACACGTGAGACTTATCTCTTAGCAAATAGCCAACACATCAGCTTTGATCACACACAATGAATCTTAAGCTCTTGCTTGAGTTTTACAACTGACAATCAAATCCTATAAAATGATAAAATAAAGCTGTTGTAATTTAAAAAAAAATACTTTTTATCATTATTAAAATTGGATCAGATTTAAGAGAATTGGTTGTTCAAAGAACTCACCTGCTGCCAAAAGTACCAATTAATTCACTTTGTGTGTGTATTTTTATATATTGTGTCTGTTACAAATTTTCAAGTTATCACAGAATTACTGGGATACAAGTTTATAGTTCAGATTTTTTTTTTTGTATCCAAACCAAAATTAATAAATAAAAAATAAATAAATAATTAAATGGCAATTAACAATTGCAGCTTTTAACATTTTGTCAGAACCCATGTTCATTTTAGTTTGTCTGTTCAGATTCATGGGAAAATCGTGAAATTGGTATCGATGTTGATTCTCAATTTATCCAGGATTGTTCAGCTCTACCTCAAAATGTAAAATGCCATATTTGCTGTAGTTCCCTTCAGGCAGCTTACCAGAATCACATGGTGCCTCATTGTAGGACGTATTGTTCCACTGGACAGGACAGGATTGTGGCTCTATAGTATGCAACTAATTTACAGATTTTGCACTTGTAGTCAGTAAATGAGTTAGTAAACTTACACAGTTGCAAGAAAGTTTAGTATGATGGTTGACCTTTAACCATTTTACAGGATATTGTGTAAACTTGCTTGCTACTAAATGTGTGCAGATGAATTTAAACGAAGGGAATATTCAACAAAGTGATACAGTTCTCCCTTCTGTTCACTGTTGAAGTTTTATTTTAATGTTTTTGAAAGAAGTCTGACCAAAGCTGCATTTATAAATAAAAAATACAGTAAAGAAGACAGTAATATTGTGAAATATTATGTTTTGAATCCCTATTTTTTTTAAAAATATTTTTAAATGCAGTTAATTCCTGTGTTGGCAAAGCTGAATTTTCAACTTCATCACTCCAGTCTTCAGTGTCACATGGTCCTGCAGAAATCATTCTAAAATGATGATCTGCTGCTCAAGAAAGATTTCTTAAAGGTCCCATGGCATGACATTTTCAACATTAATATGAGTTCCCCTAGCCTGAATATTGTCCCAAATTGGCTAGAAATTTTGATCGGTGTGAACGCTGTCTTTCTCTGCCTTTGAGAAAATGAGAGCTCAGACGAGCTGATCTTGAATTCTCCTGTTATGACGTCATACCAGGAAAGGTTTCCTCCCCTTCCTCTGCTTTGCCTGCTCAGAGATTTAGTAGAGAATGGAGTCAGTTTATCAGTTGAGATGTCAGCTCATGCTTTACTATATGGATTCAACAGCACCGCCACAAACAGTGAGTAACAGTGTTCATTAATGCCTGATCTGGGATCAGTGATTCCTGATGTGTAGCTAATCATTCAAGTTCACACAGACTTTCTTTCTAAATCGTTTAATACTGTCAGTCCCGCGGCATCAGTGAATCAAGCTAGTGACTAAAACGATCAACTTTATGATGTTTCTGTTTGTAGCATGAAACAAAATTGTTATTTAAATCATTAAACTACTGAGAGCGATCAAAAAACACTCTTTATAATGTTTGGATTGGTCAATCACGCGTATATCTGCAGTGCACACTTGCCGGTAAAATGAATGACGCTGTTACCAGAAGCTCTTACTGTATTCATGTTGATGTCGTGTTTGTTGTTAGCTGTGGTGAAAGCATTTTGTGAGAGAAATAACGTTGCAAAGTTCACTCGTGTTTATTCAGAGCTCTCAGATTCAAACAAAATAAACTTGCGCTCTCAACAAATCGGTACAATAACAATTTCTCAGCAATCTTTCCCCAGCTCTGTCTCTCTGTCTGGACTGAGTGCTGTATCTGCTGCTTGTGCCTCATTAAACCACGCCCCCTCCACAACATCTCATTTCAAATGCAAAGATGTCAGCCAATCACAACAGCAAGTGTTTTCACTAAAGTCTCACAGCAGACACGCCCCTTGAAACATTTAGGACAGAAAGTATATAAGAGCATCAGAATAGAAAAAATGCATTTTATTTCTAAATTATGAAAATTTTTGATGTAAAAAACATACAAACAATATAAGTACACCTCAGGAAACATTATAAAATAAAAAATCCATGCCATGGGACCTTTAATATTAATGTTAAAACAGTTGTGTTGCTTAATAATTTTATGAAAATAGAGTTTTTTAAGGATTCTTTGATGATGAAAGTTCAGAAGAACAGTATTTATTTAAAATATTTTGTAACATTAATGTATTTATGGTCATTTTTGTTCAACGTAATGCATCTTTAAAAAACAAATACTTACTGACCTCAGGTGTATCTATGTTCATATAAGATTAAAGGAACACTCCACCGTTTTTAGAAATAGGACTTTTTTCCTACATTTTGAAATGTGGGCAAATGCATTTTTGTCTCAGTGCATGGCTGCATACATTGTTTTAGTTTGGCAGGGTCGCCGCTAGCTTGCGTGATATCTCTGCGCCCAAGTAGCAGTGCTTCACCTGTGCTTCCCCATAATATTGTCCCAAGTCAATATCTGCCTAGGAAATCGCCAAGTTCTTAGATGGAATAGTACAATAGCTTACTATTTCATCAGCACCATCCTCTCAGCATCACCTATTACATTTTTTCTCATTCTGCATCCGAGTCACGGCTGACTTCTCTGGACTGAATACACTAAAACACAGTGCATTCATTACATGCTTGTGTGAATAAGCTTGAACCTTACAGAATGTCAGAACATGTTAGACTGGTTGTGTGTAAGCTGGTTTGAATAGACAGGAAACACTAGAGGCACAATATTAAATTAAAAAGACATTCTAAGTCACATGATGACTCATAATGTGCCTCACAAGACCGGAGGGTTGTGCGATTGATAAACTGCTGTTTTTTATGCGGTTTAAAATTTATTTGGCTCATTAAGACATTAAGAGAAGGAGACTATATAGCTTTTAAAGGATTTTATTTATGTATCTGCATATGTAGAAAAATTAGGTCAAAAGAATTGGATTTAGATACATTTTTGCTTAGATGTGGAGTCTTCTGTTTTTTATATATTTTTATTAAACCTTTGTTGATGTTTTTTATGTTGAATAGGACTGCTAAAACCATGCTGTGTCCTAAGGCCACCTATCAGCAGCTCAGAAAACATGATGTAGAGATTTAATCAAACAAAGGCACGCCAACTGTGCTTTCAGCTTTCACTCTAGTGACATTACTGTCTTTGCAGCAGCAGTTCTAGACGTTCTACTGATATTATAAAAGAAATTGGCTACTGTGACAACATTGTATTTCACATACTGACATACAGAAGTTAGAGAGAAGTTCACAGGTATTTATGTTATGGATATAGTTGAATAATCTCATAGTATAGTTAACTTATGAACAGCTTGATTCTTGCCATGAAGGGTCTCATCTTTGTAACAAGAACTCATTTCTTGTCAAAAATTTTGTTGACAAGATTATCGTTCCAAACCTGCATGATTTAAATGTTTCTGTGTAATACAAAATGCAAAAATGATATTTTGAAGAATTGTTGTTGCTTGATTTACGAATGAAAAACAGTTTGAAGTCAGCATGAAATGAAAATTCAATCATCTATTTTGCAAATGCATGATATAGATCTAAATGCTAATAATTCATCCATGTTTGTTTCTTTTTTTCCGACATCACATTGTTTAAGCAAAATTTAATTACTCGATAGTTTAGTCTGCTTAAATCCCGCCCCTCCACAAATGACTGCAAGCTTGCATTTATTTTTGAGTGCAAGAGAAGTTAACACTTTAGTTCAGGGTCCAATTCTCATCATTACCTAGTTGCTTATTAGCATGCATATTAGTAGGATATTGGCTGTTTATTAGTACTTATAAAGCACATATTAATGCCTTATTCTGCATGACCATATTCTACATTTCTTAATTCTACCCAATACCTAAACACAAGGCCATAACCATGTCTTGAAGATTGGGGGGCCATTTTTAACATCAATTTTTTATAAAGCATAGAAACAACAGTGAATGGAATTCTAGGTCTAATTCTAGTTGGAGAATAATAATTTTGGGATTATTTGCAAACAATATATGCATTAATTTGCGTCAAATATATTGTTAGTCCTGAGATTCTGCGTATTAGTGAATATTTGGCCATTTTTAATTATTGACGGGGAGCTGTCCCCCTCAATGTCTATGGCGGTTACGGCCCTGCCTAAACATAAAACAACAACATTACAAACTATTATTAAGCAGTTTATTGAGTTAAAAGTCATAGTTAGTAATTAGTTAATAGTGATAATTGTAGCCTAATCTAAAGTGTTTTGAGCACTTTTGCACATATTGTGTAATGCATTAGTTTAAATGTTTATTTTTGCCTGTAAAAAAGAGTGTGTAATAAGTAAGTCTAGTAGGCAATCAGTAAGTATAATATAGATATTCTGTTAGAATTTTGGCCTAAACAGTCTTTTAATTTTTTACAGCACGTCACCTGCAATCCTTCATGATGACGCAATGGGCAACTATCCACTGACCTTTCAGTGATCATCCAGGGGCCACACCGCTCCGTGTGCTCCTCTCCACACCTCACGGCAACATGGGGGACGTAGTTCAAATGCACTTCAGCACGGTGGATTACGTGATTTTCGTCGTGCTGCTAGTGGCCTCCGCTGGAATCGGCCTTTACTACGCCTTCTCAGGGGGTCGCCAGAGGACCACACAGGAGTTCCTGTTGGCCGACCGCAGTATGCGCTGCCTTCCGGTGTCCCTTTCGCTGCTGGCCACCTTTCAGTCAGCGGTAGCCATCCTGGGTGCCCCATCTGAGATTTACACACATGGCACGCAGTACTGGTTCCTGGGCTGCTCCTACTTCTTGGGCCTGCTCATCCCTGCACACATTTTCATACCGGTTTTCTATCGGCTTCGCCTCAGCAGCGCCTATGAGGTAGCACTTTCACTGCATTTGTTTGTTTGAGAGACTGGAGTCTGTATCTCAGTTTGGGAATCAGAGTTTTTGTTTATTAATGAATCGAAATTGGTTTACAATTCAGTGAATGACTCATAGTGAATTAGTCTTTTTAAAAGTCCTTATCCAGTAATCATCAAACAACTGGAAAGATCATGGAAAAGCCCTTGATATTCATTAAAAAGGGTGGAATCCCTCTAAATTGTCTTTCAGTTTTTTCATAAAAGAGTGCAAAATGGAAGCTGTAGTGGTGCAATTATTACAAATCACCAGAGGTCCCTAGATAATACTAGTCCCATGCGAATAGGGCTTTAGTTTTAAAATGTACAATTGTAATGGCCATCAGTTATGATAGCAAAATAAACCCTAACCTTCATTTATACAAAAATATTTGGCAGTAAAATTCGGACCAATCAAAACCAAGCATTCCAGTGATTAAAAACATAATGTTTTATGACAGTAAATAAGATGTACATTACCATTACAAGTTTGGTGGGCGAGATTTTTTTAATGTTTCTGAAAGAAGTCTCTCACCAAGGCTGTGATCAAAAATACAGAAAAACAGCAATATTTAATCACTGAATAATATTTTCTATGTTAATATATGGTTAAATATAATTTATTCCTGTGATGGCAAAGTTTAATTTTCAGCATCATTATGCAAGTCTTCAGTCACATGATCTTTCAGAAATCATTCTAATATGCTGATTTGGTGCTAAATAAACATTTCTTGTTATTATCAATGTTCATGATTGAACATCTTTTTTTGTTTGTAATTTTTTGTAAATTGCCATCATTCAGCTAACCCAGAACTGCTTTATGGAGTTTCTATTTGTATTACATTTCATTCTTTTCCCTCTTTATAGTATCTGGAGCTTCGTTTTAGTAAAAGTGTCCGGATATGTGGCACTGTGACCTTCATCTTTCAGATGGTGAGTTATGTGCAGCACCTGGGTCTATGCAGCAAGTAGGATATTATCTAATAATCTAAAGTAATATTGTCTTTTACTCCAGTTTTGCTAGGCACAAAGACCCCCGTTGTTAGTATAAAAACTTGAACTTTCACCTACAAACTTATTCTGACACTCCCCCCCATTGATGGACAATATTTTACTCAGTGTTGTGGATCTAAAGTGTAATGATTCTCAAAACTATCAGTTACTAGATGGGGAATTTCTGAGAAAAAAGTCATGTCCCCATACAATCTAGTGTGCTTGCAACTGTAACATCTCCCTATTTGTGCATTTTTTCACAGGTTATCTATATGGGAGTTGTCTTGTATGCTCCCGCACTTGCACTAAATGCAGGTAAATTAGACTATTTATGCATTAGAAGAAATGCATTTGACTGTGTATCAGATCAGAAGTTAATTTTAGTTTTTTTTCTCTAGTAAATCTTTCTTTGGATTTGTTTGTGATTGCAGTTACAGGGTTTGACCTTTGGGGGGCAGTGCTAGCCATGGGACTGGTGAGCACACTTTATACAGCATTGGTAAGTTGATTGACATTTTATAATCTTACACAAGATTTATTTTTCCAATTTTACTGGATTTCTGCTTTTTGATCAAATAAATGCAGCCTTTGTGAGCAAGAGGGACTTATTTTCAAAAACATTGAACATTTGTACAACCCCAAACCTTAGAATGGTAGTCTACTACATTGTAACTCACCTGTTCCTCACTTCTCTGCACCAGGGTGGTCTGAAAGCAGTGATCTGGACTGACGTGTTCCAGACAATCGTGATGTTTGCGGGGCAGCTGGCAGTGATCGTGGTTGGCACCCACCAGGCTGGTGGCATCGCCGAGGTATGGAGGAAAGCACAAAACGGCAGCCGTATCTCAGGCCTTGAGTGAGTTTTGCGATTTTATATCATTTTGCTCCAGATATGAGTTGACTTGACGGAACAGTTTACCCCAAAACTAACTATTTACTCAGCCTCATGTCATTCATTTTTGGTTAAACTGTTCCTTTAAAATTATCTAACAAGCACTGATCCACATACCAGATTTGCAGTTGAAGCCTTCATTCATTGTTTTGTGGTCCCCTGTGACAGCCTGAACCCTGACCCCTTAGAGAGGCACACGTTTTGGACTCTAGGAGTGGGGGGCGTTTTCCTCATGCTGGCCCTGTATGGAGTGAATCAGGCTCAGGTCCAGAGATACCTCAGCTCCCGCACAGAGAAAGAGGCCATCATGTAAGAAAACACCTCTCTCTGGTTAAGTCAATAGAACTTGAAACTGTAAACTTGTTTTATACACCATTGGTGCATTTCTTATATTAAATTACTTGCAACAAAACTCTATGATTTCAGAGCACCATGGTGATGTTTCTTTATTATGTGTATATTGGTGGTTTATATTTGTTTTCATAAAGTGGCCAGTACAATCTGAAAAGTTTTTAGGGTGTGTTGTTCTCCAGGTCCTGCTATGCGGTGTTTCCATGCCAACAGATCGTGCTCACATTGGGCTGTTTAATGGGTCTTGTTATGTTCGCTCGATATGGGGAGGAGAGCCCTCTGGATAAGGGCTATGTCAAAACGAATGACCAGGTCGGAGTTTCTTTTTCTTTCTTTTTTCTTTACACAACTATTGTTTTTGTTTTAAGTGAGTGTTTAAGTGAGTGTTATACTTTTGTTTAGTGAGTGTTTATAGTTTCCTGTTTTTCTGCACAACATTGTTGAATTTACACTACCTTTCAAAAATAAAAAAAATGCAGTCATTTGATTGATTGAAAAATTGTTGTAAAATAACTGATTTTGAATCTATTTTAAATTACAAGTATAACTATTTTATAATTCACAATTCAGCTTTATTGGCATGACTGTCGGATAGTACAATGTTGCCAAAGCATTAAACATATAACAAGTTATACAGGTATAGATAGATCCATACAATATGTCCTTTAAAAAAAGGAAAGAAAGAAAAAAAACATGTAAAACATATAAATAAACATATACATAACATATACATTGCTATATTGTACCTCTCTCTCTCTAGATGGTGCTGTACTTTGTTATGGATGTGTTGAGAGATCTTCCTGGTTTACCGGGACTGTTTGTTGCCTGCCTGTTTAGTGGAGCTCTCAGGTATTAACCAGAGTTTGTGATTACTGTAATTTTATTTTAATTTTATTCTTAAAATAGTGTTTGCTTTATCTTACAGCACAATTTCATCTGCCTTCAACTCCCTGGCAACGGTTACCATGGAGGACCTGATCAAACCACATGTCCCAGCCATGACGGAGGCTCGTGCCACCCTGTTATCGAAAATGTTGGGTAGGTTATTTTTCAATAACTATTTGGAAGCCAGAGCCTTTCCGATTTGTCTATGAGTTGTCCATCTCCTCCCTTTATGTTCCTGGTTTTAGTACAGCACTATTAAAGGGTTAGTCCACCCAAAAATGAAATTTATGTCATTAATGACTCAACCTAATGTCGTTCCTCACCCGTAAGACCTCCGTTCATCATCGGAACACAGATATTTTATATTTTAGCATATGCAGTCTATGCACACTTTACTGTCCATGTCCAGAAAAGGAATAAAAACATCATCAAAGTAGTCCATATGTGACATCAGTTAGTTCATTAGTATCTCTTAAAGCATCGAAAATACATGTTGATCCAAAAATATCAATAACTACGACTTTATTCAGCATCAGTCTACTCTTCCGTGTTCCTCCAAAAAGATTCAAAAGGTTCATGAATCAGTAAATTGATCAATGATTCTGGTCGCCAATGTCACATGATTTCAGCAGTTTGGCACGGAAGAGAAGACAATGCTGAATAAAGTCGTAGTTTTTGTTATTTTTGGACCAAAATCTATTTTCAATGGCTTAAGAGATTCTAATGAACTAACTGATGTCACATATGGACTACTTTGATGATGTTTTTATTCCCTTTCTGGACATGGACAGTAAAGTGTGCATAGACTGCATATACTCTGGGACTAAAATATAAAATATTTTAAACTGTGTCTGAAGATGAACGGAGGTCTTACAGGTGTGGAACGACATTAGGGTGAGTCATAAATTACATAAATTTCATTTTTGAGTGAACTAACCCTTTAAACAAGATATTGTCCATACTAAAATCAAAGCCCATCATGGGAGATAAATAATTTTTGTTTTGTTATTATATTCCCGCACAGCTATCGGCTATGGATTTGTGTGCCTAGCTATGGCGTACATCGCATCCCTAATGGGTTCTGTGCTGCAGGTGAGGTCCATGATTATCTAACATGGGTATAAAAATAAGATAAATACAAGTTAATTTGATCTGCAATTTCATAAAATGTGATCACACAGTTAACATAATCTTTCTGTCTATCTCTGTGTTTTTTCCCATCTGTTTTAACCTTTAGGCAGCACTCAGTATATTTGGGATGGTGGGAGGACCTCTTCTTGGCGTTTTCTGTCTTGGGATGTTTTTCCCTTGGGCCAATTCCACTGTAAGTCAAAAAGCGTTATTCCATTACTCCAGTCTTCAGTTACATTGGTTCTTTGTTTATTGAAAAAAGAAAACCTCTTTACTGACACTTTTTTTTTTTGTACAAATGTTTATTTATTTATTTTAATGCATCCTTCCAAGTTTTAATTTATTTAAAAAAATCTTACTGAGCCAAAACTGTTTTGTAAATATATTTTAAGTAAGTAAGTATGTCACTAATGCAGTGACATTTAGTAGATGATCTCATGGTATGATTTCATTTCATGGACTGAATGTGTTTTCAGGGTGCCCTGGTTGGACTGGCATCTGGGCTGGTCATGGCTTTCTGGATCGGTATCGGCAGTTTTGTTTCACGAATGTCTGCACCACCTGTGATAAATGGGACCCTCATACCTGATGTAGGAAACATGACAACAGCTGTCATGACGACGCTCATGACAACTAAACCCAGGTACGTATTTATAAGACATTTAATGGTGTTCAAGAATCCAGTTTCTGCTCTGAAACGCTTGATTACGTTAGACCAATCAGAAATGGATTATTTTAGCTTCTGTGAACAGTTGCATAAACTGGTCATACTGGTTATACATATCGTTTCTTTAAGACAGGTCATAACTTTTTCTGAAGTCTGTTGCATTACAGCATAGATTGTCTATTTTGAGAGCAAAAAGAGGTTATCGCTTGGCTAACTGCTAGTTGGTCACATTAGTTCTTAAAGGGATAGTTTACTCAAAAAATAGAATTTAGCCAAACGCGTCATTTTCCGTTATTTGTGAGAAAACGCTTCCCGGCTAAACAGATTTTTCCCGGTTTCCGTGTTTAGACTGTTAGACTATTGCGCATCTTCTCAATGAGTACAGAATCTGCTGATCAAAACATGAGGAAGACGCAGTAAAACAAGTGATCATCAACATTAAACATGCCTAATGTTACTGAATAAAATGTGGACCCAGGATGAGCTACAGGACTGTTCAAGCATTAGGGGTGTTGATGGACTCCATCTACTGCATCTGTGGTTGATCATCGTTCTGAATCTGATCTAGACTGTAATCACATGACTATTGTAATGATGTCTTTACTACCTTTCTGGGCCTCGAAAGTTGCAATGACATTGCTGCCTATAAATGGTTCAGAAAGCTCTCGGATTTCTTTAAAAATATTGTACAGGTTTGGAACAACATGAGGAATTAATGACAGAATTTACATTTTTGGATGAACTATCCCTTTAAAGTAACCATGAAATCAAAATAGGCTATTCTTGTTTTTTTATGGAATATTGTTGTATTTATTATAATATATTCTATGCACATTATTATTTTAAAATTCATGTGCCCTTATAAACTTTAATTGAAATAACTTCCCCTTCTCTTGAAGCAACTTCTCTTCTCTGATATGGGGCGGGACAACCTGTCACTCACATGAGATCACACCAATAGCAAACCACAATGATCCAACCATCCAATCAATTCCCAAATGGACAAAACAAGTCCTGCCCTAATTTTTTTATTTAGTTCGAGAAGCTGTTTATGCATATACGTCACAATAGGGAAATGAAGACAATTGCAACTTCTGTTTCATGCAGACTGTAGTGGCATAGTGCAGCTGGCCCCTGATTACAAATCATAAAGTTTTTTCAAAATGATAGCTATATTACAGACTAACCCGGCCCATTTATTGTGTGTTTTTGTCTTTTCAGGCCTTCTGGAGTTCAGGCGCTGTACTCTTTATCATACATGTGGTACAGTGCTCATAATTCTACCACAGTTGTGGTGGTGGGACTACTGGTCAGCTTTCTCACAGGTAAAGTGTGTTTCTAAACACTTCAATTTAAAATTATTACTCTTAAATTATAATATTGGGGAGATACACTGGATACACAAAGTAAATAGATAATAGTTCAATTTATTCATGCTTTAGTCCAGTGACATATAAAAGCTAATCACTTATTCTTTTAAAAACATTCTTTGATATTTTAATATTATCAAGCTTACTGTTTTGCACATGAATAAAGGAAAAATGACCACATATATATTATATACTGTATATGTGTCTTTATATTTTATTAAAGGGGGTCCCTAACAGTATCAGTATCATCATATAAATCCCCATTTCCACCGAAATGACCTGAAACCATTTGTCCCAGGAACTTTTTCCCAGTAACTCTTTTTTTCCCCCAGACCTGCTGCTGTCTGCATTTCTATCGCGGTCTAAAGTACCGTGAAGGTTAGTGCGGTGACGTAGGGTTGGGTAGCGAAACCCGCTGCCAATATAGCAGCGGTACCTATACGAGTATATCAGAACGCAGATTTCAGTTCCTCATTTCGGTGCCATCATTTTACGCTTTGGCTGACGCTGAGCCAGAGACAGACACGCTCAGCGCTTGTCATATCATAATGATTCAGTGTTTTCAACTACATCATGTTTATTTTAGGTTTCAGACATTTAAATGCACATAAGTAGCAGCATAAATAAGCTGATGTCTATGGAAGTGTCAGTAACTAATTTCTGACAGTTATAATTTGACTGTGTTTGAAGTTACTATATGGTTTACTCTATTCTTTGCCGAGTTCACCGGTCACTTACCTTCATGTATTTCGTGAGACGAGGATGAATTTACTCGTCTCATCTAGGATTTTTTTTTTGTTGAAATAAAAAAAGCTGATTCAACCAATCAGCATGTTCAACGCCCAAGTCCCACCCCCAAAATTGCTTTAACTTTGAAAAAGTACTACCTCGCAAGCAGGGCCGTTTTGATGGGTACATTTTTACCCAAAACGTTTATTTAGACCCTGGTTCCTGCGGTCGAAACACACCAAGTACCACCCTTAAAGTCCCTGATTCCTGTGGAAAGTTCCTGTGGTGGAAACGCGATAGCACTAAAAAGTTTGAAAACTCCTGGTCTAGAATGACATTATTAGCAGTTGTATTTTGGTAGCCTGACGTGGTCATTCTCAATTCTAGTCAGAATATGAGTCTGAAACTGCTCCATTGGGCTGTGATTATGGGGCGTGTTTCAACCGAACCAGGAAAGACCTCAATTGGATAGACCTACAACCAATCAGAGCAACGAAGCGACGCATTGTCAAATGTCAACAGAGCTCAACTGCACTGTGTTGCCAAGTCCGCGTTTTTTTCCGGGGGTTTTTTGCTATGTCCGCATGTTGAAACGACTATTATATGATATATGGATCCATGAGTGCAAATTTTAGCAGGCAACCTTGCCTAAATAACACACATTTTACCCCCCAAACACCATTTTTTTCCCAGAGAACCCCCCCGAGAGGCTATTGTTTAGGGCTAGTAGTTGGCGGGTTTTGTTGTAAAAACTTGGCAACCATGTCTGCACACCTGCTAGAATGAACAATCTTTGCAAACAAACAAACAAACACACTTGCAGAACTTCGCTGCTCCAGAAACACAAACTGCATCAACTGTTTCCTGAACGCTGGGTTATTTGGGAAGCTGAACAAGGTTATCTATCCCTCACAACCAGAAACACACCTCTTTATTGACATTGTTGATTTTGTGGCCAAAAATCAAAAAGCCCACGCTGCCGACGGCTCCCGTAACTCGAACAAAGCTCGCTGATGGGCTCACTCTTGCTCTCGCTCTCGCTCTGGTTGATGTGCACACACGAGAAGTGCCCATATAAGGAATTCCTCCCTTTATGACATCATACAGGGCCATACTCTGAAAAAAACTTTCCGTAACTTGTAAAAATACTCATCATCATACGTCCAACTTGTTTCTTGAAATGTTGGCCATGTTTAGCATGAGAATATACAAATATAATATAGCATTACACACCACTTTTAAGTAATTTTAGTATTTTCTTTTTTAACCTTTTTATCTAAATGCATTAGCAAGCCAACATTTCAAGTTTTTGGAGTTTATGTTTTTCTTTTTAGTTTACATTTTATTTTATTTCAGTTATTGAACATTGATTATTATGTTGCAAAAAATTACAGTTTGTATATAATAAAATATTAGAAAAACAAAATATTGTTCTTTGTTCACTTAGGGCCATGGAAGGAGAAGGACTTGAACCCAGGTACTATTTACCCTGTGCTTGGCAATTTGCTGTTCTTTCTGCCCGAACGGTACAGGGAGAAACTTTGCTGTGTAACCCCACTCGGCGAAAAGGTAACTCAATAGAATGCTCGGTTAGCATCACTTACAAAATCCAGTTTTATTTACAACATTCCTACTTTCATTATGAATGGCTATTTATGACAGTTTCTATGCTATAGCCTAAAGGTCTGGACCACAAGCCGTACCAGATGGCCCAGAAAAAGAGCAACGGTGTTGCCTGCACTAAAGAAGAAGACAAGATCAGGGAAGAGGAAGAAGAACAGATAACCGCCCAGCCAACTTGCAACCTGGCCCATACGGTGCAGGAAACAGCTTTGTGAAATACCCGATACTACGACAGACCTAAAGGACTCTTAACACATTTCCCACAGTCTCAAGGAGGAAAACATCTGTTAGAATGTTAACAGAATGTCAACAGATGCCAGCGATGGAGGTGAGGGGTTGTCTTGTTTATATGTGATACGTTATGATGTCAGTGGTCTCTCTTAAAAAAATGGTATATTGTGTTTGGGATCCCGTTAAACGAATTGAGATGTGTTGAGCTGATGTGATCACCTAAATCTTTTAGTTTACATGTCCTAGATATAATCATAAGATTACGTAGTTGAATTTTGCTGGGTCTTTATATACGCACACGTACAAATCAAAGAAAGCACGCTGAACTGCCAGGTTTAAGATGGATGGTTCATCAGAAGAAAGACCACGGTTTCGCACAAATCTTTCGTCGTTTAATGTCACTGCCGTTCAAGTTTCGGGGTTCCTCTCTCCCAAAGAATCTGTTTCATCCAAAGTTCACTACCATTAGCCTTTCCATTCTGTTTGCCTTTGAAAGCGCTACAGACGATGTGTTCTCTAAACTGAGTTAAAAGTTTACAGCGAATGAAGAATTGCTAGTATCAAAAAAAGTAAATGTAGTAAACTTTCAGCGTGTCATCTGCAGTAAAGACGTGCCATATTGTGATGCATACAATGAATCTAATGCATGTGTAATCTGTAGTTACCTAAATGAAGCCCATTGTTTGTGACAAGTGCCTCCTCATATGAATGTATGATGTAGTTTTATGAGTGAATTGTTTCTTTAGTTTGTTGTTTCGTAGCCTAACCCAAACAGAGCATGGCCCTGACCCTGATAGGATGGTTTTTTTAAGCATCTGGACGCCCTACTATGGAATTCCCATGATGTTCTGCACTGTGAGAACCTGGCTAACTGTACTTTAAGATTTCAACAAAACAAAAATATGATATATTGCCTAGATTGTATATTATTTTGGTATAGTTGATTATTTAGGAAAAGATGTTTAGACATTGTTCTTTAAAATGTACAATAGCCTATTATCCACATATTTGATCTTAGATATATAAGTAAAGATGCTTGTTATAGTATCAAGAGTACTATGAAGACTAACTGCAACTGCATAGAATTGAAACCTCAGTGCTGGTTACTGCTCATAATTATCAGTATTAGCATATGAACTGATTTGGTTGCACTTGAGTTCTTGTAATTAGTTTATGTTTTAGTGGCATTTTCTGTGCTTTGCTGTCTAGTCCAGATTCAAACCTCAGTCTAAGCCATACCATTTGTAGTTGCTTTAGGGTTCTTATGTCCTTGTATTGTGCCTAAGACTGGAATGAGAACTTTCTCTGAACCTGTCACAATCTCACAAACGCAGATAATCGATTATGTTTTCAGGTTATGCGCGCTCTGGGTCAACAGTTTGTGGAAGTCTCGCATCCTTTGGAGTTTTTTTGTGTGTTTGTTCATCTCATCTTGGTCTTGTGACAGTTTTACATTTGTCTTCAAAGAATCCTACTATGTGGAATCATGTTCATCACACGTGGAATTAATTTCTTAAGCAAACCACATCTCGCTTATGGGCGCTGCATTTTTTAAAATAACATGACATGATAACAACTTTTTTAAAGAGTCTCGAGACCAGTGTTGGGGGCATTAACTTTTGAAAGTAATGGATTACAATATTGTGTTACTCCTTTAAAAAGTAACTGTGTTACTTTTTATTGAAAGTAACTTGTGTTGCATTACTTTTTCGTGGATGGGCTGAGCTTGCTTGTTTGTTTTTTAATTATAAAAAAACCAACAGTTCTATTTGTGGCAAATATAAAGGCTTTTTTAAGTCTCGGTTGAAGGAAAATATATGTTCAGAATAGGATGCAGGATAAGAAAGTTCAACATTCTTACTTTAAGTTAAACACAAATGAGATGTTTATCTCAAGCCATTTTTGCTAATTAGCATGGTTGAATTTGATCATCAAAGGCCAGAAGCAAAGACATTGGTTAATAAAGTGAGATTAAATACATAAAGTATATTTGTATTATTTAACATATTTAATTATTGCAGGTTTGCGATTCAATGTTTTTATTCATTCTGAATCTGTTTTTTTGCAATTGAGATGAGTTAAATGCAATATAACTATAATAATCATCATGTTAACACAGCGCACGCAGCACCTCACAATTTCTAATCATGAGAGTTGTCAGTCAGCAAATGGGAAAACAGTCATTTGCGTTACTTATTTGAAAAAGTAACTAATATTTTGTTAAAAAAGTAATGTTACTTTGCTAATTTCTTGAAAAAAGTAATCTGATTCCATAACTTGCATTACCCCCAGCACTGCTCGAGACTCATTGGCCCTCATTTATCAATCTTGCGTAGAAACTGGTGTATATGTTGGCGTAAGATTATGCTTACACTCCTCTCACCGCCTGATTTATGAAGCTGTGCGCACCTCTGCAATCCAGGTGTACGCAATACCTGCCCTTGATAAATGCGGCGGCTGAAAACGATCGTCATTAGAATAACACGCCCCTATAGATTCAAGTCTCCGCCTCCCCCACGCCCTCATTTTTACGCCGTGGACAAACAGAAGACGGCAAAGAAGCGAAACTTCTCCGACGTGGAGATCGGGCGCGTCTCAATCATCTCACTAGTCCACTAGTCAGGGCAGTGATTAGGACATAAGTCAATGGGCTGACTCCCTGATCAGTGCCCTGACTACTGAACTAGTGAGATGATTGAGACGCGCCCATCAAGACCATCACCATGCAGGGAAGTGGAAAAAAAACGAAATTGTTTTATTTGAGAGTTTTAAGAGTGTAATTAAAGGAACCTACAAAAACAAAATATGGACACAAATTACGAGTACTCTTAATAGAGTGGAGGTTGAGAAGCGCACTCCAGCAGTTTAAATAGCTGTTTGGATGATAAATTACCATCACAATGCATTATTTTACAGCACGTTTTGAAAAAATTAGCATTTAATTTCGTATCACGGCACATGTATTGGGGTGTACGACAGTGATGATGATGATGTGATGTGGAGTAAGATTCAGTCACATTAATAATTACATGACAATTTGTAAGATTCTTATTATTATTATTAGCCTATGCTTATTATTCTTAATGACGCTTGTTATTCAGAAGAAGAGTGTCGTTTTTATTGATCTTATTATTATTTAAAAGAAGAAGGTCATTTTTATTATTTTGTCAGTCTGAATTATTTTAGTCCCAGTCCGTGCGCAGCTGCCGGGCCAGGAAACGTCAGATAAAGCGCACAGGCTCGCGACTGGAGGAATACATATGCCTACAGAACAAACGCTTTGGTAAAGTCACACAAATTAAACATTGACGTTCATGTTGCACAAAAATAAACACTGAATGTTGTTGTTGTGGTTTTTAACAGTGGATCATATAGCATATCTTGCCAGTGCGTTTTGTGGTGTTAGGAATTGTTTTTCTGCGAATTTCCCTAACTCAAACGTGCGTACACCACCTCCTGAGCTGGCGTAGGATTTGAGCGTGCCGTACGCCAATGTCCATATTGATAAATCTCAAAGTCACCGTGGGTTTGGGTGTACGCAAGGTGTACGCTGGAAATTTGGTGTACGCACTTTTGATAAATGAGGGCCATTGTGTCTCTGACATCTTTTATTGCTGATTTCTCACTCGTCCTGTATTCAGTTTGTTCCGTCACAATCTACCTTGCCGTGATTTAAAAGTTACTTTGTGTCCATCTTTTTCCGCTTAACGGCTTATTTTTAAGACACTATTTCAAGTTAAAAAAAACCTTTTGAGTGTATCCTTACATTCCTTTTTTTTTTTAATGCAAGTACGCATCCTGTGTGAATTAGCATTCTCAAACGTCTGCTACAGAGCCGATGTGTGTTCAATGATTCTATTTTTACACTATATTTTAATCCATCCAGTTCAAGCTTTTAGATTTAATAATGATATTTATTTCAGGTATGGAAATAAGAAATTAGTTTGATATTTACAAACTTGAGCATTCCACTTACATGGTCCAATAGAGATTATCCCTTTGATGTAAAATGTAATCATAGCTTGATTTCTCATGTTCTGTTATTATATTCATTGTGTAAGACATTTTTTTTTAAACATTACTCATGTCCTAATGTAGTGTGTTTAAGACTGGATCAATTGCCATCTGTCATACCGGAAATTACTTGAATCATGTGTAAAGGCTTTAAAACACCTGAATTTTTAATAGTATAAAACACTTGAATTTACCGTCTGAATATTGCATCTGAATTGTTCCAATGATTATTATTTCTCTCTCCTAAGAGTGTCTTAATTCAGAATGCATTTCCCCCTTGAGCGATGAAAAAAAGAATAAATCACCACAAGCACATTTTAAATCTGTCTACAACAGGACAAAATGTTGAGGCACAGACAGGGACTGAACTATTATAAACTATGCTGTTCTACAATCTAAAACTGTGGGGGGGCCGATACGGAAAAAACCCCTCACTGAGTTCTACTGTGAGAATTGTTTTTTATGACATATTTTTAAATACACATTTTATATGTAAAGCACAGTTGTTAGTGCAAAATAAATATTTAAATGCATAATATTTATGTTTGTATAAATATTATGAGAATATTTATTTTTATGGAAGGTTTCCAATTTTATTTTCCCAAATATGCATTCCAGAAAACCATAAGCAATGGAGTCAGACCAGCTTCATTGCTTTGGGCGTGCCTTCACTTAGTGTCTCTTTATTTGATTGGTCGTGAAAGTTCTCGACAAGAACTTTCCTTTATGTGAAAAAGAAGCAGTTGCATTGGCCTGCAGAGCGTCTATAGCGATGATCATTTTATTTAAATAAATGTATGCAGAATAGAGGAACCGACAGCCACTCTAGTGGGCATTACTTTGAGTCATGAACGCTCATTTTTCCTCTTGATGAAATGTTTGTAATGAGAATGTGATAAATTTGTCTTGATAACAATAAAATGTCTTCCTTGACAGTCTTTTGTGCTTTCAGTCATTGCCACATATCACCAAAATTCAATAACTGCTTAAAAGTGCTTTAATAAAGGATAGGTTCAAGTAAAATATTTCATACCATTTCATATCATAATTATATTCATCTCCCATCTCATTCAAATACTGTTAAAACACTTCAGCATCTTCACAAATAATCGCACTGAAATCAAAACCTGTCAATATATATAATTATTTAATTACAATAAAATGAAGGTTCATATTCCTTAGTATATTTCCTAGCATTAAATAGTGATGTTACCTAAATATAAATGTAATACATTTGTTCATTATGCTGTTGATTAGCAGTTTGTTGTGGTCCAAGTTTTTTAAATTTATTTTTTAACTTCATGGTCATTTTATAAATGCTGGGAATTCTTCATTTTCTCTTTCTCTTTTCTACAATCTTGACAAAGTTCTGAACATCCTCTGCCAACAACTGCGGCTCCTCCATAGCAGCAAAATGGCCCCCACGAGCCATAGGAGTGTAAGTCTTCAGCCTACGGTATTTCTGTGTCGCCCACATTTTAGGGGTGTGCATCAACTCATTGGGGAAAGAGGCCACACCTGCTGGAACGTAAACTGGAAGCCTATCGGGTGAAAGAGAAATGGCAAATGAATGAAGTATTTTTGCATTATGCCCTACCATTGAATACTTTAGGGTCAGTAAGATCTTATTTTATACTTTTATTCAGCAAGGAGATGTTAAACTGAGTGACAGTAAAATAGTCAATTTCAAATTAATGCTGTTTTTTTTAAATTTCTATCTATTAAAAAATCCAGAAAAAAGTACAATATCCACAAAAATATTAAGCAACTGTTTCAAACATTGGTAATAATCAGAACTGTCACCTGAGCATCAAATCATCATATCAGAATGATTTCTGAATGATCATGTGACACTGAAGAATGGAGTAAAGATGTTGAAAATTTTGCTTTGCCATCACAGAATAAATTACATTTGAAAAGATAATAAAATATAAAAGTTATTTAAATTTGTAATATTTAACAATATTACTTCAACCATATTTTTATTCAAATAAATGCAGGCTAGATGAGCATAATCATTTTTTTTAAAAACGTTAAAAAAATCTTTCCAATCCCAGATGGTAGTGTTCATATTTACACAAGCATTCTGTGTAAATTCTACATTCTGTGTCTAATATTACCTATAGAAAACTATATTGACTATTGTTCAAAAAACGATACAGCTTCACATAATGTTAATCAGTGCCTGTATTTCTCTTACTTTGCATGGGGCTGGTTCAAGCCTTTGCTAAAGTTCTCTTTGTAGAAACGCATGGAGGATATAATGCACCTAGAGGTCCAGTAGATCATCACATTCGTCAGTAGATCATCCAAAGAAAACTTCCTGTTGGGGAATCAACAGATTATTTAACTGAACACCAATTTTTTTGTGAAGCTAAACTAAAAAAGTACTACCTCTCCAGTCCACCATCCTCAAGGTTCTTAAACTCATGATCGGTCCAGGTTGAAAATTTCTCCAAAATGTATGCAGCCAAACCAACAGGAGAGTCATTCAATCCACGGCCTGTGCAATACAGTCATGCTTCAAATCAAAATTCTAATTCAGTGTTTAATAAAACCAAATATATAACCCAATGATTTATATGTGGAGTCTATAGAGTGCAATAGTGCCTGCCCTGTTTTCAGTAGTGCAAGTTCAGTAAGTATTTTTTCCATTTATTTTTACCATAGGGATTTAAAAAAAAGTCTTTATGAAAACTGTCATCATTTAGTCATGCTCAAGGTATTAATTTTCACCAGGAATTCCACTGTTAAACAATTATCTTAAAATAATAAAATAATGGCTGATGGTTTCAGCTGAAACAAAGACCATGGATTAAAGGTAGGATAGGTAAGAATTGGTTAAAAAACTTTTTTTCCAAATTTGTTTAAACGTTCTTTATATATCAATACATAATTAAAATGTAAGTACTCTAAAAAGGAAAGTATAAAATTTGAGTGTCTGTAGACCTCTCACAACTGTTTTAAAGACAGCTCATTATTTCCATTCACTCCACCTTCTCCCTTCTGGGCTCTTTCCAAAGACACGCCCCCAAAATACATGAACGCGCTACACCGACCCCTCTGCTGGAAGACGCATTATTTACCCAAGAGGAGCGGTGTGCATGACATCATGTCAGAATCACATGTAATAAAACATCTAACTTTATCAGTATGAATATAAATAAATAAGATTATACTTTTAGTACTCACTATCAAGCTAGAATAGAGGGAATGCACGTGACGTCACCGTCAGCTGGAGTGAGTGTGATTACGCCCCACTGAGTGGCAGAAAGACCACAGCACTGGAGGCAGCACTGGTTTACAGTGTGAATACAGTGAAAACACACAAAACCAGGCCCGGCGCCAGAAGGGGAGTAGGGGGAGGCTTGTCCACGGACCCAGTGGACATCACTGTTCCTAGCTTGAGACGGACATGATAATAGCATGCAATTTTCTCACTCAAACCACCAACCTGCTGCTGCTTCTGTGCTTTAAGAGGGAAACGCTGCCGATAACTGCTTGTCTAGGATCTGTAATCCTCCGTAGGAATTCGTAATAGCATATTATTAGCAAAAAGGAGCTAGCAAATGACCCAGTGTGTATCTGTATTTGCACTCGTGAAATAATTACATTTCCAACGTGTTTTCGCCTCGGTGAGTAATGTAGCCAATCACAGACATGTTTGTAGATATCTACAACGCAGTTGGCCAATCACAGGTGTTGAACTTGGAATCCATTCACCACTCGACTGTTTGTCCGGGTGCTGAGTTCAGTTAACACACGCGTCTCTGTAAGTGCAGACATCGTGAAAATAAGATTTATTGTATACCAGCTTCACTGCGGAAATCTATGAGATTGCATTTATTGAATGAGTGACAGCTTTTAGTGATTATAAAGGGAGCACTCTTTGCACCATGTCTGGGCAATATAATTATTATTTATTTTTTATTAATAGGTCTATAATATATTCAGAATTTGAATAAAACTTTTGTTTTCCATTCGTGACAAGCGGCCACATACAGGCTTCAATACACTGACCCATCCACAGTGGATGATCCACTCCACAAGCGGGATTCAAGCGAAAAATGTGATGACTGATCAGTTATAAATAATCATCGAAATCAGGCCCATAAAAATTTCGATTCCTGGCTGCATGTCATTATCCATGGATCACTGAATCTGTGGTAAGTTGTAAGGACCACTATATCGAGCCCAACCTTTAGTTTAAACTGATAATTGTTTGCTATACTCGCGTTTTCCTCTAATAGCTGCGGTCACGCAGCAGCTCTTCTGCCACTCAGCCCCGGCTGAGGGGGCGTGTTCCGGCGGGAAAGTGACGTCGATGCATTCCCTCAATACCGATACTGGTAAAGTTTAAAATATTTTTTTTGTTTAATTCGGTAACAAGCTAGTTATATTTATAAGGCAAAGCTAAAAACGGGTAGCATTGATAAATTCCCCCCCCCCCCCCCCAATAACATCAGTTATACTGTAATAAAGATGAATTTCGTGTGTAAAATTCATAACATACTGTGTTTTGCATGTAAGAGTTTCCATGATGAAAGCATTGCTGATTAGAAGTAGCTAAAGCTAACTTAGCTCTAAAAAAAATTCCTGAATGTGATGTACTAGCTTTTACACAAGCATTTTGTTATCTTAAGTTACGTTTTGCACAATTCAACTCGACAGCGATCTACTTGAACTAAGCATATTGAGTATTTATCATCTTTACTAATGGCTAAGTGTATAATATTGTAACTTTATGCTAAGTAATGTTATGTTAGCTATATTAGGCAGTTACATGTGCTAGTGATACATGCATGAAAACATAAACCGAAAAAATGTATAATCAAAATGAAAGATTACCTGTCCAGCAGAAATACAGCCAGCAATGAGTCGTTTTTCAGCCCCTTTAGGTCCCTCAGTTCTCAACATCGTTGGAAAGCCACGCTGATATTTACTCACGTTTGATTTCTTTGTTTATCCAAAGACTTCTTGTGCATTACCTTTACATGTAGGCCTACTGTCTTCCTTTTTTTGCATTGTTTGCCTTCACTGACTGCAAAACCCGGCACCGTGCATTTTTAATGCTTTTACTCTTCCTAGGGGTGCGCGCATGTGTGGGCAGATCCTGTAGCGAAAGCGGTGGTCGCCATGGTAGGGAGAGAGAGTGACAGTCGCCCAAGCCAATCATTTGTTTCGTCCCCAACCCGAAAATAATGAGCGGTGTTTATTGCAGATTAAAAAGTCTAGAGTCACTTGATTTTTATACTCTCCTTTTCAGAGTACTTACATTTTAAATATGTATTGACATATAAAGAAAGTTTAAACAAATTTGGACAAAAGTGTTTTAGATCAATCCTACCTAGCCCACCTTTAACAACCTTGTAGCTGACAGTAGATCTGTCTTTAAATGTTCCCTATAGTGAAAATGTATTTATTTCCAGACACAGACTTTTGCACTCTATTCAAAGATGACCATTTTTTTTACCCATTTAATTCACTTTAAATACATCTCTCACCTGCAGTGTCAGGTTTAGTTGATTGTATATGCATGTATCCAGTCTCCTTCACGGCGTCCACTACGAGCTTTTCCATACAAGGGAAAAGACGTTTCACATCATGTTCGGTGAAGCCAAAGAGTTTGGGGAATCGTTGACCAAAAAGTAGAGACAGCACCATTGAAAAGCCAAAATTTGAAGGTGGAACGAAATTAACGTGGATCCCTTTCACAGCTCTAAAGAGAAGAAAGTTGAACAAAAAAAAAGTACTTCTTGAAATCTGTTTATTTTAGTACACATTATCTTCCTTTGATATATCTGGCTATAATTTACTGCATTCTAACTGATGATTCAATTGGTATTTATCAAACAGTGGTCTTAAAATCATTTAAAGGGGTGGTTGCATGCGATGTCACTTTTTTGACTTTAGTTAGTGTGTAATATTGTGTGTAATATAAACAGTATCTGCAAAGTTACAGTGCTGAAAGTTCAATGCAAACTGAGATATTGGCCCTCATTTATCAATCTTGCGTAGAAACGGGCGTATATGTTGGCGTAAGATTATGCTTACACTCCTCTCACCGCCTGATTTATGAAGCTGTGCGCACCTCTGCAATCCAGGTGTATGACATACCTGCCCTTGATAAATCCCGCGGCTGAAAACGATCGTCATTAGAATAACACGCCCCTATATATTCAAGTCTCCGCCTCCCGCACGCCCTCATTTTACGCCATGAACACACGGAAGACGGCAAAGAAGCGAAACTTCTCCGACGTGGAGATCGGGCGCGTCTCAATCATCTTACTAGTCCACTAGTCAGGGCACTGATTAGGACATAAGTCAATGGGCTGACTCCCTGATCAGTGCCCTGACTACTGAACTATTGAGATGATTGAGACGCGCCCATCGAGACCATCCCCAGGAAAGTGGAAAAAAAACGAAATTGTTTTATTTGGAAATTGGGAGTTTAAAGAGTGGGATTAAAGGCACCCACAAAAACAAAATATGGACCCAAATTACGAGTACTGATAATAGTGTGGAGGTTGAGAAGCGCACTCCAGCAGTTTAAAGCTGTTTGGATGAGAAATTACCTATCACAGTGCATTATTTTACAGCACATGTTTTGAAACAATTAGCATTTAATTTCGTATCACGGCACATGTATCGGGGTGTACGATATGATGATGTGATGTGGAGTAGCCTACCATTCATTCACATTAATAATTGCATGACAATTTGTAAGATTCTTTTTATTATTATTATTATTATTATGATTTTTATTATTAATGACGCTCATTGTTATTTAGAAGAAGAATGCCATTATTATTTATTTTATTATTATTATTTAAAAGAAGAAGAATGTAATTTTTATTATTTTGTCAGTCTGAATTATTCAGTCCCAGTCTCGCTCGCAACTGGAGGAATACATGCCTCAAATGCTTTGGTAGCCTATGGTCACACAAATTAAACATTGAAGTCTACGTTGCTCAAAAATAAACACTGAAGTTTATAATTACTATGTTGTTGTTTTTTACAGTGGGTCATAATATAGCATATCTTGTCAGTGCGTTTTGTGGTGTTAGGAATTGTTTTTCTGCACATTTTCGCACTAACTCAAACGTGCGTACACAACCTCCTGAGCTGGCGTAGGATTTGAGCATGCCGTACGGCAACATCCATATTGACAAATCTCAAAGTCACCGTGGTTTTGGGTGTACGCTGGAAATTTGGTATACGCACTTTTGATAAATGAGGGCCATTGTCTTTTAAAGTTAGGGCAGTTTATTGCCTACAAAAACGGCCGGTTTGGACTACAACGAGCTTCTTCCCGGGTTGGTGACATCATAAACCCTTGCTATTAAGATAAACACTGCCACCGAGAACACGCAACAAATTGGGCGAGGCAACGTCGCAGTCATTACGGAAGAGAGGGCTGTTGCAGTAGGCTAGAGTGTTGCAGACATGCCATCGAAACAATGTTATTTTCACCCTAAATAATGCCGGACTTCGGGAACAATGGTTACAATGTGTTTAATTCAGTTCCTGCTGATTACAATGCAAATTTAGCCATCTGTGCTGCACATTTCATGGAAGACAGCTTCAAGAATCTTAATGCTCAAAGCATGGGCGTAGATTACGCGGGGGACGTGTCCCCCTCACTTTTAATAAAATGTATTTTTGTCCCCCGCACTTTTACTGGGTCCACCGATCCTAGTCGACCCGCTCCGAGCGGGATTCGAATCTGCGTTACCTGCGCAGGGGCGGGCAAGTTAACAGCGACGCTAAAAACAGCTTTCTCTAATCTCGGTTGATAGCGCGCTTCTTGAGGTCACGGGCAAGTGTATTTACATAGAAACATGTGAATACATCAAGATTTAAATTCAGAGACAAAAAATTAATCTATGCATGACCTGTAATTTTATTCCTATCTAAATATGATGAGGAAAATATGAGTTTTTTTTCTCACAGAAAGTCCAAAAGTGGATTCGTAAACATTTATGATTATTATCTGTGTTGAAAACAGTTGTGCTGCTTAAAAATGTTGTGGAAACCATGATAGCCTAGATGTTATTTTTCAGGATTCTTTAATGAATAGAAAGTTCAATGGACAGCATTTATTTGCATTTATTAAATAAATTATTATATTTTGTAATATTTTTAATATCACTTGTGATCAATTTAATGCATGTCTGATCAATAAAAGTATTAATTACTCTTTTTTAATTTTACCACAAATGTTTAGATGGTTTCCACAAAAATTAAGCAGCACCATGAGCAGCACAACTGATAATAATCCTAAGTGTGTGTTGATCATCAGATCCTCATATGAGAATGATTAGTGAAGGGTCATGTGACACTGAAGACTGGAGTAATGATGATAAATTCAGCTTTGATCACAGGAATAAATTACACTTTACTATATATTCACACAGAGAACAGCATGATTTACATCAGAATATATATATATTTTTTACATTGCATAAAATCTATGGAGTCTTAATGCACAAGTGTTTGTAGTATATAAACCAATCATAAAATTGGCATAAAAATAGGAGAATAATATTATAGATATTAATTAGTGGTTATTGTTCAGCAGTGTATTTGATATATTGCCCAATTAAAAGCAAGAGATGTGATAAACTATATTGGTCCAAAAAAAATGGTATTACGCCATTTTTGTCCCCCTCACTTCTGAAAAGATGGCTATGCCCCTGGCTCAAAGGCTCATACTAAAAGATGAAGCAGTTCCCAGTTTAAAGGCAGAAGCTGCTGTTTATGGGCCTAAACCTGTAAGTACATGTCTTTTAAATGTGTAGTTTATGTGTGTGTTTTGGTTGCATCAAGACAAACGTGGTTTGGCTACGCTAGGCAGTTAACTAAAATGTTTCATACTTCTCCAACAAACGGCTACAAACACTAACAAACCTGTAATAACACTCGCAAACATTATTTATTTTTGACGTTTCTGTTATTAGTGTACAACTGTTATTTATTGAGTTTGATACCATGGTATTTCAGCTACAGTCATGCAAAACACGTTTGCGTTTCATTTGGCCAGTGCAGTAGACTAGTAGAGGCATGTACAGGTTTTTTAACGGGCTCATAATTTTTTATTTTTTGTGAAACATATATTCATGCTACAATAACAAAAATTGGTATGGCAATAATGACGATTATTTACACCCCAGATGTGACTTCTGCCCGTAACGGTAAGGGGCGTGGCGTTTCAGGACAACCTGTGCTTGGCACTTTAGCCAATAAAAATACATGAAACTACATTTGGCCATCTAACCAATCTAAGAGCATTGTGTTTTTGGAGGGATGGGTTTCTTAGAAGCAGGAAGCAAAGGACAGTGGAGACAGCAGTGTGGAATAAAGGTAAAATATAAGAAAAATACAGCATAAAAAAAAAGAAAAAGGATTAAGACATGTTATACTGTGCCCCATAAACACAACCAAGGAACACCACAGAACCACCCCTTTAAAGTGTTGCTTCAACGATTAGCATATGGCTTTGTATCAGTAGAAACCATGGAGTATATTCAAATGACCTCCCCCTCCCCTCCTCATATCCCCCCATTTCTACTACATTAATGACCCAGTTTAAATACAGATTCATCTTCCCAGCGCTGAAGTACTCTTTTTAATATAGTTTTGTTTTTTGTTTTTTTACATAATCTTAATTAAAATGTTAAATACAAGAGGTACATATCAGCTAAAATAAAAGGGGCTTTGAATATGGTCTTGGACAAAGGGGAACCTTGAAGTCAGAAAAGTTGAGAACCAATGCTTTTATACATACTTGGGCTCCAGCTGGGCCATATTAGTGGTAATAATCCAGCCCCAGTCTCCTCCCTGAACGTAGTATTGGTTAAAACCAAGTCGCTTCATCAGTTTATTGAATATGTGCGCTGCACATACAGAGTCGAACCCTGCCCAAAACACATTATGATCAATAAAATTATACGTTTTTGAAACAACAAAATATCTGTCAGGGTGGGTTGTTTGCCATTTACCTTTCTTATGTGGGGCCTCCGAGAAACCATAACCAGGTATTGAGGGACAAATGATTTCGAAGGCTATGTCATCAGGGCTGGCTGGCTCCGTAAGCAGAGGGATGATACCATAAAACTCATAGAAGGAGCCTGGCCATCCATGTACCATCATCATGGGCACTGCGCGGGTTCCCTCTGGTAGGTTCTTCGGTTTCACGTGAACATAGTGAATATCAATACCTTTTTTTTTATAGAGGACACAACACAGAACAAAAATGAAATCTGTTGTGTACTTTAATACATGCAAAATGTAGGTGTCTTATCTGTGAAAAACAACAGTCTGCCCTGGATGATATTTGCTGAATGAAATCACACATTTGTTTCGTACTTATTTTGGCATGATTATACTTGTATACACTTTCTCACCAAAACGTGCATTCCGTAGCATTTCTGCTTTCGACAACCATTTGTAAGGTGGACGTATTGTTTTATCCCAAACTCACTGAGGACAAAACTGCCACAAAAATATGATTCTTTTTGTGAGAAGTTAGAACGATTTGTTCAATTATTAGATGATTATTAGACTTATAACATTATTTGAAGCCTATTCCTGATGTCAAGGTTAGAATTATGGTCAGTGACACAAGAAAATGCAAACACAGATTTTTTTCTGCAATATATGTGGGTGTTTTACTACATTCAAACAGCGTTTGGTAACAAAACATAAAAAGTGAACATATTTGTCCCCTCCTTTGCAGATTGTAAATTAAATGATACATTTTATATAGGTTGTCATTAAAATGAAACATTTGATATTTGTCTGGTACACTTGACCAAATGGTTGCATTTTGCTACCAAAATTTGAGTGTGTGCAACTGAATTTTGCATCCAGTTGCACATGTAAGACCAGTAAATTTGGCCGCGTTAATGCTAAAGATCACTCCAATTGCATGCTCTCTAGAATGCTATATTTGCTGACGTGACACACGAGATCTATTTAACCAATACTGTCACGTTTTATTAATTTTATTTATTTTTTACAGTTTTTACAGAAGTACGTGACTCAAACGTAATGAAGACATTTTATTTAAAAGAAGAAACCTTTTCAAACATACATAATACAAACACAAAACCAGTGTGTGGCAAGCAGCGGGGCAAGGGACCGCGAGAGCGGGCCGGTGACGAGTGTTAATGAGTGCCAGCTGCATGACACACCGGTTTCGTATCGCAGCCATGTGACGGGAGCATAAAAGGAGGAGCAAAGGCAGCGAAAGACGAGAGAGGACCAGGCCTGGATTTTATGTTGAGTTTTGCTTTACGGTTTATTATGTGTGTGTGGGCAGTCGTCCGTGAGGGGCTGCCCACGTTTTATTATGTGTGTGCGTGTGTGGGCAGTCGTCCGTGAGGGGCTGCCTGCGGTTTTACTTTCGTTTTGTTTATTTATTTTGAATCAAATTTTTTGAAAGTTCGCCGGTTCCCGCCTCCTTCCTTCCATCCACGAACTTCGTTACACAGTGCTTATACTCTGCACATCAATCATTTAACCATCCGCCTGCTTTATTTCACCGCTTTCATTACAGTGGTAAAGTGTACATTTCTTTCTTTGCTTTAAAATATGCCAAACTACACGAGCCAAGCTCTACCTGGTGGTAATCAGCATCGTTCAACAACTGGTTCATTATGTTAACTTCCCGAACAACATGTGCCAGTTCATTCAATTCGTTCATGAACCTAGATCTCTCGTTCAGACTCAAAAGTGTCTCGGTCAATAAAGGGCACTGAATTCAACAAATCACATGTTCTGTCACATCTCATACAAAACGCTATTAGCTCAAAATTGTGTCATTCTTTTGAGTGTTTATTAGTAAAACAGTTGAAATTAGCATGTTGATTTTCGGTGTGCGCCACTAAATTTTCTGGTTGTGCCCCTAAAATTTTCAGTTCGGGGCCACTCTGCTCCTAAGTGAAAAACGTTAGTCTTTAGCCCTGTTGACTAGTGCATTAAAGCTCAATTTTGTAAAAATACTGAACGTGAAAGTTTTCATTCACTTTTTTTTTTTAACTCATCATATTAGATATTAGTTTTTTTTTTTTTTGGCAAATCAGCATACTTTTATTGTGTATTTCTCTCTATTGCTGTGTACTAGTTTTGGCTCACCTTCGATTTTCGTTTTGAAATGAGGATATTTGTTCAGTTTATCCACTTGTTTCCTCCAATTAAAATCATTCCTCCAATAAGACACAACCTTATCAAGGTATTTGGAGTTGAAGCCATAGTTAAACTGACTGTCTTCAAGAGAAGGAAAGGAGCGGGTCTGATCCAGCCTGTGGTGCAAATCCTAAGGAATTTAAAAAAGCTTTTATGTAAAGACAAATCCAAAAGAGATAATTATGCAAAATTGGATTCTGATGATGACATCAGGATTTACCTCAATTTCTTCTGAAGTTGTTTCAACTTTGAACGGGCGGATACTATCGTCCTCAGGTCCTTGGGGACAAGCTCCAACACCCCACCACCCATCCTGTGTTTTCAGGACATTGTTTCTCTTCTTCAGGAATACCAGAGCAATCACTGCCCCGAGCCCCAATGCTACTGCCAACTCTATGTACATGGTTTAAAGGCCTGGAATGAAGCAAATAATATTTATTATCAGCTAGATTTAACCTGACTCCCAACATGGATCACCCCTTGCAGAATCTGAACCAGCAACTTTTTATTCAACCTCTAGGCAACATGATTTTAATGCATGCATGCACCAAAATGGAGCAAAGGTTTATTGTTGCACAACATTCCCAGCACTGGGATTAGGGTGGACAAAGCTCTGTGGTAACAACATGTGGGTCACCATGCATGACAAAGCTTTTCTCTGTCTAACTCATAATGCACTGTAAATACCTTATAAATAGGAATCTCAGCATAATGTGCGGTTACAATTATGAATTATTCACAGAAATATCATGCAACATATCACCAGACAAATTACTTTTTCTGCAGGTAAACTATATTTTTTCAAAGGGTTATATATATATATATATATATATATATATATATATATATATAATCCAAAGGCTAAATAGTGGAATTATAACAATAGACTAATCTAAATTATACTCTTTATTGCAAAGAACGGGAAGTTTTAATAATAAAAGTTATTATTGAAAGTTGTATAACCAAAAGTGTTTGAATAGTCATTCATAAAAATTAATTATTATTACTGCATTAATTAATACGATATGAAAAGAACGAGCTGAGACCCATCAGCATCAAAAATCCCAGCGCACTATCCGATTAGTAGGCTCTGCTGATGTTGTAGATTAATATTAGTTAAAGTAACTAGCCAAAACATGCAAAAACATGATTAATAACAGCAGACACTTGCCTCAATAAGTAGCAAAGAAATGCTGTGATCGTTTACCACGATGTCCTCGCAACGTTTGTCATAAAGTAATGTTACACAGACCAAATGACAACTAACTGACGACGTCGTCACAACTGTGTTTGCTGGGAAGACGCATGGGAAGACGCAACATAAGCCCAAATGCACTATGGGAAATGCATGCAGTTACGAAGGCGGCGCTCAGGCGGCGCTGCGCACACTTCCTTCCACTAATGGAAAACACATTTCTGTCATTCTTTTCTGTGACATTTGTTTACTTTATTCTTTCTTTCTGATAATAGTGGTCGTTTTATTTTAGTAAAGCTAACTGCTCACCGAAAATACGTTTTCATATTTCACATTTTTAGATATGGTTTCAAGTTCTCTTTTTAAACCAATACATTTTTAAAAACGGCCAAACATTTTAATTACACAACATGTAAATGTTCATATTATTTAAGGCTTTGTGCGTGGCATATGGAGGAATGAACCTGCAGAAATAAAAAATAAATAACGAATGAATGAATACATTAATTAATAAATAAACAATGATTATAGGACAATTAATAAAATAAACGACTTGATAAAATACATATGAATCATTTTTAATCAAAATAATAAAAAAAAATTCCAACGGCGGCGCTGTCCTCACTCGCGAAAAAACGTGAGGTCTGGAGCAGCGCGCGGCCGCCCGCACAAAGAGAGAAGACCAGACAATTGTTCGGGAAGGGTTTTCTGAGGTAAAACACGTTTATCTAACGACCAATTATTTTGAACCTCATTAAACAGAACATATGGCTGTTTAGTGAAGATTGTCTGAAGACCGACAGTGTTGAAAATCTCCCTAGGATGGCCTGCTTACAAAATACTTTCTCCATTGCGGTAACATAATAAAATGTAACTTATATTGACAAGATATAGCCAAGTGTTTAGTACACTTACAACAGGGGTAATAGACCATACTTTTTTTCCATGAGGAAATGTCCTCAAATCTACTAATAGCCTATGTGTTGGTCATCGTGAACAGGTAAGTCAGATTTTTAGTAAATTATATCTATTTACAAACGCTGAAGTCCCAGCAGCAAATATAAAACGAAAGGTTAAAGGCACAATATGTAGGCTCTCTTATGCTGCTAGAGGTCGCAACAGATTGAAACAAAGGCGTACCTTTTTTGACACCATGAATGAGTGTGGAATCATTGGAGTTGTTGGCTTCACCTCCACATCCGATGGAAAGGTATCTCAAGGACTCATGTTGAACATACAGAGCCTTAGCTTTAATTTCTACATTTCCATAACTGTTTATTTCACACCAACATAATTAATTGTTCTGCACCTGCGAGTGTGTGGCGGGCTTTTGATATTGCAGCTGTACTTCCTGCTCTTAGCAACTCCGGTCCCGAAATCGCTACTGCGCAGACTTGTTCCCAAGATGTCAGCGCCGTGCAGGCCGCCTGAAAGCTTCAAATCTGGCAAGCGGAAACGGATGATGTCGAGTCATCCATATTTTTTTACGGTCTATGGGTTAAAACAATTATACTTGATACTAGGGATGTCCCAATCAGGTTTTTTGCCCTTGAGTCCTAGCCTGAGTCATTTGATTTTTAGAATCTGCCGATACTGAGTCCCGATCCGATACTTCTAAAATACATAAAAAAAGAATAAAACGATCCAGGATGTTCCTTATTTTTTATTTAATTCACCTTATTTTAAGATTCAACAACTCAAACAGAGCACTTCTGTGAGGTAGCTTGAACAATCAGGTAATAAATAACATAAATTCTTCACTTTTGGATTTTAGTGCAACAGTAAATAATATTAAAAAAAGTCCGGGACCAGAGTTGCGTATAGAGCAGGAATATATCAAAAATATCAAAAGCCCGCCCATACTCTCACAGATGCAGAAATAAACAGTTATGGAACTGTAGAAATTAAATTAAAGAAAACAATCAGCTCCCAAAAATCCCGAAAAAAGTCTGTTAGTGCCCAAGTGACAACTTCACTCATAGATGTCGATCTCAACTGTCAATCATGACATCACACACCCGTTTTTATAGCATCAAATGACTAACTAAAACTAAACTTATTTTAAAAAAACGAACGCTTGAAATGAATTCATGACGATGATAACTGCCTACAATGACATAAACTAACTCTGGGGAAAAAATATTTGAAGTGAAATTTGATTGTTTAGTTTGCCTCTGTTCGGCTATACTGGGACCGGCCACTTGGGGGGGGGGGGGGGGGCGATCGAGGAGGCTTCAGTTTAAGTTCAAAGTTAAAGTGCCCTTTTCACATCTCAGTGCTCACGTGAATGCGATTTCTATCTGCGGGTTACAGTGGCCCAGTAGTGCAGCCATACTAAAGGTGTCATGAACTGAATATATATGCATGTATGTGGTTAAATTGGGCCGGGGCAACATGTTCCGCGACTGTGTGTGAACCAATCAGGTGTCATGTCAGTGTGTCGTGATAATATCAGTGACACATGCCATTATCCACTGGCACATGCCAATGAAGACCGGATGTGCCAATAGGCATAGTGACATGTGCCTTTGGCTTTTGAGAGTTAGATGCCATTTCCCTTAAAGGGGGGGTGAAACACTCAGTTTCAGCCAATCTCATGTCAACCTTGATTACCTATAGAGTAGTATTGCATCCTTCATATCTCCGAAAAGTCTTTAGTTTTATTATATTTATAAAAGAAAGATAGGCTGTACCGAGTCTTTCTGCAAAAAAGCGAGCGCCTGGAGGCGTATAGTGTGGGCGGAGCTAAAGAATGACGAGTGCGCAGCTACAGCACGAGAGCTTCTGAAAGCTGACATCGTCATGCGTGGAAAAGAAAACGTTACCCTTAATAAAGCATAGCTATCAATCAGTTTCAACTAATACAGATAAGATCCAGAATCGGATCCGGAGGCTGAAATAAATTGAACAGAACAAGCAACAACATCAGTCTTCTTCAAAAGCACACTTTTTTGGTAACATTGTTGATTTGGTGAAGTCCTGTGACAGCAGTGACCGTGGAGATCCACTTTTGCGACACGATTGAAGCGTGATGTTGTGACGCTTCCCGAATTGTCGGTTCAAATGCAGCGCTGCCTTCCTGAAATGCTATGCAGGCACGTTAAAGTCGTTTTATGTTCCCCATAGGAATAAAGTGGAGCGTGGCGCGACAGAAGTTTTGCACGGACGAGTAGATGTAGATCTGCACCTTGAGAGCAGTGTTTATGTGTGTGCATTTTCTCTCTCGCTCTTGTCACACGCGTGCGCACCCTTCCGGGAGAAGAGCCTGTACGGCCCATACAAGGACATTCCGACCCGTTGACGTCAAGCGGACTTGTACTGGAAAAAAACTCTCCGAAACTTGTGAGAAACCGGAAGGAGTATTTTTGACACAGAAATACTCCATCAAACGTCCAACTTAGTTTTTGAAACTTTGTCCATGTTTAGGATGGGAATCCAAGTCTTTAACAGTGTGAAAAGCTCAGTATGCATGAGACAGCATTTCACCTCCCCCCTCCCCCCTCTTTAATGTTAATACCGTCTCTCCATGATTTCTGCCAGAGTCCTATCCCGATTCTTTTCCACCGGCTGTGAGGTGAAGACCACATGTCACTAGGGTTGGGCATCGAGAACCGGTTCCAACTTGGAACCGTTTAAAAAATAACGATTCCATCGGAATCGTTTAGAAAATTTGTTTTCGGTTCCGATCTTCGGTTCCAAACGCGCAAGTTTTGGTTTCCATGGCCACCTAATTTCCCGTGCGCGCCCGCTTGTTCTTTTAGCCATGGAAGTCCGGTAAACGGCGCTCTGAAGTGTGGATTTATTTCACTTTTAAAAAGCCTGGGTCGAAACAGTGCAACTAGTGTTGTCAAAAATATAGATACGGAAATATCTGAAAAGATACGATAGCCTGCTCAGTTTCTAGAGTAGCCTATCGATCCCAGCTGCGCCCTCCTCTCCTCTCTTTCTCTGACTGACAGCGAGTTGACGCGCAGCCGCATATTCTCACTCAGCCCGGTTAACCCTCTGAACACTACGGACACACGTTCTGCTGGACTTTTCCTTACGACAGCGTGTTAGTGTTAGTGTGTGTGATCGGTCTGAATTTCGCGCGGGATTGCACATAATTCTACGAATCCCTCAGATTTCAAGCTCACATCTGAAGCGCACACACACATACCGTAATAAAGCCGCCTCTGACATACAAGTGCAAATATTCACTTCTTTTTCCAGCTTATTATTGGTCAAATACAATCAACCAAATTCTCAGTGCACATTTAGAAGAGTATTAATGTAAACACAGTCGTGAACAATTCAGGAAGAAATGACGAATGAGTAACAGGAACAGTGTTCAGGATCCATGAGTGCCGCAGTTCTTAAAGGGACAGCAGTCATTCAAAGTCAAACTACAAAAAACATTATCCAATGTTATTTTAAATTTAATTAGCCACTTTGCGTTTTTTAATTCAGTTTCTTACCTGAATGTTAGACCTACCTGAAAAAATAAAGCAGTCTATTTCATTTATATATTTTATTCTATTTTATTTATTTGTGCTATTTTTTATAATATGTTTATTTGTTCTTATGTAATTACTGTTTAGTCGTCTTTTTAAATTCAATTTACCATTCGAAATCAAGCTTACTTGTGCTGTGTGTAAGCTATTGCAACATAATTACCCTGTTGTAAAAAATACATTGAGTTAGCAAATATTTGTGAGATAATTTTAATAGTAATTGATCAATGTTTATATAAGAGAAAAAGCTTAAAAGCTTTATCATATAAAGTGATCTCTTCAGAAGACATTTTTGATTGCCTAGACTTTCAAAAAACAGACAAAAAAAAAATTATGTAAAAAATATCTAATTGACAGTATATGCAGCGCTTTTCCCCCGTGGTATTGAAAATAGCATTGAATATTGATGTGACATGTTTTGACTCCACCCCTCAAAGAATCGGAATCGAGAATCGAAAAGAACCGGAATCGAAAGTAAGAATCGGAATCGGAATCAGAATCGTTCAAATCAAAACGATGCCCAACCCTACATGTCACAAGATGCTGCACTCAAACTTGCCATCATCAAACTACGCATTTGTTTTGAATTGGCACCCTCTAGCGGATGGACAGTTACATAGTGCACCTTTAAGTCACTTCCATTTTATATGCAATATTGACTATTTTTGTTAAATTTATTCAGCAAACTAAGTTTCAAACAGCAGAACCGTAACATCACAGCAAAACTGTGTTCCTGAATGATTCAGTGTTTGAAAGAATCGGTTGAATCAAAGTTTCAAAGACAAATTTATAATCGACTGCCTCATTCTGGAATGAATTAGCCGTTTGAAGGAATCGACTCAATGATTCACTCATTGAGGCTCACCTGCTGCCACCTACTGGAGGTTTAGTTTCATGTTTAAATGTACTTTTCAACGTTTCTTATTTGTTTATTCAAAAACACAAATCTCATAACATTATTTAATGCAGTTGTGATTTTTCAATATAAATTATTTAATTTGATAGGTAACAGCCCTATCGTGTCTTGTTTTAATTTAATGTATAGATCATATTTAACAAAATAAAATGAAACCTGAAGCATAGCCTATATTTAATGAGATTAGGGGGAAAACGCCTTTTATAGAAAGGTAAAAATATCACAAATATGCATACCGGTATTTAAAATGTATCAAAGCTGATTGAACACTGGTGAGAATATTGCTTCAGAATAAATTATATTTACAACATTTACAAAAAGAATTCTTCTTTTCTGGACAAGCTAATTTTTTACTTGGACAAGTGAATGATCGAGTTACTTGTCTGAAGGACAAGCACATACATGCTTAATGTGGAGGTCTGCTGCGGCAAGGGTGTTAAAATAGCCAATTCAATTCCACAGGAAAACCACAGACTTGGCAACACAGATTAGAATATCACATTAATAAAAGCTAGACGACTAAATGACTGTTGCTAAATTATGTGCAATTAATTTTAAAATGCATGATAGAAAAAGCCTTTTCTGATTATGCCATGTTTGCCACTTAACAAAATTGTGTTCTCCGAGACGTGGTTAAATATGGTGCTCATGGTAAAACAAGCAATTCAAATAAGACGAGCCATTTTGAGCGGTATAACTATGGAGGACCAACCCTGTAGAAATTAAAAATAAATAAATTAATAAGTAAATAAATATACACATGTAAATTAATAAACAGATAAATAAATGTTATAATAGAAAAATAAGATTAAAAAACTTAATAAAATAAATATGATTCTTAATTTTCTTATTTTCTGCTTTTATAAAAAATATATTTTTAACTTATTTACTTCTTAATTTTTTTTAATATTTTAATATTAAATCTATTCATTTACACATGTATTTATTTTTACATTTATTGATCGATTGATTTATTTTTCATCAGTTATCAGTAAATGGCTGCTGGATAGTTCAGACACCAAACAACATATCAATGTTTCCAGCAGTCCTCCATATATAACAATGATCAGTTTCCTGTTGATAAATGTATCCAAACAGTTGCTCACCTATCTAATAAAACAATTTATAAAGCAGATTTCCCTTAAAGTAAAACTGTAATTCAAGGGTAGCTCACCTTGGATATGATGTCACTGACATGCGACGCAAGGACACAGTCCGTAACACTGGTTAAAACGGCGGATTTCTCTGGATTTAAACATCGTTGGAAACGTTAGGGATAATCCAAGTACATAGGCCAACAAAATATACATCATTGTTCTTGTTTTTTTTTGGATATCTCAATCTAAAAATCGTACATATTGCCGTTAACATTGTTATCAGTGCTTCCACGTCCTCGTGAACGTTAAGAGGTTAAAAAAGTAATTTGGCTAAAATGATAGAGGTTATGTGCACAAATGTTGGACATTATACGACAGCATATCAAGTGTTGAAATAAAATAACGTTTTTTTTTTATTATTTATCTTTAAAAGCATTTGTTACGCACTGCTGACTGCAATGCTGTTAGAAAGAGTAAAATGAAATGGGATGGGTGAAAAAAGACATTTATTTAGATTCATTGTACATCATGCATAGACATACAAATTGGGATTTCATTGTCATCTAAGAAATGAAGGTCCTGCTTCGAAATGTATTCCCTTGATGTTGTTGCTGTTAAAAACCCACTTTCTCCAAAAAATTAAATTATAGGCTGACCAAATGAAACAACTGTATAACCATTACAACACTGTCCGACCTCCGGAATAAGAACTCAAAAATCAGCCTCTTGTAGGATGTTTCCTCTCGTCTTGCTGCTTGCTCTCAAAATGAGCATAATCTTGAACGTTCTCAGTATATTGTCAATAAACATCAACCAAACTTAATCTCCATCCTCCTGTAGATCAGTCTCGCTTCAGTGTCAGACAGAAGTCATAAACAACAGTCCAATCCCAACAGGTCCTTTGATTTGATCAGTCCATTTCCATGGATCCACTGTGGGTCTCTTTGGAGACCATTAATCTCATCAACTTCCCATGCAGTTTCTCAATCTTCTTCACATCCTGGGCCTGGTCAGTCTTGTACTGTAAACACTGAGTAGAAACTTGTAGTGAATATAACATGAGCTACAGAAGACCATAAACAATTTCAAAAGGGATCAAAACTTACCACAGCATCATCTGTGACCTTCATACAGATATTTCCATCACAGTGTCGATATTTCAGAACCACTCTGACCTGAATGAACATTGACAAGAGAGTTAAGTGCATCAGTTGCTACAAATCAGGTTTCAATACTGCAGTCTTTCTCTGGCTGACAGTATCCTTTTCAGGCATACATATACATGATATTGTATTTTACGTACCGACAACAATTCGAATTCCATCTACAATACATCTGACACAATTAAAGTTGCTTTTGGCTGTAAAATATGTGAACATGAGCTGTGCTTGTAGCCGGGTAGCCTCAAAATAAAAGGCTGTTTATCAATTACCTTCATCGGGTCCGTCAAATAAAGTTTTTCTGCTGCTCGCGCAAACTCTTCCCACGTCTGATAATAAGGCATGATGTAATAAAAACGAAATATAGTGTATTTTGTTAAATACTTCAGAGGCGTAGCAAAATACAGCTGTTAGAAGCAAACCCAGGTGGCATAAAACATGGCCACTTTTAGTCTTAGAAAACCGCACTCTGATTGGACGGCAGCTGACCTAGCCAATATAAAACGTGCACACTGACGAGTAGTCTCTACGTAGTCTACGTGATCTGATTTGAGGATTGTGATTGGTTGAGAGAAATAGAATTAGACAGAGGGAATTAGGGTGTAGAATGCATAAGCAGAAAAGACAAGGCGGAGCTTAGTGTTCGCGCTGTCACGTGGAAACTGTGACATTTTAATGCACTGAGAGGGCGGATCAATCAGTTATTTATTTGCGATGACTTTATTTAAAACCATTTTATAGAAATGGCTAAAACGAATTCCCATGGTTATGTTATCTACGTAGCCAGTAGAATAACAGATTTTGAAATGATTACACATTCGAGTTAAAAAGGAAAGCACAAAACATCAATGCGGCTCAAAGGAGTATTCGGCATTTTGAGCCACCATGCGCTTCCTGCTGGTAAACCCATGTCTCATCGTATCCTAGACAAGAACTAGCTTTAGATATTTCCATATTTCCCGCAAAGGTCCAGTGATCGACAGTTACACTGACGTGTATTTAAAGAGAGTCATAGAAGAATATAAAGAACTGTTTGGGTAATCCTGGATAACATTTTCCCAGTCATCTCAATGGCAAAAAGTGTCCCAACTTACATAATTTTTTTAATACAGTGTAATTTTTAAACATAAAAAACTATATATATATATATATATATATATATATAGACACACACGCGCACACACACACACACACACACACACACACACACACACACACACACACACACACACACACACACACACACACACACACACACACACACACACACACACACATATATATATATATATATATATATATATAATTATACACTCTAAAAGAAAAAAGAATGTTCTTCAAATGTTCTTTACACTATAGTTGTCCTGAAGAACCCTTTATATGCTGAAATGGTTCTTTGTGTTAGAGTTTAGGGTTCTTTATTCCCGCCTGTCAAAGCCACCTCATCACTGAATTTCTGGAGCTCATCACTACACAGACCTTCAACACACTCTCAACAGGTAAATAATTTCTTTCTTAAAATATCTAATACATTTTAACTTTCAAACTGTAAGTTTCCACCTATCATGTCTTTTTCTCTTTTCAGTTTAACAGAACATGCAAGTGTGAGCTCTGTTTAGTTAATGATAGGCTACTTCTCTTTTCCACCAAGTGAGTGACAGAGATATAACAATTATGAGATATTTAATATTATTAGGCTACTTTAGGCATAATCATACCCAGTCACAAAGTTCTTTGACCTTACATCACCTTTTCCTTTTAACATTGTAAAGGGCTCACATACTGTTCATTTTTGTTCATTTTGGCCTTCATAAAAATAATTGTTTTTGCATAAACTGGAAGAGACACTGTAACTCTAAACTCAGTTGTGTGTTTCAGATGCTGTCACATCTCACAACCTCATCATCTGCAGAAACTGATTGGGAAGATATTTCTGGAATTTGATCTTCGTTACATCTATATCATGTTTAATATCAATTGTTCTTCATGTATTCAGTTAACAAATGTTGTTAGAGCATTGCCATTTTTGCTACAATCAATAAAAAATAATAAATGTATCTAACACAACATGATGTTTTTTATGTTTTTTAAGACCAGCCCACACAATGTTATAAGACCAGGCAGATAGAGGGGTAAAATAATATTAATAATACTAATACACGAATATTAATGAAAATAAACTATAAAAAGGTTATTTAACTTAAACACTCAATTAACCACTAAGTATGGTCTAAAAAGCAATGGCATAACTGTGATACAGATGTGTGAAGAGAAGAGAAAACAGGTGTCCTGAGGCTCAAGCATGAGCACATTTTAGCATGTGTACTAAATTGTATAAGAGTGCACCAGTAGATGGTAGTGTAGACTAAAAAACAACAACAGGACATTTACACAGAAAAATCTAATTCTAATCTATACCAAAGGATTTCTTTCATTTTGCCTTTAGTCATAGACCTTGGACATATATAGGCTACGTATATACACCACAGTTCATAATATTCAGAGATGTATGAGTGACAGTGGTAGTTGATATGGTAATCGAGATGAAGGGCTCAAGTCGCAAGGTTTGAACACTTGTGATGAACCATCAGATCCTTCACTGCTACCATCAAAGCAAGCACACCAATGGCTCTTTTTATGAACAGCTGACAGCACACAGATCATAGTCAGAATGACATAGCCTACACTTATCGGCTATATATATATATATATATTATATATATACTTATATCTTAATATTTTACAGTAGTATTTTACAATAGACATTTCATTTGATGTCTGTCAGTCCTAATGAATGGGGGCGTGTCCTGTGCGTCTCTTGCGTAGTGACGTAGCCAAGTAAAGCTATGCGTCTGTGCTGTGGCTGTAGAAGGGGATCCCAGCGGCACGTTGCCGCTATTAGAAGATCAGGCGCTTGCAAGACCAAACAGAAAATTACATTTTCACTTACAATTTTCTTTGTGCTGCAGCATCTACATACAGCTGCAATGCGGTAGATCATGTAGATCTAGTTATTTTTTTTATTTACTTTAATTTTTATTTTTTACTTTTCGGGAGACAAACTCTCTGATCCTGCGGCGTTTCATTCATATCTTTTGTGATCAAGTGCGAACTTTGTAAACTCTCTGAAATTATATAACACCGAATAAATAGCGCGGAAATCACCATGAGGTAAGTCAAATCTAGTTTAATCTCAACCCAAAGGCATTTATGTATTCGCTGCTCTTGTTTGGGGAAAAATTGTGCGTGGCTATATTTGCGCACTGCCTATAAATAATTCATAAACAAACAGAAGATCAAATAAATGCTGTTTATGATATAGGTTGTCGTAGCATTTATGCGATTCATTTATAGTATTGTTAAAAGTAATCATTCGAATTATTACAGCTACATTGATCAATTAGTAAAAGGTTGCTGGCTGCATAATTGCATAGCCTACTTCATATTGGGTGTGAGGAAAAACGCACATATGTATAGGCAGGCTATGCATATTATGAAGTATCATGTAAATATGCAGTTGTTGCAATGCAGCATGGCACTGAACTCCAGAGATCTTTTTTTTTTAGGATACATCATGTAAGCCTAGTTGAGCTTATGTGACAACTTTGACACTTCTCTTCAAGAGAATGAAAGAGCATAGTTTTACACATTGGGTTCATTTTTTTAGAGGACGATGCCAGTTCTAAGCAGCCATTTCCCCGCATTTATTATTGGATTAAAATATTGTCATAAAAAAAAAACATTAGTCATACACTCGTTGCTAATAACTGATCTACTGAGAATTGTCTCCATTACATTACATTGTGTTGTAGGCATGTTCTCAGTGTATGGTGATCTGGTGAGAGCATGTGTTAAAATGTTCAAGCCTTGCTTTGATTATCAGGATAACTAAGTATTTCCTCCCACACTCCCACCAAAGACATATGAAGAAAGAGCCAGCTGTTGGCAGCCTTCAGCAGAAACGAGCTGCCCTTAAACAGAGTTTGGATGATATGACATAACCTTCCCCTTAGGTTTAGATTAATCTCTGCTGTATTATTTGGCCTGTCTTCCTACGAACCGGGGTGTTGCATAGTAAAGCACTTCAGATGTACGTGGGATGCCTCTTGTGTCAAAAACAGGATTGTCTCTCGCTCTGGAGGGTGATTGAGCGGAGGCGAGCGTTCATGTTTGTTAGCCATAACAGGTGTGGTTTGTGTGATTTTTAGACCCAGACTGTTCCCTCTTACTCATCACGAGCATGTGTTGGGAGGTGTCAAGCTTTTAACTGTGTGGACACGACCAGGTTTATTATGTGTTTGAGGAAGGAACCTGTTTGTATTAGCATTTTTGTGAGTCAAATGAATGAATTTAGGACAAAAGCTTGGATACACTTGCATTTATGTTTCTCATGAGCTTACAAAGCCTGTGTGTTTCTTCACAAAACTAAATTCATAAATGCATCTATTTTGTTATTTAGTTATTTTTATAAAAGTAATAACTATCCAGTGTCCAGCATGCATAACTCAATCTATATATATATATATATATATATATATATATATATATATATATATATATATATATATATATATATATATATAAAGATCCATTTCCATACTTCAGTCTGTCACTTAATAGCTGATTTTTTTTTTGTGGGGGAAAAAAGTAGTTGTGAAGAATGAGTAGTGTGTCAGGTTGTGACTGGTATTGTATATTTTTTGTTACTAACTGTAGGTCGAAAAGTCCCAACCCATTTCCAAGAAGGCCAGGTCAGTTACACTGCTGTCTGGTTCATATATCATAAGTGCCTTTTAAGTTAGAGAGAGCCTAACTGAATTGACTTCAATAAGTCATGTGTCGTTTTCTTTTTATTAGTGCATTTTAACTGTACTCTTGAGCACTTTTTTGTGTCTTTTCAGACTGTTTAAGCAAATTACCAGTGCAGCAAATTCAAATCAGGCTGCTCTCTTATATATAGGCTTAATCAAGGCTTTCTGAATTTTGTAGTGTCTGTATGAATTCATCAGTATGCTCTCGCTGTATCTTTTTGTCCCCTCAGAATATTCAAGTCTAATCAGAACAGAAAAATATGTGAGCACAATTGTATTGAAGGGGCCATTTAAACTTTTCATTTTCTCCTTATGTAATTACTCTCTTTGGTAGAGATACTGTCTCATCTGCCCCCCCCCCCTCTATTACACTCTGTCACCTATTATATTTTCCATTTCATCTCTCATTTATATACAGAGCTCTCTGTGAAAGTTCTTTATCTCTGACGTCAGTGCTCAGACTCATCCTGTTGCACTCCTCACTTACCACCACGTTGCTTCTAGAGGAATTTAGATTGGAAAAAAGCAATCAAAAATACATTTAATCATAGTGGATTACCACTGATTACTTTGTTTAAAGCAAGTCATATCATCATTTAATAACTGTGCTTCGGATATACCAAAGCTCACATTCTGAATATGTTTGGATGACATCATTTTGACATCATTCAGTTTCGTTACATGCATTGTTGCACTCCGCAATTCCAGCAACAAGGCAAAGTATGTGCTGGATTATATCTAAACAATTTGGCCTATTTTTATGTAATGTTATGTAGACTGATTTAAAAAAAATCATTTTCATTTTTTATTATAACAAAATGGAACATAATCATGCATCAGTCTTACTTGACCATGGTTATTTAGGTAACATGTAACAATAATGGCACAAATTGCAGGCAATATTAATAGATAGATGACACTATAATTTCCCCCTAACACTCATTGTTGACTTAGCTAGCAGTCACCTTGAAACTTAGGCTTGTTTTTTGGGTAGGCAGATGAGCTTCGAATCAGGTGGTGTGGGATCATTGTCTTATCTTGACCGACATTTTTAGAAGCAAGATTTTGGTTCTAGCCTAGCTCCATCTTCATCATAGACATCTGCTGAACAGTCTGCTGCCATCAGACATAAAATACGAACTAGACAATGTAGAGAATAAAAGGTGTTTCAGACTCCTTTGGAGTTTAGAGCAAAACACTGTCTGTTAGCTTCAGATTTGCATGTGATTGTGAAATCTAACAGTCTGTCATGGATTTGTAGGTCCCTAATGAACAAATCGCTCCATGTGTGACTGCATTTGAGTGGTCTTCACAAATCCTTTACCGTTGCTGCTCTTATAAATTCACTTAATTTATTTTGTCAAGGGTTGATGATGATCACACCTGCCATCATGGCTCTGAGCAGGTTGGATTTTCAATGTACTGATTCAGTGGCAAGCCACAAGTTGAGGGATTCTGATTACCTCTTATGGTACCTCTTGCCTCTTATTTCCTCTGATTACCAGGTCTTCTCCCAGATGCCCCAGATGCTTTATAGGCCAATAAAACTTCCAGAGTGTTTAAAATATAGGCTTGTTAGGTTTGATAGCATCTATAGATAAACTGCAGTTCCTGTTACATTTGCACAACGTGTTTGTAGCACATCACTTTTTCCACCTAAGGTCTGTTTCGCAATGCACATAGAGTTGTTAAATAAGTGAATGGAAAATAAAGTGTTTTCCGGGTTAATAGTGCAGAATAGAAACTGTGTAAATTGTCAAATTTGATGATATATTGCCAAACCCTATCAACACAAGAGTGTGTACAAAACAGCTCATTATGCTGCTTGACATTGCAAATTGTTGTATGACCGAACTTACCATTGGGTTTGACTGGGTTGCAGCCCAGTAAAGGACCCTGACTTTACCTGTTTGCATTAATTTGATTTGTTTGGTTCTATGCCTGTCAGAAATTGTTAGTCAAATTTCCACTATCGGGCCTTACTCAAATGCGAGCTTCAAGGCCATAATCCAATGGCACATAGAAGGACGCATTAAATTGCGTCTGCTGCCATTTATTTGTGATCACGTGGCTACATTAAACGGGTCCATTAAGGCTTTTAGCCTAAAAGAGTGCACATTTAGAAAGATATTGATAAATTCTCATATGTCCACGTCTTATCGCTTTACAGATGATCATTTCTATTTTTTCCCACTAAATTATGTGACCTGAAGAGTTGACTCGAGTGCTCTCGTCTTTGTTCCTCAATGAATTAGCCTATTTTTTGAATAAATCAGATGATTAAGTGATTCAGTTAGCAAACAACCGTTTGATGTGTAGCCTAAAGGTGATGATGCATACACAGGGCTTTTTGAGCAATGTTGCTGGGGTAATATTGCCGTTAACCAGCAACCAGGTGAGACACACCTAAAGTATACAAATTTGTTGCCCATTCTCAATGGGAAAGTGCCCAAAAAACATCGCTCTGCAACATTGTTCAAAAAATTGCCCTGTGTATCATCACCTCAAATCATTTGCATGGTAAAAATGAGCTCCGCACTGAAACCAAAACTCTTTTTGCACCTATAGAGGTTTGCTTGTTTGTGGAGTGTGAACTCTCTAACCTATTAATATAGACACAAAAATAAATACAAACCACTTTTGTGTGTAGCATGTTACCAGCCTAATTTCCTCTCAGCACCTTGCTGACTCTACAACATGTGGGTCTCCTAAGTGTTGAGAGGCAGAAGAAAGTATATATCTGCCATATGTTTTGGTTTACTTGGGTTTCTTTATTTTCCCTATTTTGTTTCCTTTACCCTTTCTATAGTGCTCACAGTAAGCACCTGTTCTATGTAAGCAGTGAACATTAAGCTTTTTTGTGTGTTTTTTTTTCATTGGAATTTTTTTTTTTTTTTGTCCATAGCTTTTTGTCCAAAGTTCCCTTGTGTCTGGCCATGAAACTAATGTTCTTTCATGTTTATAGTACCTTTAAATACTCATAGAAAGTATTTTCAAAAGTACTTTCAATCTTCTTAATTGAAAGTAATATTCTGTCCTCAGTCCAAATATGCTAATTTATGGGTCTGACAAAGACTAATGGTTATCCATCTTTGTACATTGTCTAATTATTGCATGATTTCCGAATTTAAACCACATATGCTGCATCAACATTGAATTGTTCCCTCAACGAGGACTGGTCATGAATGCGAAATGTATTCAATGCACCCTTTTTCCTTTTTTGGAGGAACTTAATGGCATGTGTTAACACTAGAGGAATTCAATTTAAAGTGATTTTCATTTTTAGTGCATTGATTTTCGGATGATTCATTTCATTTGATTTCATAATTTATATTAATTTTAATGAGTTTAATTTCTAATTAAAGTTTCTAATAAAAATCCAACTTTGAAAAAACACTTTTGGGAACTGTCACATGACCAATTCTCTCAAGAGTATGGAATCATGGGATTAGCTGGGAGTGATCCGTTTTTGAAGTGCCAAGTCTGTTGGATTAATTAAGAAGAAAATTTCAGGAAAGTGCTGGGGAGGTATAACTAGTTGGTTAGTTTTACTTATTCGTAATCTTTCTCTCTAAACATAATGCATTATGCATTGATGCCTTGGGGCTAATCTGTACTTCCTATGAAAGGAACAATTCTAAAGTTTTCTACCTGTTGTTGGTTAAATTGTAATCAATCAGCAGCCATTAAACAGCTCTGGGTGGAAAAATTATGCTGGGCCTGTTTGGCTTTTTGACTTAAGGCAATGAAATGATGTGTGAAAAATGGAGCTAAAACAGCCACCCAACTCTAAATTATTAGCTGCTGCTTTGCCAACGTTGGGCCAAACTGGTCCAGCTGATACAGATATGGTTTTATTGTCCATGGCAGGGCTGATAACAGAGTTTTTTGGAATATAATCCAAATACAGAGGATATGTGATGTAAATGGCGACTGTATGAAGGTTAAAATATTTCCTTTAATTCTAAAGACCTGAATTAAGTACCAGTACCGGCATTTTAAACAGACTTTTGGCACTTATCTGAGCCCCTTGAGGAACCAGCCTTTTCGTATCGGATGTCTACGTGACTGGAGAGCTTGTGGTTTTCATCATTCTCATGCCTTCTGGCTGAATCCCTATCTACAACCACACAAATTTTGTGCTTTGATTTTTTTCTCCACAAGATCTACTACTGATTCTCCTCTAGGTGAAGCCAACCAACAAAAATCCCCAATATCTGCGTTCAGTTCGGAATCACTGCGCCAGTATTAAGGCCTTTTCACTTTGAACAGATACTGCTTCTGCTTCTTAAAAATGAAATGTTTTGTGCATGTGTGTGGGGGTGAGGGTCCATTTGGTTTAAAATTCTGGCCAGCTTCCCTCATCTTGTTTTCAAGATGGCTTGCTACACAGCACAACAGCAAGTGACGGATTTGCTACTGTCGTCCAACAGCATCCTTTCTACCACCGTCCCTCTGTGTTTGTGAAGCTGTTTCTGTAGCTGGAATGACTGTTCGGTAGGCACTCTCCCTTTAGGCTGCTGTCACTATAAAAAGGACACTTTTTCGTTGTGAAGTTTGGGTTTGTAAGAAGCTTAAGGGGCAGCGCGTGGTGCTTGCATTTCGCCGCTGCGGAGGAGGACACGGATAATTACTCTAATGTGTAGAGTGTTGAAACAGCTGTGAATGTTATCACAACACATAATTCTGATGAGTTTGCACAGTCGTACAGCTATCTCAAAGAAGACTTGGATAAGGACTTTTCTTTATCAGCAAATACATTCCTTGCTATGGCAAGGTTTTAAGTATTAACAATCAGCACTTTTTACGCTAGTAGACTCGGATTGGTCATTTGCGCCATTTGACAGTGAGATGTTTCCAAGTTCTCCCTGTCGTCCATGGCAACGGTGTATATCCAGCTGGTTTACTGAAACTGCCGCAATTTTCACATCTTGCATATCACACCACAAACTCGACCTGTTGCTTCATTTAAAAAAATCCAACTGGCACCGTCTTGCATCTCAATTATTAGCTGTTGTAAAAATGACCTTATAATGTAAAAATGTAGTTATCGCACTATCCAACTAGGATGCTTTAGCACATTTGTTGATGCACTGATGTCTATTAATATAAACAAAACCATCTAAAGCACAATCGATAGAAGCTTTAAAGGTTGAGAGGCAATCGGTCCGCATTCCTTGTCGCCAGGCCCCCGATGCCCTACATAATATTGTGCCCTGCTATTGTGAATAAAACATCTCCCTTTTGTGTGTACAACAATAGAGCTCGACCCTGAAACTGGATTGTTGGACACTGGCTGTAAAACCTTCTCTGGCTTTTGTAACCGATTAACAAAACAGTCCCGACCACAGAGAATGAGCTTCAAACCATCAAACTAAACTTCTGAATTCTCAGACTGTTTATCAAAAACGGACTTGAAAGCTCAAATCGACTTATTGGAGATTGAGATACTGTTAAATCCCACTTTGACATTTGGCAAAAATGGCCTACTTGAATACCACAAGTTTATTTCTCTGATATTTTCCCTCAATCTTGTATGCGTAGTTGGCTTTAATACTTGCTTTTTTCCCATGCAAAATCTTTCTTGTATTTGAAATGTTTCATTAATGTAAGCTTGTCTTTTGTCTTTTTTAAATCCCTCTTTGTGCCCTTTTATATCGATATCGGATTGAATGTAAAGAATACATCTGCATTCCCTATTTAATATGCCACCGCTAAGAAGCGTCACGTGATCCTTCAGCCTGTACGCCATGCATCAGTTCTGTCATCCCATGTGCTTCTGAAAGATCTGTGATCATAGCCTAATCCAGCTGCACGATTGAACCCAGCAGCCCGTCTGCCTTCTGCCCACCTCAAGCTGTGCCATTCACAGCACACAAAGCCAAGAGAACATCCCTGAAAAAAACATGAAAACAGCATCATGAAATGTCTTAATCAGACTCATAATGGCACTGCCTGCTTATGTAAGCAATAATTCAGATTTCCTTTTTCAAAGTTGTATCTGAAAGTTCAAAGTGCCACAGTCTCATTTTTTAAGACCTGACTTTGCATAATTGTTGCTGTGAAGTTTAGAAGTGGGAGAGCAACTTTGTCACATAATTAATGTGTTTTCTTAAAAAAATTCTTATGTCCATCCTTTGCCAGAAGCATAGTTTTCTGTTTTCTGAGATGGCTGATGTGTCATGAGATTGTGAGCCGTTTTTGTGAGAGAATTTATCTTTGGAACGACTATCTTTGTTACTGGTATGTCTCATTGTGTATCATATTTCTGTGGAATTGTTGAAAGTTTGACTAGAGTATCTGACCTTTTAGGAGTTTATGGTGTGATATCTCTCTTTTCATGATATTTATCTTGGGCTTGGCTTGTTTTTGCTTTGCCTTCAGTACTGTATTTTGAGATTGTCCATTTCAGCCCTTTTTAGTCAAACTGGTAGATGATGCCTTTAATCATAGCTGTTGCAAGTGTGTGTGTGTGTGTGTGTGTGTGTGTGTATGTGTGTATGCGTAAGAAATATTTGGTCGATTGAAGCTGCCATCAGTTCAATGAATGTGCTTTGAACTAGGACCCTATTGTCAGCTCTGTTCAAATATCTAAACATCCTTTAAATGAGAGAATTTTACTTGAAGCATAGATATTGAATCTTGTTTGAAAATATTGAATGAAGTATATTTTTCTCGGTACTTTATTAATAGTTTGAAGGATAATTATATCAATGTAGTTAGAAAAACAAGAAACAACAATTTGCAGGTGTGTAAGAAATGCTTTCAAGATATATTGTGTGATAAGTTTAGTTTTAACTTATTAGATTTGTTTTGTAGTAAATGTAGCTTTTTTAAAGGATTTTTACTGGAAAACAAGACTATAAAGAAAACAATGATGATTAAGTAAATTAACATTAAGATTTTTGAATGCATTGTTCATCCTTCTTTCTTCTACAGTGGAATTGTGCCCTGTTTTACTAGTTTCATGTCCTTTCATCCTATCATCCCACTCTTTGGTGCATGCTGGTTATCTTTTAGTGAATAGCTACTTTTAAGTACGTCAGCTAAACGAGTATCATTCTTGACCCAGAATTTTCTAAGTTGCAACATGAGTGAACAGAACAACCTGTAACTTTTTCTTTTTCTTTCTGAAAAGTGTATTTAGTGTTGATCTTTGACAGTACATGTAGAGAATTTCAGACAATCATGACTAATTGCACTATTAATGCTCTTCAAAGATACACACATTTTCCTGAGGTTGAACAGTGGGCAGTGGGCACCAATGTCATTTCCTCTCTCCAGACCCATAAATGGCACTAAAGATGTTGTTATAAAGCCCATCTCACTACAGTGGCTCTAACATAATTTTATGAAGAGACGAGAATAGTTTTTGTGCACAAAAAATAAATATGATTTATGAAGTGATGGGCCGATTTCAAAACAATTTTTCGAACGTTACACTCTAAAAAAATGCTGGGTTAAAAACAACTAAAAATGGGCAAACTTAGAAATTGGGTTGTTTGAATGGGTCCATTCACTGGGTTCACACAACCCAATTTCTGGGTTTGTCCATTTTCAACCCAACTTGGGTTGTTTTCAACGCAGAATTTTTTAGAGTGTATGAATCAGCGTATCGATTCATGATTCGGATCACCATTATCACGTGATTTCAGCAGTTTGACACGCGATCCGAATCATGAATACGCTGATTTATAACCGTTCGAAGCGTTGTTTTGAATTCGGCCCATCACTATATAAGTCATTTAGTTTTCGCGCACAAAAAACAATTCTCACAGCTTCATAAAATTATTGTAGAGCCAATGTAGTGGGATAGACTTTGTAACGACGTCTTTAGTGCCTTTTATGGGTCTTGAGAGAGGAAATTACATTGGTGTCAATGAAAGCCCAGCTGAACCATCGGTCTTATGGGTGTCGAACGACATGAGGGTAAGTAATCATTGATAGAATTTATATTTTTGAGTGAACTAACCCTTTAAAGATGTTGTGACGAGAAATGAAGGCTTTTAAGGTTGAGTTTTTGTGTAGTATTTGTGTTCTTTCTGCACAGCCAGAGTAAAGAACACTTGACTTCTGCACTTCATGCTTTTTCCCATCACTTTGGGATTCAATAAAACATCCATTCTTCCATCCATGCAGGGCAATTTGTATCTCTTCATGAGCACATTTCTCATTTTAGAACTGTTTTTTTTTGCCACTTTTGGCCTGTAGTTTGGGATCTCTCAGGGTTTCTGTACTGAACAGGTGGCCTTTATGTTGACCCATCTGTGTGAAATAGAGAGCAGCTGTCCTGCAGACGTCGTCTTTATAACCCCTCAGTGTTTTTCTTCTTGCTGTTTGCCTAGTCTGAGGGTTATGTTACATTACTGCTGGTACTGGGTTTTCTGACCTCTTTCCTTATTTTTGTTCTAGGGTTTGGGTGTGTGCTGAGGTTAGTGGGACATACTCTGCACCTGCCTTATCTACTAACAAAAAGGCATGTTTACATAACCTCAACCCCTTCAAGGTGCAGTTTACATGTTTCATAAATTAGGTGAATCTCATGGAAAAAGTTGTCAAGAAATAAAAAAGGGATTGTTTTTCTTTTAAAGAAAATACATTTTTTTAAATAGTTTGTTCACCCACCCAAAACTGAAAATGATCCTTTAATTTACTCAACCTCAAGCCATCTAAGATGTGTGACTTTTTTTTTTTTCTCCAGCCAAACACAATCAGTTATATTAAAAATATTCTGGCTCTTCCAAGCTTTATAATGGGAGTGAGTAATCCAGAGGACTCCAGGGGGTTATTAAAGGCCTTCTGAAACGAAGCAGTGTTTTGGTAAGAAGAATCCATATTTATAACTTTATAAACTAATTGCTGTCTTCTGGTAGTAGCCAAATGCAAGTCTAGTTCTGGCAGAAGAGTGACCTCTGACCCGACATATGATGTAGTAGGATATTGGAGTAGCGTAAGCTTAGGTGAAAGTCGATGTCCCTTGTGGTTCAAACCAATAGGGCTGTTCTTAGACTTCTAATTCGTGATTGGTGTTTTGTCTGGAACTAGACTTGTGCATGGTCGTTACCTGAAGCCAGATGTTATAGTTAAATAAAAAAATGTCCTTACAAAAACACATTGTTTTTCTTTGGAGGGCCTTAAATAACCCCCTGGAGTAATATGGATTACTTTTATGATGGATGGATGTGCTTTTTCTAGGGTACCATTCACTCACATTATAAATCTAAGAAGAGCCAGGATATTTTTTTAATATAACTCCGATTTTTGTTTGGCTGAAAGAGGAAAGTCATAAACCTAGGATGTCTTGAAGGTGAGTAAATTATGGGATAATTTTTACTTTTGGGGGAACTAACCCTTTAAGCACATTATAGCCACAATTCCCAGTACCATAGTACAAAAATAATCTCCTCATGTAACACAAACATTAATCATTTGGAATATATATTTTTAATGTCTTTTAATATTTACTACAATGGCTACAAATACACATCAGAATAGTAGTATTTTTACTTTGATAATGAAAATGAGCATATGTATAAAAAATAAAATAAAGGATTTCATTAATTAATTTATTGTATTGGGATGAAATATGCCCTGAATATGCTTTTTCCTTGAATGTATTACCAACACTGACATTCCAGCATTGACTTTTTTATGAAACAGCTGAACATACTTTAGTGGTCTCTTTTTCTATCTGTCCTTGTCAATCCCAAACACACTTGCACCAGTGGGAGAAACAGGTGAGAGTTAGTCAACAGGGCCTTCCCTTTCATTAGGCCATCAACAGCAGAATGTTCTCACACCTGTCAGCCCTCCCAGAGAGGGTTAATAAAGACTAACAGGGTTTCATGGACAGATGCATAGAATGATCCAGAGTATTTACCAGCACATGCTAGTTGTTATTTGTCAGTTGGCCAGTATTCTGTCTTCAAGATGCATTTGCTTGCACATGATCCCATTACCATTGGTTCAATTAAGATAGTCATTACAGCTACCGACACACATCTATATGTGTTCTTCTGTTCCTCTGGGGCTGTCTAGAGGACGATGCAGTTTCCCTGCTTCTTCTGGCCAGTGGGAGCACATTAGGAATTTGGTGTAGTTTCATTGCGGCATCCAGCCTGACTGTGTTGTGCTGTCAGAATATTAACCAGCCCTCCCACTTCTCCTTCCCTTCTCTTCTTCACCCCCCCTCGTCCTCCCACCGGCCATGTGCTGAAAGGGCCTCTGGAGTGTTTTCATGGCACGTGGCCAGCCCCGGAGTGAATATGTGAAGAATTTCTTCGCTTCTCTCCCTTTTCTCATTTGATCAATGTTCTCTCCGCTGTCCGCGAGGGAATACGTTGCTCGGCGCAAAGCGAAGGAAGAGTGTTAGACCCAGCGCAAAACAGCTCGTAATTAATAGAAAGAAATTATGATTTAAGAGGAATAAGTCGTCGAAGGGGTTCCTCACGTGGTCTCGACACGTTCTGCTAATCAAGAGCCAAGTATCAAAGCGGTTTTGCTCAAGAAAGATTTCCCAGTATTCTTTATTCTCAATGAAAAGGAGTGACCCAAATCTATCAATGGTGCTGATCATTTTCAGTGTTAGAATTATATGAATGTTTGTGACCTAGAGGCAGACAGTATATGCCATATAATTGAAGGCTATTTCATGCATTCTGACTTATTTACACTGTTAAAGAGTTGGATTATCATACTAAACTTGGCCAAAATTGTAAAAAATAAGTTAAAGGACATATCTTTGCAAAATACACAAACAAGTTTAGGAAAGTATGGACCTGAACATACAGAAATTTCTTGTATGTTCCTTGTATCATCAATGAGCTTTGTTCGGGTTACGGAGGCCATTGGCTAGCCTGGCTCTGCCCTCCTACGTACTTCCGCTCAATTTTCATTTTCCTTCAGTACTACGTCTGGGACTGCTGTGTAGTCTTAGGTTTTCTCCGAACAATTTTTTACCGGTCCAATCAGCGAACAGAGCGAGTGGCTGAGAACGATGACGTTGATGTCGAGCGCTAGTTTGAGTTGTAGTTCAGTAATGGCGGCGGAGAAAGATGCAATAACAGTCTTTGCTGGGGTTTGTTGGTGGCCATGATGTTGTGGCCCTCCAACAGGGTAAATTCGGGAAAAGTTTGATTTTCCAGATCGCTTCGTTAGTGATGAAGGAGTTGGCTGAAGCTATTCGGACGGTAACTGTTTCTCGTGGGGTCGGAAGGTATTGCCATCATTTAAGTTACATGGACTGGTCAGTGATTTTATTGCCACCCGTCTCTCACCGGAAAAATCCCCGGACGTGTTGATGAAATAGCTGTCCGAATCCACATCTCTGAGTTTTCAACACTATATCACTTCAAAATTCACTGTTTGTAATCATTTTTGACCACTGCAGAACACCATACGGTTGCTTTGCTGTTATTAGGATGCGTTTATAGACTTGTATTTGCTTAAAATGCTGGCAAGTATTTAGAAGAGCAATATATTTCATCACCGCTCAAACAAATTAAAATAAAAGCACTTAAACATTTGAATTGGTCCGTTATTTATAGCAGCATTTATTATCATACCAAGCATATGAAATTTTATTTACAGCATACAATGATGTTACGGACCACGTGAGCGCCACGTTCACAAAACTCTCCTGTCCACCGTGGCGTGAATAAATCACAATCCGAATGCACGAGTTTTAGGTTTTATCCTATGGTTTTATTACTGAGGTGGCACTTTATGTGCACTTTTATTTTGTCGGATTTCCATGAGTGAAACAGGCGAAGGCCGCATGACATACGTCACGACCAAACGCGATTGGTTTTGGCAGATCCAGAGTGGCTCAGGGCAGATCCAATAGTTTTAAACCTCAACAGGGTGCCCGCCTTCGCGGAAATAAACCCTTGTCAATGGAGAGTGGCCAGACTCTATGTACAAATGAAATATACGAGAGTCTGGTAAAACCAGGCTAGCCATTGGCAGCGCTGTCATTTGGTTTTTAGACCACAAAATCAACAATGCCACTAAAGAAGTGTGTTTCTGGTTGTGAGGAAAGATTGTTCCATTTCCCAAATAACCCGTTAAGGAAACAGTGGATGCAGTTTGTTTTTCTGGAGCAGCAACGTAGTTATGCAATGTTGAAACTGCATCATGTTTGGTTTTTTTTTCTTCTTTTTTTTTTTTTCTTCTTCTTCCCTTCCCGGTCATGAATCGAAACCTCAGGCGGTGAGTGAAACTGCATCAAATGTGTGTTTTGTTGGCAGTTGGCGCAGTGTATATAATGTGAACAACATGAACGTGTGTGTGCATGTGACTCTTTATCTCCACCCACTGCACACCGCCACAAGTCTGGCTGTTTTCGGAAAGAATCATTATAGCATAATCATTGTAAAAAAATAAATCATGTCTCCATTTTTTCAGTTGGCCAAATTGAATTTCAGTGAATTGATATTTTTTTTACAGTGTTTAAATATTATTAAACTAAAGACTCTTCTGAGATATGAAGGATATGTTTGAGTCATAGCTCAAACAAATAATTCTTAATGGTTTGTTATAATGGACAGCTTCTCTAAACTGATGTGCGGAAATTAATTAATTTGTTGGTCTATTGTTTGGTCCGGTGAACTAGAGTGCTTACCAGCATGAATGAAGTAGTTAACATGAGTGTTTCTATCTTGGAGTCAGATTTCTATTTCCAGTCTCATGTAAGAATAAACCCCTATAAAGAAGCCTATAAAGGAGTGAGATGGTACAATTTTAAAGTCAGTTAATATCTAAATCAATTACATACTCCATAGGGTCTGAGAACAAATGGAAATGTGAATATGGTTGTGTTCCACTGAGGATTTTTTCCTTTTGGATGGCTTGAAAATGCACAGGCTGCAGTCTTGCTGAAAACCCCCGAAGCGGACTCTTTGGCTGACTTGAGAGTCTGGGCTGACTTTAAGAGCCGTGCAGCGCACAGCGTGATTAACTACAGCTTGCCCGTTAAAGCCATAGAGTTGTTGAATGACTGGATACACTATTTTTTTCTCTCTAAAACACCCTACACTTAATATAACTACTAAACCTTGAAGGTGAAGTACACTTCATAATGCTTTTTTATGAAGATTGAATTCCACATATTACTGAATATTTGTCAAATAAACATCAGAGGAAGAATTGATCAGTTGCATCTTTAATATACATGGGTAAGCTGAGACCAAGATAAGTCTTCATGCTGACCATTTGTATATACTCTCATCCCTATGAGATGGATAATTTGATAGTATGGTGAATGTAGCATTAAACCAAGGGAGGTTGTATGGTCTTGCGTGATTGCAGTTTGCAGCTGTCCCTGGAGACTGCAGAGGGTGTTAGCGCAGGGCCAGGCTAGGGTCACATGGCTGGCTTCTGCTTCGTAATGAAGGTCCTGCAGCCAGTTGGGATTTAATTAAGACAAATGCTGCCAGATCATTTAGCATTATTGTCAAATGTGCCTTGGATTACACTCTGTCTTGTCTTAGTATGATCTTTGTTGCACATCAGGGTATAGAGAATGGGAACGTGATGTCACCAACGCAATACATTCGTGGACTTTAGGACACGGACACAACATAAGCGAATGTGTAGTAGTGGAGGTAGATGTTAAAAATTGTTATATAGTTTAAAAAAAATGTTTTAATGGTGTACACTTGCTGTGTTATGGACTGCTATAGCCACTCTCATGACCTGCGTGGGGAAAAAAACTCACAAATGGTGCGCAATTTTTCAGCTTACCAGCTTGAAAGTAAAAAGTAAAACTCAATGAAAATAAACAGCTTACCCAAAATGTGTCTTTATAATTTGTGTTTGTATATTTATTATTCTTAACAGATATAGTACTGATTTCTGAACCGCTAATATATGCCATAAATAATGTAAACACATCTGGAAATTATTGCTTCTCTCAGTAAAGGAATCTTGTACTTGTACCTCATAAGTCCAGTAAAACTTTTTAGTACTGTAGGCTAAAGTTGCTTTCACAATTCAATTTGCAATTGCTATGGAATTGCGATATGATATATGTTAAATAAATCAAGCAATATTATTGTAAATATCAGATACAGACTTTTTCGTTGGGCTATGCTAAAAAAAATAAACTGTGAAAGAGAAATCAGTGTGTAGTCTTGTGTATGGTGCGATAGAAGACGGCCGTATGATTTCTGATTGTATGAAATGTGATGAATGTCCTGGCCGTACGACTAGGCACTCATGTACGCAAGAGATTCAAATATTAGTACATTTATTCTAAGGGAGTGCAAGCAGTTCTTAAAAAGTATTAACGTGAATAGTCCTTTTTTTTTCTCTAGTAATTCATATTCGTTATCATTGTACGGTCCTGAGCGTGTCCTAAATCCAATCCTATTTTGTGCTTTCTACCCGCAAACAATTGGACTCACCCCCAAACATCATTTTACTGATGACTGTTTCTCAAATTTCTGAGTTCAACGCAGGATTCACAAAATGCTTGCTCTTGAAAGATGGTCACTACCCAGTTTGTTTGGATGAGCTTGCTCCTCAAAATCACAACCTGTATGTATGATTAATTATTGCTGTATATATTTTTTTACCAGGTGTTCAAAATATGTAGTTTTGTGTTTTATATTGTGTAGGTCCCCGCTAACTCGCATTATTATTGTCTTACTGAAATACTACTGCAAATCAGCTGTGGGCTCACTGTTACCTAAAACTGTGTCTATGCATGCAGATTGTCTGTCGTTCTTATACTTTGAGTAAAGATAAAGGGTGGAGCAAGATTTTTTTTGCAAACTTTAAATGTTACATAAGTCATTCAAGTTAGTGCTCAGCTAATGTATGCAATGTTATTGGTACAGTTCCCGCAAGGGCACTGCAAGAAATTAGAAATACAAACACATTGGTTTGTTTATGGACATGCACTTCTTAATGCTGATGGTGAGGAATTCCAGCTGCAACATCTCATAATGCACCTTAAACTGAGTAGAGTATAACTGAGAAAGGTTCTCAAGTCGTCTTTGCGATGGAGTTTTGGTCCACGTTGTTGTTGCTGTCTTTACAGTGTGTACAATCGCTGTAGAAGCCTCCTAAGCTGAAGTACAGTTATAGTAATTGGAGAGTTAGCTTCCAACACACAGACTACCAATCATAACAGACTGGACCGTCTGGCCAATCAGAGCAGAGCAGGTTTATGGAAAGTAGAGATTTAGAGGGACTGATTTTGACCTTTGATGTATGTAAACCTCAAGAAACAAAATTAGGAAAAATTTAAATACCATAATTGGGGCACTTAAAAAATCATATCAACCTTATTATCAACTTTTACATTTTAGTATATAAACGATCTCTGTTGGGATTGGCTAACCACATTAATCTGGCATGGTTCACATTGTCTTTCATCATAACTGAGTGAAGTCTACCTATCATGGAGGTTTTCAGCTTGGTTGAAAGTTAGGGTTGGGCCAGTAAATTATCAAACAGACATCACAATGTTGAGCCGGTATCGTGATCCCGGCAAATTAAGTTGTTCCTGATTACAATATAATCAAAACAGTTTAATTAACACAATTTAATCCCTAAAGATTAGTTTTATTGTGCAAAAAATGGCAAACGAATTATAGGCTATACAAACTAGGCCAATGCCGGACCCCGGCATGTTTCCATCCAAACATGTTTCTAGTGCAAAACAGTGGTGCAGATCACACCACAAGCCCTCAGGATCGTTTGTGGTAATGTTATTTCAGAGCTACATCCTCTGTTAGTTTTATCTAAAGCCAAATGTCGTGCCACATAACATAGCTTAATGCTCACATACAACCGCCCAATGTTATCGTCCATTGCGATTGTTTCACTGTAGACATTTCCTGATGCCAATTTGGTATTCATGGTATTTGGACTTCATCCAACCCTACTTAAAGTGTACTGTGCTGCTTTAGTGCTCAGCATCAGTTTGGTGCCCTCATGACTGATAGCCTGAAGAGGTGGAAAGTATGCTGTGATTTTTCTTTCTCTTTTTTTGGTCCTCTTTGGAGTAGCCCCAGCTTGTACTGATGAGCTCAACAATCCAGATCACTTAAAGTTCCAGCTTTGAGTGGAATGTGGAGACCCGCACGCATCCAGTTCTCTGACTCGAGAGCTATTCTCCGTGAGTGAAAAATGGAAAGCAGGGGGTTAAGGCAGCTTAAAAGGGAGCATGACTCATCACACACTGATTGCCATGTTTGGTACCGGAGCGGCTCACTCTTACCTCCATGTGGACTTGATTACCTCAGTGAAAGCGGGATAGAAAGACTCAAACACATCCCTAGACTCAGTGGGGTATTAATGAGAACATTATTTCAGTTTGGTTCAGAGTTTATTTTGGGGGAGATGACCGCTCTGCTTTTGGTTTAGTTGTAACTAAAACATGCAAAATAATTTTTCTCAAGTGTTTTTTAACAAATAGTCACTTAATTTTATAAACCAATTTTTTTTAATTTTATTTTGATGGTTGTTGAGTATGTATGTAGTTGGTTAGTCATTTGGTAATTAGTTGTAGCCTGGTTAAAACCAGACCATTCTCAGTGGTAACTGAGTTGGTCTGGCAAAGCTTCATAGACAAATCATTTCCAAAGGGGCGTCACCAACGGACGATGATGTAGCAGAGCGACGGAGAATCATCAGAGACAGCAATTCTCTGTTTGTGATTTTGAGGAAGATGTTGCAATGGCTTCTGAAGACTTTTGCCGTTGTTATAAAATAAATATGATAATAGCTGGTGTCCACCGCCACTCCATCAACATTTTTGCAAAAGTTGGAAAACCTAATAGCATTTCAGGCAGACTGAAACATCTTGGATTGATGATCAAACAGAAAACATCAAGTTCTGATCGCATTTGCCCCTGTTGTAAAGCATTTGCGTTTAGAACATGATTTGCAATATTTTGAAAATAAAATAATATTGAGGAGTCTTTGGAAAATTGTGTCTCAAACTTTATTCAAATTCAGTCATTTTAGATGTGTTAGAAAATTTTCAGACTTGAGCATAGTTACGCTAGTTATTTATTTACAATTATTTACATTTTTTACATGACTACCAGATCTAGTGTGAGGAAAAAAGCACATAAAGGCCAGATCCAGAGCTGCTGTGTGGCGTTAGCACATGATCACACTCCCCATCCTCCGCATCAAAGTAGCCGGTGTAATCCACATCTTGTAGCCGAGTGTTGTTCTTTGCTTGGTTTTAACGAAAAGGAAACGTTTTAATCGCTTAAAACAGACGCGATAGCTGATTCACACGAGTGATGGTCCACAGCCGCTGCTGCGCTGTCGTCATCGTATAAAACCCGCCGGAACGTTTCTGATTGGTGCTGTGATTTCACCAGATTGGAAATGGGTTTGAATGAGCTCTTTGCCAGACTACTTGCAGAGCAAATCTAAATTTGCCAGAAGTTGTCTGGGTTTTCCCAGGCTAAATTAGTTGGCTAGGTTGTCAAGTTTAGTTGGTTTGCGATAGTTTTATTAGGTATTTAGGTTCATTTAACTTGTTGTTAATTAGGTATTAAATTGGTGTTTTATATATTGATCAATTTATTTATTTATTTATATATGCAAATTATGCAGTTGTGTTCTGGCTTATCACAATTATGCAATCTGCTGCTTAGTCTCATTATATTGTTCATTTTTATTTTTATTTTTATTTTTACAAAATTCATATTTATTTATTTTTTATTTATATATATATTTTTTTACAATGCATTGCCTGTCCTAAAATCCTAAACCATCAGTTGATTACTGGTCAGTGACCACTCGTGCGCAATTCAGTTCAAAGTTTTTCTGTGTCATTTAAAAATATGTAGTCATAATGCGCTAAAGAAGAAGGATAAATAATCACGATCTTCTAGATATGTTAAGATTCCTGTGGATCTTTTTGTAAGATGTTTCCTAAGAGGAAATGTAATCCTGGAGAATACTCTATGTTCCATCCCAAACAATTGACTTGCCCACAATCAATGCAATGTATCAGTTTTGTGATCAAAAACAGTCAATATGCTAATGTGTACTTGGTCAATGACTATTATGTCCTGAGTTAATTGGACAAGTGGCCTATATCCTTCTAGGTCAACTATAGATCTATATTAAAACAACACCACGATTACCACAGGTAGTCTAGCCTAAAACTACACAAACTCATTTGCATTATGCATACACTTCATGAACATGTCACAAAAGCTCTTCAATTCCATCAACAACACAATAATAATAAAAACAATACATACAAAATGGCAATAAAAATATGTACATCTGTGGCAAATTGAAAGACTTTGGGAATACTCACCATTAAAAGTTCACCCAAAAATGTAAATTGTCATTAATTACTCACCCTCATGTCATTCTAACTGGTAAGACCTTTGTTCATCTTCGGAACACAAATTAAGATGTATATAAGACATACAAAAATAACCACTTTATTCAACCATCTCTTCTCATCTGTGCAAGTCTCTTACGCTGTTGATGTTGTGTATACAGTGTAGCACTTCCAAGTCCTACAGCAGAACGGCGGCTCACCATAGGCTAGCTCCTGTGTCGGCATCGCGTGCATGCCGTGTCGCCCAGTGGTAAGCTAGCAAAACATAAGGTTGGGTAATTAATAGTATAATTTCCATTTTTGGGTGAACTTATCCTTTAAAATAGTTGGGGATGGTGGATCTCCAAGTGAAAAAATCATTTATAAATACATAAAGTTCCTTTTTTCTGCACATTGAATATCTTTTTACATAATAGTTTGTTATAATGAGAATATTTACAAATGCGCAGAACTCTAGTAGCTGCTCAAAAGTTTTTATTCAGTGCTAACTTATACTCTTCTGATTGGCCATTGTGATATATAAAAATCAACAGATGTTGTGATTGGCTACATTGGCTCAACGCTGGGAAAACATGTTGTAAATAGAAACCTTTGATGGTATCCAGAGCGGAAACACGGATACGAGCTGGAACGTTTACTAAATGTTTTGCCAATATGCTCTTATGATGTTAGTTAACTGATCCTATACCAGCAGCAATGGCCAGCTTTACCCTCTAAAAGCAATCAGAAGCAGCAGCAGTTAGTGGTTTGAGTAAGAAAATTCCATTCTAGTCCATGGCCAGTCCTTACACACACTCAGCCTAAGCTTCTGATTGATATTTCTGAAGAGTATGTGTTATTTAAAGTTAGTGTTGTAGAGATTAGTGCTCATGAGAGCTAAACGCAGCTGAAGATGATTCATAATGGGATACATGAATGGTCACATCCACGTCACTCAATGACTTTATTATTATTATTATTATTATTATTATGAAAATTACCCCCCACCCCTTTGGTGAAGGGCCTGCCCAAGGGTGGCATTTATTAATAAATCGTATTCATAAGATCATAATGGTAGAACTTGACTCATTAATATGGAATTGAATTGATACTCGGTCACATTAACTTTTAATTTGAGTAATTGAGTTTTGACATAGTGTGAAGCTTTTGTTATAGTGATGCCAATTTTACCATTGTGTTGTAATGAATACTTTAGTGATTTTATTAGTGGTTTATGACCACTAACCCCAACCCCCAAAAAAGTAAAATAAAATGATACTGGAATTAATTTAGTAGATAAACAAAACAATCCACTAAATGGATTATTTTTGTTTATCCACTAAATTAACTAATGATACTTAGTTAATTTAGTGGATAAAAAAAAAAACTATATATATATATATATATATATATATATATATATATATATATATATATATATATATATATATATATATATATATATATATATATATATATATATAATATATGTGTTTTTTTTTTTTTGCATTCCCAGCAAGATTAGGTGGATTATGATACACATGATATGGTTTTGTCATTCTGCCCACTCCTACCATCGATTATTGACCCAGCTATTAGACCTCATCTTTGTCCATGACTTTTCTCTCCTCTGTCTGAAAATTTTGTACATGATATTAAAAGATTTAGGGATTATGGTCTCAGCATCACTGAAGCGCTAGATCCAGCTTTTGCCTGTTGAAATCTGCTCGTAAGCTGAGTGACAGAGCACCGAGGGTGACCTGGGTTTTTTTAGTTGACCAAGTTAAGAGACGAGGCTTTCACAGCCTAGACAAACCGTGTGGTTTTGTTCCCTGACGTTTTTAAGGGTGTGCTCTTTGATCCAGATATTTATTCTCGATTTTAACCTTGGTTCAATTCATTAATATTACTTAATGCATTAGGTATCTGACAAGGAACTTTTTACAGCATTATTTTATCTATGAAAATGCTCATTGTTAAAGGGATAGTAGTCACCCTAAAACCAAAATGATCATTTACTCACCGTCATATTGTTACAAAACTAACTTTTTAATTCATGTTAGTTCATAACACATTCATTTATAAACCTTAAAATGTTAATAATGTATAAAAGTATTGTGCAGTATTTCATGATTCCTAATGCATTTACTAATGTTACAGATGTAACCTTATTTGTAAAGCATTAGCAAAGAAGTTATCTAATGCAATGGGCAAATAGCTCTGAAGTTTGCTGACATGGAGAATGTTTGTTTATTTTCTGTTTGAATATTTACCTGATTCCATATAACAGCAGTTCTCTGGGATTCAATATAGAAAGGAAAGTGTATCTGAAAGCAGTGTCCAGCGGCTACTTTGGTTGTATAGAGATGCTGAATGCTGATGGCCAGAGGCTGCTGTAGTATTTCCTGAGAAACTGGGTGTAGAGCTCTATAGTCAGCGCTGTCAACAACTAGACACAAGTTTGGCAGCTGCTACAAGAAGGCCACAGCCTGAAGTGTATGTTTCTTGTTTATGTTTAGAAAGGGTTTTTTTTTCTTTTTTTTTTTTTCTTTCATTCAAAGCAGTGGCAGTAAAACCCAGAGTTGTCACCTGCGGTTGGTTGATTGTCACATTATTTAGGGCATTGGTTGCACTTGGTGAGACATGTTTGGCAACATTTACAAGCTCAAAGACAAAAACTGCATTTCACAGCGTGCTTTACCTTCACGTTGTTGTAGCAACACCCTGTCGCTAGCAAACACTCCCTGCCGCAGAGGTTTTCATTTGAGAATTCAGATCAAACCCTGCCAGACTATATGCTTGAATTATTGTATTGCTCCTCAGTTCCTCAATAACAACATGCAGGCCCTCACTGTGGTTGCTACTATGGGATTTCACCCAAGCTTTACTTGCTATGTAAAACACCACAAAAACTCTCAACTGTTCCAAACCAGAGATGGAGAAAAATGATTTTGGCTGTCCTCCTGAATGTTTCGACCAAGTTCCAGATAGTCTGAGAACAGCAAAAGTTTTGTTCCTTTTTCTTTCCCCTCCAAGTCTATCGGTCCCATCTCTTCAGATGGACAGACGAGGCCAAGTCACCATAGAGACCAGTTCAACAAATGGCCAGCATTGAAAGGTTAGCTTTGAGAAAGATACAGGGTTGTCTGCATTTTAAGGGACCTATTTAATAGTGGTCCTCTGTTTGGATCCCGGCTCATTCAGACTTGCAGTTTGGTTTCTCTTTCGAGGATAGGATTTCACCGCAGAGCTCCTCACCATGGTAACTTTAGAAAAGCTTCCTCGGACTGAAGGACTAACCCCTTGTCTGCCAGTTACATCACTACAACATGTACTGAATTTGCTTACTTGAGTGGAAATAGACCTTAGGGTCGAGTTTAGAGTGTTTAGCCTCTTGTTCCTTAACACTTGGAACATTTGAAAGCAGAGGTGAGTACTGTGCACTATTCAGAATTGAATTAGCAATGCCTTTAAAATTACAACTCAGTTCCTGAATTTGAATTCCGATAGCAAAGTGCATAATTGCTATTTGACTTACTTTTATTAACTTATTCATTTTATTATTTTATTAATTACATCATTTGAATTAGGTCATTTTAATTTGAATATTAATTCATACATTCGAATACATAGACCATTTAACCCAAACATGGGTTGAAACATTTTTCAGAGAGTAGGTAATTCATCCTAATTAAATATAATTACATTTATTTTATTTTATACAAAAGTCTCATTTATAAAACTTAAACTATACTATATACATATTTCACACATACATACATACACACAGTGCCTTGCGAAAGTATTCAGCCCCCTTGATCTTTGCAACCTTTTGCCACATTTCAGGCTTCAGACATAATGATATGAAACTGTAATTTTTTGTGAAGAATCAACAACAAGTGGGACACAATCATGAAGTGGAACGGAATTTATTGGATATTTCAAACTTTTTTAACAAATCAAAAACTGAAAAATTGGGCGTGCAAAATTATTCGGGCCTTTTACTTTCAGTGCAGCAAACTCTCCAGAAGTTCAGTGAGGATCTCTGAATGATCCAATGTTGACCTAAATGACTAATGATGATAAATAGAATCCACCTGTGTGTAATCAAGTCTCTGTATAAATGCACCTGCACTTTGATAGTCTCAGAGGTCCGTTTAAAGCGCAGAGAGCATCATGAAGAACAAGGAACACACCAGGCAGGTCCAAGATACTGTTGTGGAGAAGTTTAAAGCCGGTTTTGGATACAAAAAAAATTCTCAAGCTTTAAACATCCCAAGGAGCACTGTGCAAGCGATAATATTGAAATGGAAGGAGTATCAGACCACTGCAAATCTACCAAGACCTGGCTGTCCCTCTAAACTTTCAGCTCATACAAGGAGAAGACTGATCAGAGATGCAGCCAAGAGGCCCATGATCACTCTGGATGAACTGCAGAGATCTACAGCTGAGGTGGGAGACTCTGTCCATAGGACAACAATCAGTCGTATACTGCACAAATCTGGCCTTTTTGGAAGACTGGCAAGAAAGCCATTTCTTAAAGATATCCATAAAAAGTGTTGTTTAAAGTTACATGCCACAAGCCACCTGGGAGACGCACCAAACATGTGGAAGAAGGTTCTCTGGTCAGATGAAACCAAAATTTAACTTTTTGGCAACAATGCAAAACGTTATGTTTGGTGTAAAAGCAACACCGCTCATCACCCTGAACACACCATCCCCACTGTCAAACATGGTGGTGGCAGCATCATGGTTTGGGCCTGCTTTTCTTCAGCAGGGACAGGGAAGATGGTTAAAATTGATGGGAAGATGGATGGAGCCAAATACAGGACCATTCTGGAAGAAAACTTGATGGAGTCTGCAAAAGACCTGAGACTGGGAAGGAGATTTGTCTTCCAACAAGACAATGATCCAAAACATAAAGCAAAATCTACAATGGAATGGTTAAAAAAAAAATATATCAAGGTGTTAGAATGGCCAAGTCAAAGTCCAGACCTGAATCCAATCGAGAATCTGTGGAAAGAACTGAAAACTACTGTTCACAAACGCTCTCCATCCAACCTCACTGAGCTCGAGCTGTTCTGTAAGGAGGAATGGGCAAAAATGTCAGTCTCTTGATGTACAAAACTGATAGAGACATACCCCAAGCGGCTTACAGCTGTAATCGCAGCAAAAGGTTGCGCTACAAAGTATTAACTTAAGGAGGCCGAATAATTTTGCACGCCTAATTTTTCAGTTTTTGATTTGTTAAAAAAGTTTTAAATATCCAATAAATTTCGTTCTACTTCATGATTGTGTCCCACTTTTTGATTCTTCACAAAAAATGACAGTTTCATATCATTATGCTTGAAGCCTGAAATGTGGCAAAAGGTCGCAAAGTTCAAGGGGGCCGAATACTTACAAGGCACTGTATACACACACACACGATAAGATCCGATAATAATAAGAAAAGTGTTTGTGAAGAGAAAAGAGTTTAAACATTTTGAATATGGGCCTGACAGCTTGTTTTCACCAATTAATTATTAAATATTTGGTCTTTAGCGACCTGGATCTATATCCAACAAGGATCTCTGTTACAATAATATACAACTCCTAGTGTTACAATTACAGAAGAATAAAATAAAGCATATTTTGGAGCTTGTAAGTTTAGAACCTCATCAGAGCTCATTTCCCAGTACATTTAGCATCGGGCTCAAATTGGCAATCTCAAACATATTCTCAAAACTATCATTTTCAACATCTTCAAGTCAACATTTTTATCACTGACAGCATCTTCATCCAGATGCACCATCAAGAGACAGTGACACATATATCTGATTGTGTTCAATACATCCTCTGTAGTACATTGCTCAGCCATTTCAAGGTTTGTTGATGATACTTATTTTTCCGGGTTTTTTTTGCCTGCCGTAACTATGAGTGAACCATCACTTCATTGTGTATGACGTTGTCACCTTGCGGAAAAAAGGTGAATTGCACTTATTCAGTCCTCAGAGATTCAATTATGGTTGTGTAAAAGAAAAATACGTACACACACCTCAGGTCATTAGTGACCCTATACAATTATTTTTTTGTATTTGTTTTTTTACAAAAATGTTTAAAACGGGCATTATTTTATAATATTTTTTTCTTGTTATATTGTTTATAATGAATTGATTGCGGAATACTAAGAAGGTTGATGTCTAACTTTAAAAAGTGAATGAGGACAATGACGTCCAGGGTCATTAAAGTTTTAAAACCATTTGTTCATTCTTACTTTAAAAATGTAAAGAACACTTATTTTCCCAGAATGCATTAGTTGCAGTTTCTTTGTATTACAATAGAGCTTAATCAGTGTAGCTATACATTTTTTGTTGTTGACAGGAATTGAAACAAAGCTGTGAGGGATAGAAATAGTGTTCAATGGATTGTACTGTTGTTTGACATCATACTGATTGTTCAGCAAATGAAACGTCTTTTCCAACAACAAAAAAACTTGTGAACTCTAGTTGTGAAAATTGAAAATATGATGTCGAACCTGAAGAAGGTTCCATGAATCCCTCTTTCTGTCATTGCAGTTCACCGTCCTATGAAGTGTGCTCATTTCAATTCAGATTCCGACAAATTTGAAATGGAGCCAATTGATAAATTTGGGAAGTAGCATGTTGATGTGAATGATCAATTCTGAAAGTTGACCAAGACCTAATAAAGTAGAATTCATCATAATACTGCATTAATTTCAAAGCCTGTGGTTTGTAGCCCTCTTGTGACCTTCATAGAAGCAGAGCTTTTTAACTACCAGTCATCATTCATGCTTGTTAGACTTGTATCATCCCATCTGGGTTTGATTTAATAGACAGTAAATGAACTGTCACTGCTCCACTGCCCCAGTTGGGAAACGAATGAGAGACGTAGGGCGAAAGAGAAAAAAGTCAGTGAGCTCATGATGACACCCTTCAGTCAGCAGGTTTATTTTGGGGAGCGGGGACATTGAGGGGACTGCCCAGCCGGACCGATTTAACCCTGAGGGAGGGGTCCTAACGACAAAGCCTGTCCCGGCTCCGTCTCCGAGTCCCACAGACTCGTCTGGAAACTGACAGCTTTGAGGACATCTCGGGCTCAGAGGAATCTGGAAACTTTAGAGAAGGACAGGAGTAGGTAGACTCCTTACGGGTGGAGGCTTGGAACACGCAGCAATGACACGTGACGTGTAAGTCTCCAAGAAAGTGGTCGGTTGAGGCGCGTGGACGTGTAGAGGATTTATTGTAAATGAATTCTGGATATTTCTGTATCATGAACATATGGGAAAGTAATCGTACTTGATGCCTTTCCTGATAACTAATCTTGGTGTTCTCTGATGTCTGAGTAAAAATAGAGACGATAAAGTATACCCTTTGGCTTTTGCTGATTAGGTTTTAACTTGAAGTAAAAGTGGATTGAGGTTATCGCAACATAAAGTGAATATTAAACTCAACCACCTTATGTTAAATTTAGGATGAACGGAGTGACCAACCTAATTATTTTGAGCCCAGAGAAGGGTGTAGGCAAAAGCACCAAAATAAATGTGCTTATCAGAGTGTGACGGTTAAAATAGCGTGTACAGTAAATACAGTATAATACTTGATCAAGTATATCTATTTAATCATTTTTAAATATGAATTAAATATCATAAATTAACTGAATTTCAATCCAAGTTAATTTTAAGTTAAATCAATTTTATTTACAAATGTTATATATAGGCCAACCAAACATGTTTTTAAAGTACAGTATAAAGGTTAAATGCACTTAAGCAGTGATACAGTTTTGTTTTTAAATATTATTATGCCAAATTAAAGTTGTGTTGGTGTATCCAGGTTTGTAGAAATTAGTACAAACCATTCTCATTAGATATTGTGTGTAAGGTATCATGAATCAATGGATTCTAATAGTCATTGTGGTTTGCTTTCTCCCCACACAGCCAGCTGGGTTTTGATGTTTTTGCTGAACTATGCTCCTGTCTCAACAATAAATTAGCAACTCACCAGCATGTGCATATATCCTTAACAGATGGGGAATGATGTGGCTTTTTTTCCTTTTCCTCAGTGTATATGTAAATGAGCTCAGCAGTGTAGTCAGACAGGTTTTATGTACAAAACAGTTGGTTCAAAATCACAGTATTGTGTGATTTTGTAGCTTTTTCATTGTCATTGTTGCCTTTTTATCACTAGGAGTACTTAGACACTGTTTTCTGTTAAGCTGCTTTGAAGCAATGTGAATTAAGAAGAGCACTGTACAAATTCAACCGACTTGTTTTCAAAATGATTTTGACAGTCACCTCTGTCAAAGTGGTTTCTGTAAGACAAGTCTCACAAGTCTTATTTTTACAAGTGTTTACAAATCTCCAGATGCTTTTTGTTTGGCGTGTACTGTAGGTGCACCTTCAGTATAAAAAAGTTGATTTGTGAGTGTTATTCCACTGTTCTGTCTGTTTAAACTTTCATGCCTTTTTGATTTGCTTGTTTTGCTTATAGATGAGCACCATGTGTGTTCATTTCTAAAATCTGTTGAAGTACTGACGTGTCATTTATTCATAATAAATAAATAATACACATACATATATAATTTTTATATAATCAACATAGACCATACGATTTATATAATCAACATACTACATGCACACACACACACGTTTGTTTTTGTGACATATGGGGACACTCCATAGGCATAATGGTTCTTATACTGTACAAACTGTATTTTATATCCCCCTACCCCTAAACCTTCCCATCACAGGAAACATTCTGCATTTGTACTGTCTAAAAAAACCTCATCCTGTATGATTTATAAGCATTTTGAAAAGTGGGGACATGGCCAATGTCATACCCATGTCATTATACACATTTGTGTCCTCATATGTCACAAAAACATGCCCCCCCCCCCACACACACACTCTCCCATATATACATGCATACATTGTGTGTGTACATATATGTATATACACGTGTATGTATGTATATACACACATACATACACATATATGTATACACACATGTACATATACACACATGCACTTATACATACACACACTTTTCCTGTATTTGCAAATGAATGGGAAATCCTGCTTAATATCTTTTTTTTAAACATTTATTTTGTCTGTGTGCTTGAATGTTGAAATGATGCATGCTATTTTGGGAGATTCTTTCTTGGCTTTGTGATATTATATAATAGGATTCAGCTGGTTTTTTTTCGTTTTCTTTTTTTCATATATGCTAACAAGGGTCTAAATATAAAATCTGTTGGTTTACAAGGCTCTCTGTCATGACGCAGCAGGCATCTGGCATATACAGTCATTATAGTTTGCTGAGCTGATTGAAGTAATTGCTGAATAAGTCACCTGGAACCATGCACCGTATGTGTTTGCTTGCATGGGATATTGATACTCTGTATGGGTCTTTGTGTCTGTGCTGCAGTAGATCATTAGCATTGCCTTGCTTGTCCTGCTTGCACTAATCCAGTCTCTTTCTACCCCTCGGCATAGCTGGTGTCCCAGTGAAATCATCTGTGATGCTTCCTTAGTTAACATCTTTACAAGTGACCTGTCTATTATTATTATTATTATTATTATTATTATTATTATTATTATTATTATTATTATTATTATTATTATGTAAAAGAGGAAGAACGAGTGAATATGTACAGTGCTGCGTTACTTCCCTCCATTTGTTATTCAGAGGATGATGTTTGGTACTGATCTGGGGATTTTTCTGTCTGTCTGCTTCTGAGAGTGCAGAGAACACAAGAGCCCTGTGGCCTTCTGCTGTTCTTTTTGCAAATTTGAAGGGCACAGTCTTCATTCCTCCATCTTTTTGAAGTGAAAGTGAAAATTGGCTTATTCAGAACCATTTTTTTTTACTGGATGCGATCTAAAATCAAAACCATATGATTATTAGCTTTAGTGAAAGGATGTGTATGTAAATAGCAAAATAACAATGAATTAGTCCTGTATCTCCTTGACTTCTGTTTCTACCACGCTGGGGTGTGCTTCCCAAAGCCGGCTATGATTGCAAGTTCTGTTGTTACCCAATCCAGTTCAATGGAAATGGTGACCGTTAGTTGCATAACAAGGCTTTTGGGAAAGGCACCCCGGGTCAGTAGTGATCATAATGTGGTATATTTTTTGGTGACCTCACTTAACCTTTTGTAAGGTTTTGCCTGTAAGTGTTGGTATGAAGAAACTCTTCTGTCAGCACTATTCAGAGGTCTGTTTAGTCTAAGGCCGGATGAGTCGTATCCTCACCACTTCAGATGATTCATGGTCTTTCTACTGCTAGGGGCTATACTGATGTATTGAGTTCATTTGAAATTTAAAGGTGCAGTGTTATATTGACAGCTAGAGGTTTTTTAGGTTGGGTAGAATCTGCGATATCTTTGTTTGCTGGCCTCCATGGCTAAAATACGCTGGCAACCCGGAATGTTGAAACAAAATTGGGTAAATTGGCAGTGGGCGGGATCACACGGACCAAAATAAAAACAGATATTCCGACACAGAACACACATTTCAAAGTAGAATAAGTGGCTGTTGAACTGTTTTCCCCCCAGTGAAACATGTATGTGAACTTGGCATGTTTCTGAAATATCTGCAAATTTATTATGCCATTTTTATGCTTTAGTACAGTCAAGAAACTTACATACAGCACCTTTAAACACTTAAGTCCAAAAGTTTTATGTAAAGCAATGCAGTGATTCTTGATGGTTTTAATGTCATTTAATGCTTGATGCCTATTGAAGCATTTAGTTTTTAATGTGACATTGAGATGGTTTGAGTTTTGTTTGGAATCCTGCTTGGAGCCAGACCCTAGCAGTCAGTCTGTCTGTCTGCTGTCACATATATTAGAATACAGCAGCATACTGGGAGGTTGTTGCTAGGGGCAGGATAGAGTTCTTGCATATGTTAAGGTAAAGTCATTCGCATGGTTTTGCATTTCAGCTTTGAGCAATTATAGATGTAAAAATACATTGATTTATAAGGCATCTGCTGAAAATTAAATATGATTGAATATATTTGATTATGATTACTACAGTTAATTGCCAAAGTATATTAATTACATTTATTGTATTTTTGATTGAGTTCAAATGTATTTTTTATTGGCATAATATTATGTTTTTTACTAAAACTATTGATTTGGATCAACTCAAGTTGAGCAAGTTTCATGGTGCATTGTAATTTTATAAATACTAATAATCGAATCTAGTAGGGCTGCATGATAATCATTAAATCGTTCACCTAATAGCCCTTTAGGTTGTGCATGGACTATGATGGCATCATCTAATGGAAATGAAAAAAGGGTGACTTCTAATCTTAATACAAAATATATATTTTTTTACTTTCTATTGTAGCACAGAGGTTTTGCATAAGTGCATTTATTCACCAATCATGATCGCAAACAATAGGGTCGAGTTTCATGTTTGGATTTATTACAGTTTGTCACAGAGATGGTTCACTCACAGATTTAGTAGCAGTAAATCACAGATGCGACATCGGGAAGGAACACAGACTTGCTGTATGGCCCTTTAATTTGAGCAGAATTTCAAAATGACATTACTAAACTTCAACATCAGCCTCTGTATTTTTTCAGTGTTAAATCATCAGTGCTTTTCTTGTAGCCCAGAGAGAGAGCGAGAGCAGAGCACGAGTATGGTCGCCAGGTTGGGAAGACTTAACTACAACACTGGACTGAAAAATTGAGTTAATTCACCCAAAATACTCAAAATCTGTCATTACTCGCCTTCGGAACACAAATTAAAATATTTTTGAAGAAATCCGAAAGCTTTCTGTGCCTCCATTAGTAGCAATACAACGATAAGAAAGAAATTAAGATATTTTTGAAGAAATCCGAAAGCTTTCTGTGCCTCCATTAGTAGCAATACTCCCAACGCAATACAACGATCTCATTAAAGTATTGCATGTGACTCCAGTGGTTTAACCTGTTTTTTAAAGCAACTCAAGTGGTTTGTTTAAAAAACATAATTTACCTCTCTATTTACAAAATAATATTATCCAAAGCATTTTCATGGAACAACTTCCGGTCTTGAGTCAACACGACACGCATGCGTCATGGTTTGAGTCAACACATGGTTCTTCCCCTACTGGCTTGCAGGTCAATATTTTTGTAAATAAAGTGGTAAATTATATATTTTTTGTGTCTTACGGGTGTTGAACAACATGAGGGTGTGTAATTAATGACAGAATTTGCATCTTAGTGGAGAGAGAATGCCGTTTGGGGGGTAAACTTTGTGTTATTTTGGCAAGGTTGCCTGCTAAAATTCGCACTCATGGGTCTATATATCACATAATAGTCGCTTCAACCCGCGGACATAGAAAACAATCTGCGAAAAAAAAAAACGCGGACTTGGCAACACAGTGCAGTTGAGTTCTGTGACATTTGACAATGCTTCGCTTCGTTGCTCTGATTGGTTGTAGGTCTATCCAATTGAGGTCTTTCCCGCTTCGGTTGAAACACGCCCCATAATTACAGCCCAATGGAGCAGTTTCAGACTCATATTCTGACTGGAATTGAGTATGACCACGTCAGGCTACAATATCGTGACAATTACTTGTAATTAATAGCGAGAAGCAGACATTTATATCACAATAAAAAAATTATTAATCACGCAACCCTTCAATCTAGGCATTTGTCAGAGCAAATATTCACCCCAAGTCACAATATAGTAGACATGATTGTGGGTTCTCATATTTTCAGATTAATAGAGCACGTTATTTTGGAGCTTTTTTAATGGCCATATTTAGGTTAAGCAAAGCAATTCTGACTAGCCACTGTGACTTTCTATGGCGAAAGGAAGATGCTCATGTAGGGACTTGTATTCTTGTGGAGTGCTGGTTTTATAGAAAGGGACAAGCCCATACTGGCTCTATGGTGGTGTTGCCGCTGCCTGCAAAGGCACAAAGCTTGAAACGGCAGTGCCAGGCCTCCTGTGGACATGTGGTTTATAAGCAGAGGTGTTGCATGCATCCTCCCATGCACCATGTGTTCCGCCGATGCCGGGCTCAAGGTTTCACACTCTCAGCCTGACCCGACTGCGCCGCCCACTCACGGGAACCTGTTGCTTCCAGGTGGCTCTCTCAGTGCCTGACAAATCTGGGATGTTGCACGCCAACTACAGTCAATCTGAGATTTGAAAGGTGTACGTTTGCTGTTGAAGTAGTCCGTAGCGTAGCTTATTAGCATACTGCTCTCAGATCCAGAGCAGCTAATTGATTCCTGCGTAACTGCGCTGCTCTCAAAACGTGAGACTCTGTTGCTTGTACTTGCACATTTGCTGGAGTGCGATTTAACACTCACTGTTCTCAAAATATTTGTGTGTTCCATCAATGAAATGGAAAACAAGAGTGAACATTTTTTGCTTTCATGAAGTTTTAAATCCAATCCAACAGAGCACTCTATTGCAGTGTTGCCATGTATTTTGATTTTTAAGCATGTTTGGCCTTGTTTTTTTTTTTCGGGGAGGCATGGCTCATAAAGTATTCAAGTCATTAAAGTGGGCTGGTCACAATCTGTTGGTCTTATTGTCAATGGGTGTAGTGTGAACACACCCATTGACAATAAGACCAACAGATTGTGAACGGCCTGTTTGGTTCAATCAAAACAAACCCAGGTGCGATTGCTCTGTTAGTGCGATTCATTGTGAAGTGTGAACACTGCAGTTTGGTCACAGCAGGTCTTCGTTTGTGTGTGTGACTGAGGGATCCCTGCTGCTGTTTTGACTCCTTTACACATTTTATAAGCCCTTCATGAGTTCTCAGCTGGTCAAAATGTAAGCTACACACACAGACCTGTCATAACAAATTTAGCTGGACAATAAATTGCCCAGAAATGATTGCGATAAATAATAATATTGTAGTAAAATAATGATAATGGCATAGTAATGCAGGTACACCTTTTCAAAGATCAATAAACTTTTATTTCGAAAGACTATTTAACACTGAAAATGTAAAGCATTTTAATATTCACAATAAATTAGGGCTGGGCGATAAATCGATTTTATGAATTAATTCGAGTTTTTAGTTTACGACGATTTTTGTGAATGAAAATCGGTTTTCTCTTTCAAATCCGCCGACGCTCCCCTCTGAGCTCCCGTAATGGCTCAGCCCTCCCCGCGCGCGTTTGCCACAGAGGTACACAAACAACAAGGATCGCGTCTAACAACATACAGTGTCATTCGTAATTGGTTCAGTTTTTCACAGAACAATTAACAATACCCCGCTGCAAAGTGTGTTTGAAGTCTGAACGGAACCGCGCTAGGCGCTATAGCCTACTCATTTAAAGCTGCGCTGACACGAACGCAGCGCGAGCTCACACACGGGCTAATCTCGTGACAGACACGATACACAGCGCTGCTGATCCAGTGAGAGACCGTTTAAATCAACACACCATCGCTACGGTGATCTAGTGGAAGCGGTCGGCGCAGAATTCTGTTATAAACCACAGATATCAGATCAAACAGAGCTGAGCGAAGGTCAGGGGCAGAGCCGGCCCTAGACCTTTGGGGGCCCTAAGCAAAATTTGGTTGGAGGCCCTTGACCGTTTTAAGTAAGGCCTAAAGAAAAGCAATGACTACCTTATAACTATACTGTACATATATCTACTATGTTACTTTAAAATTTTGTAGTCTATTAAATTATGTTTTAATTATTCTATGTAGCCTACTGTATGATAATTATCTTTTTTTTTACGCTGCTGGTCCTGAGTACGTATTTCGTTCTTATGTGGTAACATGTACAGAACGTCAATAAAAGACCTTGAGTTCTTGAGTTGAGTTCCATGTTTGATGTCTAACAGGAAAATTATGATACCACTGAGCTGAATGGCAGTGCAGTGCAATGAACACACACGGATGAACTTGCTGAATAAAAAGACTGATAAAGTGATTTTCACTGACCATCAAAGAAACATTTTTAATTGACACCAGAGTTTAAAAGGCAAAAACAGCACACAATAACAAATTTTGCTGGACAATAAATTGGTCAAGAAATTATTGCGATAAATGATACGATTTTTCGTTCTAAACCCATTTTCATTTAAAATAATGATAATGGCATAATAATGCAGGTACACCTTTTTTAAAGATCAATAAACTTTTATCTCTAAAGACTCTGATATGGAAAACATTTTAAATATCCACAATAAATTAACAAAACAACCAAAAAACAAGAAAAGCAATGGACTCAGTCTGTTAACAAAAAATACACTTGAATAAATACCAAAAGCAATAAATAAAATGGATGAAAACTGCTTTAGGTACACATTAGGGGTGGCACGGTTCACAAAAGCCACGGTTCGGTTTGTATCACGGCTTTAGGGTCACGGTTTTTAAGTTCTGTACGGTTGTTGTTGTTGTTTTTGCTTTTACTTGTTAACACTCCAGAAATTTACTTCAGCATAATATGATATATAGCTTACTTATCCACAATTCAGGATACAGTATTAACACAATTGTTATATCATGTAATCATGCACAAACTGAACTTGACTATCTCTGAGGAAAGCTAGGTGAGATTTTGATACAGCAAGAGAAAGACATTGATGACATGCTTTCATTTATTTGGCAAAAAAAAAAGAAGAGGAGAATGTGTATTGCTATCTCTACAGGAACTTATGTGCCTTTTTTAGACACAAATATTGAACTGAAGAATCAACTTGCATTTATCAAACGGCCAACTTCAGTGTAGCTTTAAGCCTTGTTTATACTTGACGCGTCCGCACGTGCACGGCAAAAATTGCGTCAACGAGGAGTGCGCGAGACCCAATTTCGCTTGGCGGTGTGCACGTCAAATTTTGTAACTTTGCGTGCGGCCCCGCAACCGAAGAAGCTCGAGGCGAATCTGGCCGAGCATGACGTCTCATCACGCCTGCACCCAGTCTGCGCTTCGAGTATAATAAACACCTCCCCAAACAGATGAGGCGAGGTGCGTGCGCTCTCTAGGGGGCCCTCTGCAGGCCACGGGGCCCTTTGCAATTGCAAGGGTCGCTTAGTGGCTGGGCCGGCTCTGGTCAGGGGTTTCAGTCACAAATCACCAACATTTACCACGATTGTACTGTAGTAAAACCACTTGGATTTAACGTGGTTGTTGTCATTATTTATCTCAGGATTCGTACAACCTTTTGAGATTAAAATTCAAGCACTTTCCAATGGTTTTCAAGAGCTTCACACTTATTTCCAGCACTTCAAAGCTCTAGATATCCGATTGTAATGTTATTTTTAATGTGATGGTTTGTAAAACTAAAAGTTTAAAGGGGTCTTGTGAAAGAAATAGTTGAATGTTTTTTTTAGTTTATTTTTTTTAAAATGTGTAATCCATTTTGTAGAATTTTTATTTAAAAAAATATATGAAATGCCCACCACTATAACCAGCAGAAGAGCACTTATTGATTTATTAGCGATTTCCACTCCCTAATGTATGGAAAGTACGAAGTCACAGTCTCAGGAAAAACTAAACTTTTCTTCAAATTGTGACTAAATTACAGTAAAGTAAAGAGCTCCTTTAATAATCACTGAAGCTGTCGAACAGTTCAGTGTGAGACTATTGAAGAACAATGCTAATCTATATTTAATAAGAGCATTAGGCTACATTTAAATTTTCCCTATACTTTTTTTGTACATTACTGTTGTTAATAAAAGTTAATTTTATCTGCATATCAATTCATAAACCTTTGATATGTATACTGTATATTGCAAAAGATATGGTGCCCATTTATACTGTGGAATAGTCCGGGGTTATTCACATGCTGAAAGTTTTGCACCCCAGGTGGCACTTCTACCAAGCTGCAAATATTTAATTTTACCTAAACAAAATAAAGTTAAAACTTGTTTTGAACAATTTCTTTGTCATCTGCAGACTGATTTTAAGTAGGAGGGGAAAAAATCGTTTTAAATCGTAAATCGAATTTTTGGTGAAAAAATCGGGGATTTTTTTTTTGGGCCATATCGCCCAGCCCTACAATAAATGATCAAAACAAACAAAAACAATTAATAAAATGGATGAAAACTGCAACGGATGGTTGTGTTTTAGGTGCATAGGGTGGCACGGTTCACAAAACCCACGGTTCGGTTCGTATCATGGTTTTTGGGTCACGGTTTTTGGTTCTGTATGGTTGTTGTTTTTTCTTTTAATCGTTAACACTCCAGAAATGTAATTAAGCATGATATATAGCTTAATTATCCACAATTTAGGATACTGTTTTTAAAAAAAAATCATGTAATGCAAAAACTGAACTGGACTTGACCATCTCTGCGGATAGGTGAGATTTTGCTACAGCAAGAGAGAAGACATTTATGATATGCTTTTAATTTTTTGGTTAAAAAAAGGAGGTTGTGTATTACTATCTCTACAGGAACTTATGTTTGTAGAGATTGATCAGTAAGATTGAACTGAGGAATTAACTTGCATTTATCAAAATGCCAACTTCAGTGTAGCTTTAAGCCTTGTTTATACTCAACGCGGCTATGCGAGCGCGAGGGTGCACACAGCAAATATGGCGTCAATGCGGAGAGTGGAGTCAAAAGCTGTGTCTCATTTCGGAAGGCTGGTCCTCCGGAGGTCACATTTGAAGGCTGAATGCATCATAAGGCTGTCTCATTTAAAAAAGTGAGTAGGACACTCCAAATGCGACCTTCGAATGTGCCCTTCTTTCACAGGAATTCGGAGTGTGCGTGAGGTGTATCCTTCGCTGCTGCAGATAACCCACAATTCTTTGCGTTGTTGTTAACAACCATCTTTTTTTTTATATTATTAGAAAAAACGCCACCACCGCACAAAAAAGAAAGAAAAGTCTGTATACATGCAAGCGTTGATGTGGTGGTTAAATGTAATTAGTTTTCAGCATGTTTTTGTAGGATATAGTAACGTCTGTAGTAACAGATAGTTGTGGTAAACAGGATTACAAGTGTTTAGTGCTTTTTAAACGTTTAGAACGGTACATTGCTTTTTAAGACAAGGAACATTTCATAGGCATTTTCAAGTTATGAATAAGTTTCATTCATATAACTGGCGTGAGAGCACAACGAGGCAGAATGTGTTGGCATAACAACGTGATACTTATTGTTTGTGTGTCCTACAAAGGACGTCTCTTTTAATTCTGATTGAGGATGCTCTGTATACTGCATATTTCACAGGATGTGACCTCCGGAGGACGCAGCCTTCAAAATTAAACGAAATGAGACGCAGCTAAAGTTTCGCTTTGGCGGTGTGCACGTCAAATTTTGTAACTTTGCGTGTGGCTCTGCAACCGAAGAAGCACGATTTCCTGGCGAATCTGGCCGAGCATGACGTCTCATCACGCCGGCACACAGTCTGCGCTAGAGGTGAAGAAAACAAACAAGCATTCAAGTGGAAATTATCGCGGCCGGAAAAATTAGCAAGGTTCGATTAATTGATTTATTGACTATCACGACAGGCCTATACACAAAAAGAGCATTTAGCCCAGCACACAGCATTGTTTTGGATGTTCGGTACGTTCCGTCACAAAATATGCGTAATAAAAGCTGACCTATCAGGTTGTTAACATATCCCTGTGCCTTTAGGTTCGGTGTTAAAATGCCACTGCGAACACTAAGTGGACCAGGACTAAATTAATTGAATTAATTTAAATTTTTGGTCCAGTCCAAATGAATCAAGCGAACATTTGTGAACACACCCATTAAGAATTTAGATTTATTTTGGTTTATTGTAGGCTCGTTCTTTTTTTTAAGAAAGGTCTGGCAACACAAATTAGTGAAGTCTCGTTCCTCTTTCCTCATGATTTTCTTGCATATACATTTTGTAAATGTTGTTGTAACTACCTGAATTTCTATTATTATTGAATATTGCATTAGTATCATAGGATATTAGCTGTGGCGTTGAAATAACAAATAATAATATTATTACAATTCAATAATTGTTAAATTATTATTAGCATATTTGCTCTTTTGCAGTTGGTATGAATTTTTACTGATATCGACTACTAAAAGTTTGGCATCTTGACACCCCTATTGAGAAGCACCAAAGTCATATTGATTTCTCTTGCTGTCAACCCGTCCCTGTCAGTGATTGTTGATTTGGATGGGTCCTTGACCGGTGCTGCCCTCGTCAGCGCCTGAGTGATTAATTGCAGTTTACAGACTGGAAGCTTAGAGCGTGACCGCGCATTATGATCAGAGTCTACCCCACCCTCAAAAATGACAAGGCCCTTCTTTTGCACCTGACCTGTCACTCACACCCATCTGTTCCTGTGGAGACAAGCCAGACAATCGCAAACCACAGGATCTGTGCCATGCACCAAACCACATGATCCCAGAGTGCATCTGTCACATGTTTCCATGTTTTACTGCTCAGAGATCATGCTTTAAATACGTAAATAATTTGACTTTATTGCCCTCTTCAGCTCTGTATCATGTCGAGCTGTTCCCATTTGAGAACAGGGTAGTGGACAGCAATTTTGTTCAGATTGATTGCTCATTTTTTGGCCTCCAGCCTTCAGCAGTTGGAACAAAGTTTAATTCAGTGTGCTGGGCAAATCATTCCCTGGTTTTTGAAGATTCAGTACCTTGAATTTTTTTTTCAATTTAAAGGGATTATATTGTACCTCTGTAAATGTTTTATACAATAGTACATCTTTAGTGATGTATTGTGTTTTTCTCTACTGAGTGCGTTACAAAGGGTATCAGATTAGGGTTGCTATATTTCAAATATCAGCATAAACCGTCTTTTTCTGTTTTTTTTTAAACTACTTTATAACTACTGTAATGCTAGAGCCTCGAGGTAGGGTTGAATGATTAAATCTATATTTACAACAAAAACAAAAAAATCGACAATATCAACAATAAATGGAGTCATTTCCTATATTTGACCTACATTAAGACGATCAGATGCGCGTGCTAAAAACTCAAGTCTTCATGATAAAATTAACTTTTTTTTATAGTTGCCAGCTACCGTCAGCATTTCTGATCATTTTTCACCAAATTTTCTGAATATTTCTTTAGAAGATTTAAAAAAGGCAAAATTTATCAGAAAAGGCAATTTATCAAAAAAAAAAGAACAGTTGCTTTTCTTAAAAAAAAACAAACAAACAACCTTATGCATTTTTTTTTATCGACAATTGAATTTGGATACATTTTAGAAAAAGCTACATTTTGAGCCAATAATTTAGAAAATCACATTATTGTCAAATACTAAAACCAGATCGGATTTAAAATGATGATCAAAACACAGATTTAGTAGATTGAGTCCATCTAAGGTTGCACAGTCCTAGACCTCATTCTGAGTCACATTTCATTCAGTATCATTGGGCAGTTTTGATGCTGTTTAATGTTAATGAGCGCGTTATTTATTGATAGCTTACATATGCTATCGCTTGTTTCTGCTTATTTTTCTCCTGTGTTTTGATCAGGAGATTCAGTACTCTTTCAGAAGATTTGTTATAGCACCCCTACCGTATAACAGTGAAAACACGGAAAGCTGGAAATTTCCATCAATGGCGGGGAAGAGTTAGTTCTGTTTGACCTCAAATTGACAAAACAGCATTATATTGTATAGCAAGATGTACTTCTCAAATTAGTGGTAGTAATAGTACTTCTACTACTTCTACGTATAATATTATCTAATTTCTTTAAACAAAATGTAACACATTTAGACAAAATGTTTAAAAAAAGAAAGAAATAAGTGTCTGTATTTAATCATAGAACAGAATCCAGAAGAAAATAAAAAAGAGTAAAGCGTTTCTGCCCAATAAACCCGGGAAACCGACGGTAACGCAGATATGACGCAATTGACAGGCGACTCCCTTAGACGTCACGGCTCCTTGGTTAAAACAGGAATTGTCTCACAATTTACAAATAGTTGGATATTGTAAGAACTCAGCTGAGCAAAATAACACTGGCCTAGCTGTTTTTGGATATTTTCCTGCAAAAATACTACATACTGCACCTTTAACACGTGTTGTTTAATGACACCAACATCTAATGGCAACTATAGCGCCCCCTTGAGTACTGAGTGTCAGCCCACCGTAAGTGCTCTACACTCACATTTACATATATGCTTAAAGTAGTTCAGGGTGACCTGAGAGGTCACTTAAGGTTTACTTCTTTTTGATGGCAAAGCTACCTCTCATTTTCAATCATTAAATATTAGTGTTTTGTGTTTGAAATAATGCGTTTGAGCTAATGTTTACATCATTCTGCACAGATGACTGCGTGCACATGCTGCTTCAAAACCAAGCTTAGCCAGTAAAGATAAATCACTATTGAAACCGAAAAGCACAGAATAAAGAGAGGAGGAGGGTGGGGGTAGGAAAGACCAGACCGAGGGAGACAGAGAGAAAGAGAGAGAGGCAGGGCAGGAAAAAGCCTGCTCAGTTGAGCAGTATTAACACAGCGTAGCAATTTCATCTTCCCAAACGTGATCTCCTTTAACAACTGTGAGCACTCAAATGCTTGTTGCCAGGTTACCGTCCAGCGCTGTGAAAAGCGGGATTGTGTACGCGAGCAGCATGGAGAAGCGCCGCTGACTTGCGCCCATCTCTAAATAATGAATCACTGATGCATTCAGAATAGAGGGAACGCGATGAATAGGCGAGTGTGATCGGGATCGAATCCGCAGCGTCGGAGCCGGGGGAAGCCATGCAGCTCCAGTCTGCAGCACAATGCAAGGTGTCCGGCTTCATACTGAATGAAAGATGCTCCCTCCCTTCGAAAATGGAAGTCCACCGGTACGTACACACCCAGGCTTCATGGGTTTGTTTTCCTATGCAACTGTTGCATCCTTAATGTAGCTCAAAGACATGGTGGAAATGCATAGCTTTACATCGGTTTAATTTGTTCTCCATCGTTGGCTCTCTGGGATTATGGGTTTAATAAAGCGGTGCTCTATTGTAATTATGGAGGGTGTGAGCTGCTTTAGGAAGTGTGGTGGAAAATGTTTTCAGTAAGATTACAGTTTCATGTGCTCTAATAGTTCCCTGTGGAATGGATTGGAGATGCACAAATTGGCCTGTAAAACCAGTGGCAGGCTACCAACATTTGTGCACTGCAAATTCACTCATCAAACATTCATGGCTAGTTTATCCCATCCCACAAATATTGCAGACCAAATCAAAGTTCTCATTTTACTAACAAGGGGTCTCAACCATGTTCTCAAGTGCTCAAATTCTTTGGAGGAAAGGTGTTTCTCCATGTAGTTTTTATAAACCATGCTGCCACTCGCAGCCATGACTAAGAATCACTCATGACGTTCTTGAGGGGAACCTCCATGCATGCAAAAGGTTTGGTGTGAGAAGTCACTGTGCGTTCTTTGGGTGTGAAAGGGTGCTCAGTGGAGGCAAAACAGGTCGCTGTCAGCACTCGCATGCTGCTACTTTGTTAAAAAAAAATTAATTGCCTTGGTGTATGTAAACACAGTGTGAACCTGTTTTTCAGAGAGCCTCAGTCATTCTGAAGGTGAGGTGTTGGCGGTAGCTTTTTCTGGAATAAGGAGACTTTTTGAAATTCCTTGTTTTGCTGATGCTTATGTTTTGGATACTGCAAAGGAAAACCAGTTTTATGATTTATGAGCCAGGACTTTTTTTTTTAAAGTTTTGTTTTTGTTTTTTGGTAAACACTATTTTGCTTTGGTAACATTTACTCCACTTTAAATGCATTTATTTATAGTTTATATTTTTTACATATGGAAAATATTTAAATTAAATCTAAAAATTAAATGTTTATTTATATACATATCTAAAATATGACACACACACACACACACACACACACACAGAGAGAGAGAGAGAGATGTGATTTTTTTTTTTTACATTTAAAGTGGAGAGAATGTGTTAACTGAAACTAGCATTCCCAAATATTTTTTTTAATTTTATTTTTAATAAAATAATATAAAAAGAACTGTAATAATAGTATCAACACTATATTTTTATGAGCCGGGAATGCTAGTTTCGGTTAACACCTTTGTTTTAGCACCACATTTACTCAAAAAAAAAAAAAAAAAAAAAACGTCTATAAATAAATATATATCTATATATATCTATATTTGTGTGTGTATGTGTGTATTTATTATTATTAGGTATTTTTTTTATAAATATATGTTTATAATTATTGTGGTTGTTGCTATTTAATATAAACACATTTTTACACAATTGCAAAATGTTCCTTTACAATCGATTGTTCCGAATCTGTCCTGTTTATTCAGAATCTGAATCTGAATCAGTACATGTACAAGGAATTTGTTGTGGTATGTAGGTGCTTTAAGAAAAAAAATAGCAAAAGAGACTAAGACATCAACAAACAAATGGTAAAAACGTAACATACAGTCAGAGTAGTGTGCATTAATATAATGCATAAGAAGAAGCATTAATAAGGCCAGTAGCAAATGGGTAAAACCTGTGGCGTAAGGTTTTTGTCTTTGTAGACTTCAGTCTTCTACCCGAAGGGAGAACTTCAGAAAGTGGTGAGAGTGATCGGCCACAATCTTAACTTTCCTCCTCAGAGTCCTGGGGGTATACAGGTCCCGAAGAGATGGCAAATTACATCCAATCACTTTCTCTGCTGAGTGAATAGCAAGTATTATCTTCAGAAGTGAATGTATACTTTCAGGGTAAAAATTGGGAGGTTTACCCATTCAGTGATGAGATGTAATAGAATAGTTGTGTGTGTGTGTGTGTGTGTGTGTGTGAAGGGAAGGTTGTGGTTTCCATGATGCTGTCAAAGGTCACCGTAATTATTGTTAGCTTGAGTTCCAATTGTAAGTGGAAACGTATTGTACAAGTTCCTCATCAAAAGAGGAAAGTATCATCTCTTATACTTAAGTCATAATGCCATCCGTTTGGCTTTACTACAAAACCATGAATATCTTGAATTTCCTACATGTCAAACTGTGTGGATTATACCCGACACACTGCTTAGATAAAGATGACAGATGGCAGCTGTCAAAGAGAAAATGTATTTAGGATAGCAGTATTTTGCTGATGTTTTTAATGGCCAGTCAAACAAGGACGCCTAAAGGAAAAAGGCATACATTTGTGCTGCAATATATATTGGCATGTTGTAAATCAGTTAGAATAGACAATCTCTGAAGTGTTTTGTGGTCTAAAAAGTATTGCATCCTCAGTTCACTAACACATTCTCTGACTTAAAACATTCAAAACACTTATTTTCCACAATGACAAGGTTTTCTTCGACCTTTTTAAGAAAGTGCTTTGTGGTTTCATCAATGTGTCTTAGAGGGGAGGATAGGTCATAATTCACTGATGCTTGAGACATAAGACATCATAAGACATTTTCATCAATTGAAATTATAGATGATCACTATATTCTTGACAAAAATGTACAATTTCATTAAATTCTTTTCCATTTATCTTTATCTTTACATTACTGTTTGAAGTTTGAACTAATGTGATAGGAACATAAGTTTACAGGACTGTGTTCTCTGGAATCCTCTCAAGCGGAGGACTACTACATTCCGATTGGTTGCCGCTGAACTGCGTCATATCTCATTACCATAAAGTTGACCTGATTTCAAGTCTCCTCGACGGCCAAATTGTCCAAGATGCACCGCGCCACTGCTCGCCGGAGTAAGCCGCTGGCTCACATTGAAAATAAATGACTTCCGGCCACTTTGATGCTGTCGCCAGCAGCAGTGTGATTGGCATAAACGCCATAAACCGAACAAATCGAGTAAGAAATGTAAGAACAAAAGAGACGGATTAAAATACCAGGTGTAAAGGTGCATGTCTCCCTTGACTACTTGTGATCCAATTGATCAAAACGCCTCTAAATACCAGGTGCAAACTAGGCCTGAGGGCTGTCAGAGAGAAGTGCACATAAAGCTGCTGGCCATAAGGCATGTGAGTACTGAACAGAGTTATTTTCGCTTTGTAATTGACCTTGAACGGTTAAATACACATACTTTGTGTGTTGCAAGTGTCCTCGTAACAGTCATTTAAGGAAAGAAAAGAAATGCATGGTAACAGTATATTGGATCCGTGCATTTGCTCTTAACTCTTTCCCCCGCCAGCATTTTAAAAAAAAGTTGCCAGTCACCGCCAGGGTTTTTGACTATTTTCACCAAAATGTAATATTTTGTTTTATGAATATCTGAGCATGCTATATATCAAATGGAAAAGCCTCTTCTTTTAAACAAACAAACAAAAAAAGTTTTATTTTAGCTTCTTGCATTCCTTTTTTTTTAATCAACACTTGAACATAGGTATGTTTAATAAAAAATAATAAAAAAAAAAAAAATTTAACCAAAAGCTGAGAAAATCATGTTTTTGTGAAAGACCCAGATCAGATTCAGAGCGAGGATCAAACACAGATGGAGTAGATTGAGTCTGTCCACACCCTTAATGCCTGAACAGTCCTGTAGCTCGTTCTGGGTCTACATTTCATTCACTAACATTTGGCAGTTTTAAATCATGTGATGTTTAATGATGATGATCACGTTATTTTTCTTATGCATGTGATTACATACGATCACTTGTTTTACTGTGTCTTACTCGTGTGTTTTGATCAGGAGATTCTGCACTCATTTGGAAGATGTGCAATAGTGCCCCCTAGCGTCTAATAGTGAAAACACAGAAAATTCAGTTTTTAATGATAATAATAATGATTTGTTTGATTTATATAGCGCTTTTCAAGGCACTCAAAGCGCTTTACATTGAAGGGGGGAATCTTCTCAAACCACCACCAATGTGCAGCATCCACCTGGATGATGCGACGGCAGCCATATTGCGCCAGAACGCTCACCACATACCAGCTGATTGGTGGAGAGGAGACAGAGTGATGAAGCCAATCAGGAGAGAGGGATGATTAGGAGGCCATGATGAACAGGGGCCAATGGGCAAATTTGGCCAGGATGCCGGGGTTACACCCCTGGTTCTTGGCCTGGAAGCGTTTTCTCATAAATAACGAAAAATTCTGTGTTTGGCGGGGAAATAGCTAAAGTGACAACAGCATAATAAACCTGCTGATGTCTGTGTCATTACTGTTAGTTAGACAACAGTACAAAGAAAACCTCTTACGGCTGAATTACTTTTGTAACTTTAATTTGAAATGTATTGAATTTGCATAGTATAGAATAAAATGACTCATATCGGGACATAAGATTTTGGTCTTATTGCCCACCCCTACAATGATGTCCAGACAAAATTCTCAATTGATTCACTAAAGTTAATGCTATAGTTGATATTAGGGTGCTGAGTTTTTTTCTTCAGCTTTCCTATAGCCTGTTTTGTGTGCGTACTCAAATATCAGTGAATTAAAACTGTATAAGCATCCCTCTGCTAGCATTGGTTTCTGCCCTTTTTAAGTGTGTTCTTGTCCCCTTGCCAGTGGCTTAAAAGCAGACTCTTCTCACAAATAGCTGCCCATGCAGAGGATGTCACCAGGGCTGTTTATACAGTGATGATGTCTCCCATTGTCCTGCAAAGCATGGCATGAATGAATCTGCACTGGCATCTACCGAAACGGGTGTTCTGCGTGACTCATGGTTTGTGAGTGGAGTGTATTTTTAAGCCAGTTTTTGCAGTTTCTGTGGAGGAGGTGAGGTGTTGGCAGCTCAGGGACTCTCCATCTCAACTGAGGAAGGAAACAGTCACTGTCATTAGCTGCTAAGGATCATAGTAAGGGTGAACAATGAACACCAGTCTGAGAGTATTAACGTCCATCTAATATTTTCACATAACTCTGGATAGACTGGGGGATAGACCAGTTAACTGTATTTAGCGCTGATCATTCACTTAGAGCTTGTGCTATAGAGCAAAACAAAAGGCAAGTGAAAGAGAAGCCTGAATGGCTCTGCCCCCCCTTCATACAGACTTTTTTCCCAGTATTATGTAGGAGCTACACATAAAACCCACCCACGTACGCAGTGTTGCTAAGGTGATGGCTTTAATTCCTCAGTCTATAAAAAGACCAAAAGAGAGCAAAAACACCAACGAGGGATTGTGACTTATGAGGATGTCTCTCTCGACACTAGTGTGTGATCACTACGTCTGAAATCTTTTGAATTGGCATGAAGATTGTATCACGGATAGTATCCTCTTCAAAATGGAGGAAATTAAATGCACAGGAGAACCGATACAAGAGCTGAATTGGTTGACATGCTGCTTCTTATAGTGAGTTCGACATCCCCCCTTCCAAACGCCTCCTTTATCGTCATATAAGAAGAGCAAAATTCAGAAATTCCTCACCTACACTGACTCCTCCTCGAAAACATTTGCTCATGCTTGTAATTATAAGAATGGGGCTCACCTGTAAACTGAAATTATTTAAAGCTCCCCTATTATACATGTTATACATGTTCCCAGGTTTACATTAAAGGTTAAAAACACTTAAATTTTCTAATAAATATAAATAATATTCTAGTAAATATTTCTAGTAAATAATATACATTGCAAATCACCTCATCTCAAAGAGTGGAAATGACTCGTTTGAAGATTGTTTCTCTAAGCCCCTCCTTTCCGTGAGCTACTGTGCTCTGATTGGTCAGATGGCCCAGTATGTTGTGATTGGTCAATCACTTAAAGCTTGTGTTTGAGACTAAAAGCTCATGACCATATCTGTACTTCAGCTCCGGAAGCCTCCTGAAAGCTCAGCGATTGTACACACTGTGAAGACAGACAGTAACAAGGGTGTGGATTTTACCTAATCAATTTTAGTGCGAGTCTTGTGACGAAACATTGACTAGTTATTAAACGCCAACCTCCATCGCAAGGATGACTTGAGCAGGACGTTTCTCAGTTTGACCTAAACTTCTTTAGGACTAAAAGTCTTTAGGCAATGTGTATATTTCTCATTTATTGAGGTCCATCAGTAATGGTGCATAAGTTAGCCAAGCTTTAATTAATTTATTTAACCTTTATTTAATCAAGTTACTTAAGTTCTTATTTTCAACAATGCAACTATTTTTATCATTATAAAAAAATATTTTCTAATGTGAACGTCTGATGTTACATCATAGTTTGCAAACCAAAATCTTACTCCATCCTTTATAATTACTCTAAGTAGTAGGAACGACAAACAATCTACATTAATGGAGACCAATTTAGGTAATAGTGGCCCACAGCTGATTAGCAGAACTATTTCAGTAAGATAGTAATAACGCGAGTTGGCCAGAGACCTACACAATATATAAAAACACAACTATACATTGTAAACACTGTAAAAAATATATCGATAATTAATCCTACTTCATGATTCAGAGGAGCAAGTTGGTCCAAAAAAAACTTTAATGGATCGCTTTGCAAATCCCACATTGATCTCGCAGAGATTTGAAAAGCAATCGTCAGTAAAATGACTGGTTATACTGCTGTTGTATAACTGTAGACATTTTAACCACTGACTCTTAACATCCTCATCCTTTGGAAGCGTTCACAAAGAATTTGCTTTGGCAGTGCAGAAAACAGCATCTTCATGACATGTACACAACACGAACCCACTATATTTGCTTCAGGGTGGGTCAAAGAAAGACGTTCTCGGGCGGCCAATGAAAACTATCGATTATGCAAATTTGTTGCATTGTTACGTTTGAATGTTACGCAAGTTAGACTGGTATTATTGACGACTAATTTCGGCAGTTCAGAATCAGAATTATTTTAGAATTGCTTTTCTTTCACTAACTTTATCTGTAAAATTTTGCGGACCCTTTAGATTCTCACACAGATATATTACACACTGCATGAAAGGGAATATTGGAAAAGGCATAATAGTCACTTTAATCAATTGTTGTTTCAAAACCTGTATGCCATCTTTTCCACGGGCCACAGAAGGAAAATTTTGAAGTCAAAAGTGCCTGTTCTTGTATTATGTTATTTATGTCTTGTATGTATTTAAGGTATATCCTGTGAGATTAATCATGATCTCATTTTGCAGACGGTGCTCAGGGTTTCAGTTTTTTGTCGCTGTATGCTGATCTCACCTTGTGGCTGTGAGACGGTATACATCTCACAGTGGGAGTTGGAGCCTATTTCCAGCTCCCTGCTACGCCTACACCATACCGTGGACCCTCGAGCTCCCTGTGAGCAGTCAGCTCTCAGCCTGAGCCATCTCTGTTACAGGAGTATGGTTTAAAATAGCTCCTGTCTGCTCTTTCTCACGCACCTGTGGCTAGTTGAGTAGGTAAAATGCAGCAGAAGTGTTATTTTAGTCTCTTGCCCTCTTAGGGATACGTAGAATGGTTTAAAATGAGATATTTAGCCCTTCATGTTGCCATTGATTATTTGGTCCATTTTTCTATTAAATTCGAAGTGTGTAATTTTTTTTCTCAGTTTTCGTGTGCTTTCTCGTATCCCAGTTTAAATATGCAGACATGAGTAAGTACAAGTAAACCATGTGGTGGTAATATCCTTGAACATGATTATATTGGCTCAGCCAAAGGCATGAGTTTGGAGAGGAAACACCCGTTTAACTGACCAATGACAGATGAGGCGATTGTTTGGGAAACCTGTTGGAAAATAAGGCATGATATCTATACAGATGCTCAATTCTGTTTCACAAGCTCTGATTCAAAATTTCTGATTCTATTTTTTATTAATTTGAGTTTATTACAGTGTTTCAGACTTATTCAAAATCCATTAAACAAACCAGCTCATATGAGCAATTTGTTTCTGGAATCAGACAGAGCTGTGTATGCTCTGTGCCTTTTGATTTACCAAAAATAATCAGTTCCTAACAGTCAGTTGTGAATCGGATTACTTGTCAATGCCCAAAGAGAAGGGCTATACCATAGAAGGCTTTTAATGAGCCCCTTTTGTCACAGGACCTGAGATGTTCCAGTGTTCCCCCAAACCTGATGACGACCCAATGTTTCTCTTGCTTTTCCAGCCCTTACTGCCATCAGCCTAAAAAGCCAGACCCACATCAAGATGTTTAGTCTGAGAACTCACCAATGGCAGGGCTCAATCCGAGAGCCGGGATAAACAGTTGTCTTTCAAACTCCCTCTGCACGCAATTGGATAGTGCTACAACCAAGCACTATCAGTAGGGAGAGAACAATCAATTTTTAAGTGTGACTTCAATGCCATTCTTTGTTAGCAGGGAAGTTAGGTGGAATAACTCTGCCGTCATTGTTAAGCCCACCCACCGACTCTATACACAATGTGATTGGCCTGACCAGAGTTTGGTTTTTACAGCTCGCAAGCCAACGGAGAGTTACTAGATGTCCCGGGCAGCAAATTACGTTAGCTGCCGCTACACTGTAAAAAATTGTTCAATTTTTTTACATTGTTTTAACTCATCAAAATAAGTTAAGAAATGTTAAACTTTTTTTTTTAAATAAGTTATTCAAAATGCAACTCATTTTTTAAAGTCAGTTTATCATAATCTAATTTGAAATAACTTAAACATCCAAGTCGATTGTACTTAAAAATTTCAGGCTGACTTTTTTTTTTTTTTTTTTTTTTACAGTGTTGGGTGCGTCTATCTAGCCTGTTTTTACCAGACTCTCGTACATTTCATTTGTACATAGAGTCTGGCCACTCTCCATTGACAAGGGTTTATTTCCGCGAAGGCGGGCACCCTGTTGAGGTTTAAAACTATTGGATCTGCTCTGAGCCACTCTGGATCTGCCAAAACCAATCGCTAACGTTTGGTCGTGACTTATGTCATGCGCCCTTCGCCTGTTTCACTCATGGAAATCCGACAAAATAAAAGTGCACATGTGCATGCCACCTCAGTAATAAAACTATAGGATAAAACCTAAAATTTGTGCATTCGGATTGTGATTTATTCACGTCACGGGGGAGAGGAGAGTTCTGTGACCGGGAACGCGGCGCTCACGCGGTCCGTAACACCATTGTATGCTGTAAATAAAATGTCATATACTTGGTATGATAATAAATGCTGCTATAAATAACGGACCAATTCAAATGTTTGTGCTTTTATTTTAATTTGTTTGAGCGGTGATGAAATATATTGCTCTTCTAAATACTTGCCAGCATTTTAAGGAAATACAAGTCTATAAACGCATCCTAATAACAGCAAAGCAACCGTATGGTGTTCTGCAGTGGTCAAAAATGATTACAAACAATGAATTTTGAAGTGATATATTGTTGAAAACTCAGAGATGTACATCAGGACAGCTGTTACATCAACACGGCCTTGCGTTTGTCAAAAGCAGTCGGTAACTCGGCCAGGGATTTTTACACGGGTGGTGAGAGACGGACGGCAATAAAATCACTGACCAGTCCATGTAACTTAAATGATGGCAATACCTTCCGACCCCACGAGAAACAGTTACCGTCCGAATAGCTTCAGCCAACTCCTTCATCACTAACGAAGCGATCTGGAAAATCAAACTTTTCCCGAATTTACCCTGTTGGAGGGCCACAACATCATGGCCACCAACCCCAGCAAAGACTGTTATTGCTCGGGGGTTTAACTTCTCAATATTCGGCAGCGGTGCCACAATGCAATGAATGGTTTAGTTTGCATCTTTCTCCGCCGCCATTACTGAACTACAACTCAAACTAGCGCTCGACATCAACGTCATCGTTCTCAGCCACTCGCTCTGTTCGCTGATTGGACCGGTAAAAATTGGACCGGTTTGTTTGGAGAAAACCTAAGACTACACAGCAGTCCCAGACGTAGTACTGAAGGAAAATGAAAATTGAGCGGAAGTACGTAGGAGGGTAGAGCTAGGCTAGCATATATCTAGCCATCCATGAAAATATCCTTTTTTCTAAACTGAATTGGCTCACTGACCCAAATGTGTGCTCCTCATTAAGTTGGCAAAATATGAATATACAAATATGGCTTTCAAAGAAGGCTAAATTGTATCCCTTTTATTTTGTCTTTTGTTTCTCTTGCAGCATGGTCTATGAAAGTTTAGAGGGCATATTTCCCAGCCAGCATGATCTCTTTCGCTTTGTCCATCAAGATCTTTATTCCTTCGTTGTGTGAAACACATTGTGGTTTTCTCTGTTGGTGTTGCATGAAGTTTGAAGAGTTACAGCTGAAACAACTTTGAGCCATCACACAACTACAGGGTTATTGTAATATATTATGGTGCGGTGGTAACCTTTACTGAGACTTTGTCTCCCTGTTTGTCTGCATTTCTTTCTTGATATTCTTTGCGAGAGATCTCAGAAATCCCTTGGCCTCTGAGCAGGATTGCTGAAGATATCTGGACCTGAGGCCAGTGGGTCTGCTTGACTCGTGAGGAGATTTGTGTTTGCTGGTGTCTCAGTGGATTTGTGATGTGGCTTAGAGATGGCAGCTTGTTTGAGTTATAGTGTTAGACAATTTGAGCTGTGTAAACGAACTAGGCCTAAGTGTTAAAGTGTGTGTGTGTCTGAGTTGGCCTTTGTGACATGCATGATTCATATCAAACCTTCAGGCTAGTTCATCGTACATTGACACGCATATCAAGGTCTATGTATAATTTACAAGTAGTCTATTGTAACTTGTGAATTGTATAATGCACAGTATGCAATTCTTAAATGAATGAATTTTTAAATAATTTTGTTATATACATTTTTACATAAAAATAAAAGCAGCGACACTATAATTTCAACAGCCATTGTTGGCTGATAAATTTAAAATGTTGATATGGGAAACACATTCACTGTTAACTGTGACTTGCCTTTGCTCTCTTAATTTACTGCTTATTAATAGTTAGTAAGGTGGTTTTCATAGCGTTTAAGTTAGGAAGGGATGTAGAATAAGGTGAAGACATTAATATGTGCTTTATAGGTACAAATAAACCGCCAATATCCTATTAATATGCATGCTAATAAGAAACTACTTAATAGCAAGAATTGAACCCTAAAATAAAGTGGTAGCAAAATGTCTTTTTTGACTGTTTTTATAAAATGAAAACAGCATATTATTTTTTCTAGTCTTCAATTAGTATGTACCTAAACAGTATTTAATGCAATTTTATTAACACTTTTTAATGCATACAAATTGCATTTGCTGATACATTTGAATAAAGTTAGTCAAACTTGTCTGATGACTTGGCTGAATAAAAAGCACATAAAAAAGTGATTTTCACAATGTTGCATAATTATTATTTTTTTAGGTGTGTTGTCAGCTTGCAGAATCCGCATCCTTGTTTATAGGCGCAATGCCAGTGTCACACATGCTGCAACAAGCATCCCTTCATCTTAGTTTATTTGTGAATGAGTGTGTTAAACGGGCAGAGACGATGGAGCTGTCATTGAGGACGTTACTTTGAGCTGTGTAGAAGGTTGATGATTATTTCTCCTGATGTTGTGGGCGCTGGGTTGCATAATCAGATCTTGGTTTACCATGCTCTTCCCCAGAGCACTTTGCAGGCAGCGCTTGCTCTCGCGTCACTGCAGCCTCAGCACGAAGCCCTCGGATGTCGTATTTTTTAGGTGCTGAGACATTAAAGAGATGAAGGAATGGAAATGTTTCCTGATTACATTGCTGCAGTACTTTGGATGTTCGAATTTTGATCACACTTTGTCATAGTGCTTGTTTACAGCCAAATTAGTTCAATTAAGCTTTAACCAGACTTTTTTTCAGTTCATCTTTAATCCAAATGTCAAACGCTTGACATGCAACAAAGATTCAGAAAGTAATTTGCCTATTAACATTCATATAATTATTAATATAATTACCATTGTTTACTTGAGCCTTGAAGAAAGACAAATAATATACATTTTCAACTTTATTTTATACATAAAGCATGCATAATCACCCACACACCAGTAGTTTAGCTTATTCATATTAAGCTATTTTTTTAAATTTGCATCCAGCACAGAGCAATTGTATTTTGACAATTCCCTAAATGGCTTATTAATCCTACGATTGATGAGAAAATGCGAGCATACATTGCGTAGCTCTCATAATTTTGACTGTGCATTGTGTACTGAACCCTGTGTGCTTGCCTCTGTCTCTCCTTGGAATTTATTTGCGCCTCTGATATGAGATTGAATTGAAACATTATCTGTGTAAAGGTTATTTTATTGCCAGATCAGAAAAACGATATAAACATGAATGGTGGACTGACGCTGTTCTTAATGTGTAATCGTACTGCATGTTTGAACTTCACAGTTCTCCAGGCATGCTGAAGTGTCAGATTGAATTAACATACAGTAGCAAGGTGTGGGTGAAACATTTCCAGGTATGAGATTTCCAGGTATGAGATCAGCAAATACCAGCAGTATGGCCTTCTTCGTCCTTGTCAACTGTTGTCCTCTCACCCTCTTACTGATGCTTTTAATGCTGAGGTCTGTGCTGTGAAGATGAAGCTGGGCAGTTGGAATGCTGAGTAGAGTTCTGGGTATGATCAGTGTTGAGGAAAGTAACTTTTAAAGAGTAATGGATAAGGCCCACAATATTGCGTTACTCCCTAAAAAAAGTAACTAATTGTTAGCCTAGAAATCTAGACGCACCCTAGCGGCAGCAAATTTAATTTGCCCGCAAGTGTGGTCTAGCAACTCTCAATTCCTATCTGAGCTGTATTCCTCAGAATCTGGACGGCCCAATTACATCGTGTAGGTTATAGAGTCGGCGGGCGGGGCCATAATGACGACGGCCGAGTTGCGTTTGCGTGCTTCTAGTAACACAGTCTTCTAGTAAACACAGAAACTGGCAAACGGCGGCGGTCTTTCGAATCAGCTCTGCCCGCGCCTCCGGAAGACTTGGAGTTAAGCTTTCCTCTGAGAAAAGAACAGCACTGAAGTCATTCTTAAAAAGGGAAGATGTGTTCGGAGTCTAGCCGACCGGATACGGCGAATGTTTAATCAGTCAGCGAGCTCCCCCTTCACCGTCGTTGCTCCGGTTGGTGTAGCGCTATCCTATCGCGTGCAGAGGGAGTTTGAAAGACAACCGTTTATCCCGCCCCTCGGATTGAGCCCTGTCTATGGTGAGTTTCCAGACCAAACATCTTGATGTGGGTCTGGCTTGTCAGGCTAACTAATTGTGGTACTTGGTTACTTTTTATGGAAAGTAATGTTACATTACTTTGAGTTTCTCCTTTGAGTTTGGCCCTTTCACACCAAAAGTAAAATGAATAAGCCTCAAGCCTGGTTTATACTTTCGCCTCCCTAAATGGACAAGGCGTCTATACTCGACGTGCTCGCCGTTGTACTATTCTTTGAAACGACAGAGGGCAACTCGGAGTAATTGTTCTATAAACCATCAGGAACAGAAGTAGTACTGTACACAGGTGACGATATTTATTTTAGTACACTTTACCAAAAACCACACTAAAAAAGAATAGTGTAAAGCTCAGTAAACCTTGATAATATTACTTGTGATGTTAGAACAAAATGCATGTACACATGTATACAGCTAAATTAGCAATCTTAAATATATTTCCTAATTTCACTCAACGATTTCATTTAGTTTCATGATTAAATAAATAAATAAATTAAACATGGACTTTTATTTTCAATAAAATGATTTATTTCTGCTTTTATAGGCTCATTTTGTAAATATAAGCAACTAATTTGTTCGTGCATCTTCGGATGTGGAGCCGCACGGAAAGCTGCAAAAAATGTGCCGCACACCGCCATACGAAAAGTGGTTTTGCGTCACTCAACGCGCACTAATACATACTACGAGATGGGCTGCGTCTGAAAACCTAGGCAGCTGACTCGTTGCCTCACTGCCTTATCAGACAATGATTTGTGAGTCAGCGTTTTTGGAACGCACCTCATGAAACTGATTTCGGACAGACTTCTAAGGTAGTGTAACATTTTAATGATCTAGCGAGCTTTGGTTAGAACTATTGAATTACTACATTAATAATTTCTCACTGGAAATTACACCAGAAGTGGTAAATGCTGGTAAAAAATTTACATTTACACACAAACTGACCCTCTAATGCAACTTTCGGACGCTAGCTTTTTCCCCCTGCTCAACTGTCACAGAATGGAAAGCACAGGATTGTGGGATATCAAATTTTATAAATCTTTAAAATCGATGAGATGAAAGTCTCTCAGGAGACAGGAAGGGAAGCTAACAACAGATTCTGACATGCCTTGATGCCTTCCTACCTTGAAATTTGTCTTCAGAATGAAGAATTTTTCAGGTTTCAGACGCAGCCACGGAAGTCATTTTTGCCGCATACATTAGCGCTCATGCGGACGGGGCGAGTATAAATTAAAGAAGTGCAAATTTACTCCTGTACAGTAGAGGGTGCTGTTTTAAAAAAAACGTTCCGTACTCATTCATTCTGGATTGAAGAAGAAAAGGATGCAGGAGAAGAAAGTTCAACATGCTTAATTCAGCAGTAAAAATGTTCGAAAGTGAAACACGAGTGTTACTGATCTAAAGTCTTTTTTGCTTAGTATGGTTGAAGTGGTCAGTAGCAAAGACATTGATTAATAAAGTGAGATTTAAATGCATAAAATATATTTGTGTAATTTAATATATTTAATTAGTGCTGTTTTCATTGCATTGCATTTCACTGTTTGTATTCATTTTGGTTGATAGTGAATCTGTGAGATGACTAAATACCTGCTCATATTTATTCTAAAACTACAAAAACCTTTATGTTCACACAGCACACACACACCGCCTCTGCATTTACTCACGATTTCTCTCAACATAGCGACAAGAGCTGTCAGGCAATAAATGGAAAAACAAAGTAACTTTCGTTAATTATTTGAAAAAGTAACTCTAATATTTTGTTGTAAATTTAAAAGTAATGTTACTTTACTAGTTACTTGAAAAAACTAATCCGATTACGTAACTCAAGTTACTTGTAATGCTTATAATATATTTTTATTTATTTATACATTTGACTTGCTTGGTTAAAAAAGGTACAATTATTACAATCACAATAAGACTTAAACCAAAACCAAACAATTGTATATGATGTCAGTAATAAAAGAAAATATAAAACATGAAATTAAATAAAATAGGATTCTGGGTTGAGTTGTTCCTTTGTTTCTATACAAACAAAAAAAACTTGGGTTAAATAATGATGCAAGACGTAAATTGTTTTCTATTCAAACCATAAAAGACTGAAACAGGTTTGAAAGAGGTTTTTTTTTTTTTTTTTTTTGTACATGTCATGGCTTCCTCCCCTCGGCCAGTTCCCCTGTAATAAGCATTTGCTCCCTGACTGTCTGCCATCAATTACACCGTAATATGACATAGAGCACCGGAGAGCCCGCTCGGCCCACTCCCGCATGCTTCTTCTTTAATTAAAGTGCAGGGATTGGTCTCAGAGGACAATCCTGTTAGATTAGCCCTTATCTGCTAGGCGGATGATCCCGGGATCTCATCTCAGTCCTCAGATTGATTTCATGGAAAAGCAAAACAAAACACTCAACAGTCTGTCAACGTACATTACACAGCGCTTTGTCGTGATTATTTATTTGACCAAATTAACTTGATTCTGTTAGACATGTGGCGTCTTAGTGTTTCCATCTTCCCAGAGGTTTTGTATGTGATTAAAGGGTTACTTCAGCGATTAGCAGGCTTTGTATCAGTAGAATCCCTGGAGTATATTCGAATGATTGTGACCCCTTCACGTTCCGTTTTTAATTGTAGTGACTGTTCTCTAACTGAACTAGGGCTGGGATAAACGATTATTTTTTAAACGATTAATCTAGCGATTATTTTTTCGATGCATCGCTTAATCTAACGATTAATTTTCCCTGTCCGATTCGGTTACGATTCGATTCGATTACCGATTATCTCCCCATTAATTGCCTAATAGCAATTTATACATGTTGATTTAATTATCTGAATGAAAAAACGAATTCCTTAACATTGCAATATATGTTTATTGCTCTTAAAATTCCAAAGTAAGACTATACAAGAGCAATGCATTCAATAAAACCTTGAAAACATAAAGTAGGCTACACACACACACACACACACACACACACACACACACACACACACACACACACACACACACACACACACACACACACACACACACAAATAAATAAATATTAACCTACAACAAAGAAACATATTATACGATTTTTCTATGTATGCAACTCAGCCTACAGGCTATGCCCATCGATTAAATATCAACAAGTTGGTTAATCAAATCCGGGGACACACTGCAAGCGTGAACGTCTCGGCTGCGTGGCGTGTCCGTTTTTGTTTCGGCTCACATGTTAACAGGTTGAAGTTTGCACACTGACTGTGACGCGCGGAAAACGCGTGCATGCTAGAAATAGAAGAGCGCCTATTTTTCACGTGTTGGGAGCGTCTCCAGGCAAAATAGAATAGGAAAAGATGTTTATATATCATTTTGACGCGAATACATATTATTAAATTACATTTTCATGTTTGAAAGTCTGTAGGTTTACATAAATGCAGATATAGGCCTAATTGTAATAATAAAAAACGTCAATTATCGATTTTGAAATATTGCAACTGTCAATACAGAACGACATATTCTGTAGCCTATTTTGCCGTCAATACCATAGATATGTGGCTACTCCCGACGTTTTCTTTGCTGTATCAGTTGGCTATTTATGTTTAACATTAGGAATAGGGCTTCCCTCCGCATCAATAGCAGCAGCAGCGCCGCGTCAGACACGCTTCTAGTGTGCAAAGGCAGAGAAAACGCCACACAGCCCCGTGGCTGACCCGCAACAGAAACGCCACGCGCATCCGCGGCATGACAGTGAAAAAAGTTACATGTAGAGTGCATTATGGGCGCCAATATTCCGTTTAAAACCGGAATAGTCCTGGGATGAAACTGCTCACTTAGGGGATGGATACCCTCGGTCACATCAGCGCGATTAGACATTGAACATTTTAAATTTAAAACAGCTTATTATGTAGGTAACGTAGCCAATGTGTCCGATGCTTTCACTTGATGCACACGTTTGTTTTTGTGATTAAAATACATCAAATATTACCAAAACATCTGTCTTCCTGTGTGCAGAAATTTGTTTTTGTAGCCGTGACAACAAAACGCGTGCGCGCATGCCTGTGATGCTCCGTGCGCACCGCGCGCCAACCCCATAGACTGTGGCCAACCCGCAAGCCTTGCACTTCTGAAAGTCTGAGGAGCCACTCGTGTTGCTACCATAGATATACATAATAAATAATATACTTAATTACATAATATACTTTATTATGTACATCTATGGTTGCTACTACTCTCCGGCGCCGCCATCTTTATTTTGAGTCTGACGAATCGACGCGCATATTTTGCGTCGACGTATTTTTTGCGTCGACGTCATCGATGACGTCGACGCGTTGTCCCAGCCCTAAACTGAACTGATTTTGTGAAAATGAACGCGATCGCGGTGGGAAAGTCAAAGTGTTACAGTAGGCGTTTCTCAATGTCAAGGAAGGATCCTCGGAAGCCAGAATTCTAAGGATGCTACGTCATCGACATCCGACGAAGGACTGTTCCAATGTCGAGGATCCTCGGAATTCAACCAAGGACTGAGTCCTTCGTTTGAAAAATATGTCATATACAGGAAAGGATGCATATGAGTAGCCTTCGCGCACTTCGCGTTCTCAAATCACCCACAATCCTATGCGCGCAGCTTTGCTATCAGACGTTCCCGGAGTCGGACTCGGAGCGTGAACGGGGCAAATATGCTTGTAGCGGGGTTTGTAGGTGGGAAGGAAGGAGGCGGGAACCGCCAAACGTTCAACAACTTTATAATAGCCCCCTCACTGGCGACTGCCCGCACACACATAATAAAACATAAACAAACCATAACATAAAGTCCAGGCCTAGTCCTTCCACGCTCCTCCAATTATACTCCCGTCACTGCCGTGAGCCGAGACCGGTGTGGCGATCAGCTGCCGCTCATTATCACTCCACCGGCCCGCTCTCACGGTCCCTCACCTCTATCAATAGTTTTTTTTAAATATCAAACTACTGTATTGATATTAAAAAAATACAAATAACGTTATTGATGGCCAACGGACCTTTTCACTGACGTAATGACGCAATGACGTGCACTTGCTAGCCTGTTCCATTTACGTGTTCTCCGAATGCTAAAGAGGAGCCTCGCCTAGCCTCTGAAGGAAGTGACTTGGAAGGATCCGTCCTTCCAAGGAAGCATCCTTGACATTGAGAAACACCTGTGATTCAGCAGCGGTGGCTTTGGGAGTGGCCTCATAGTGCAGTGAAGCATTCTGGGAGTTGTTGTCTTTCATCCCCATGAGACAAAAATTACATTTTCTGTCGTTTCTCATTCTAGAAAGCACCAAATAAAAAAAAATTACATTTCTACTACACTAATGACCCAGTTTAAATACAGATTAATCTTCCCAGCGCTGAAGTACTCCTTTAAGTGACATCAATGCTTGTGAGAACTGAGGTTAGTGTAAATCAAGTAGCGTGGACATCCGGTGATTGTTGTTAGTTTTACACCATGTGCTAACCAGAACGTCTAGAACTGTTAGGACATGAACTGTTACATAAAATCTAGCTTTCATTTCTTTCTCGTGGTCTGTTTTGCGACAAAGTGACAAAGAAAGATATATTAAGATGCATTGTCAAGGCTTCTAGAATTGGGGATGTGCGCAACAAGAAGTTTTTTTTACGGTCAGAGCACTTTTTCCACTTTTTCCTCTTGCTTTCTCCTTTTGCCACCTGCATTAAAAGTGTTGCTTCGATGTGATCACATGACAAGAGAAGCCTTTCAGTGGCTGTGCTATTCTATTAACGCAGTGGGAGTTTGGAAGTCATTGTAAATAATTTAGTGTTATATGCAAGGTAGAGTTGCTCTATAGTGCAAAGTGAGCAAAGAGACAGGGGAAATTGATTTCCAGTGTTTACATTTAATGGGTGACTGCTTAATGAAAGCATGACCTATAAAGGTGTACTGGACTTGAGTGCCAATGCAGGATCGCATGATGGATGGTTACTTCTCTGTGGTTTAAAGCTTTCTGTGATTTTAACAGAGCGTTTAACTACTGGAGTCTGCATAGGTTTAAGGAACTATTAAATTCTGATGACTTTTCATTGAATTTAATGCACTGGATCCCATATTTATTGCCACATTAGACCAGAGACGGGGGAGGTCAGGAAAATTAACGAGAGAGCATCTTTTATTTGTTTCATTGAGTGAATTTAACCATTGAAGACCAATGTTTTCCATCAGCCAATCATATATATGTCTCTCTCTTTCTTCCTTTCCAGTGAGCAGAGTATCTGTCAGGCGCGGGCTGCTGTCATGGTATATGACGACGCCAATAAGAAGTGGGTTCCGGCTGGTGGATCCACAGGCTTTAGTCGAGTCCACATCTATCACCACACTGGCAACAACGCCTTCAGAGTAGTGGGCCGTAAAATTCAGGACCACCAGGTAAGAGAAAATTTAAAATTTAGGAGCATGATGGATTGACAAATAAATGATCTGTTGACAGGTAGAGAGGTCAATATTTACCCTTAGTTTTATATAAAAGTAGCCTAGAAATCTAGACGCACCCTAGCGGCAGCAAATCTAATCTGCCCTCGAGTGTCGTCTAGCAACTCTCAATACCCTTCTGAGCTGCAATCCCCTAACTCTTGCCGGGCCAATCACATCGTCTATAGAGTCGGTGGGCGGGGCCATAATGACGATGGTCGACGCAACGGCGGTCTTTCGAATAAGCTTTGACCGTGACTCTGGAAGACTTGGAGTTAAGCTTTCTTTGAGAAAAGAACAAAGAACGGCACTGAAGTCATTCTTAAAAAGGGAAGATGTGTTCAGAGTTTTGCCGACCGGATACGGCGAATGTTTAATATATCAACAAGCTCTATTTCACCTTCGTTGCTCTGGTTGGTTGTAGCGCTACCCTATCGCGTGCAGAGGGAGTTTGAAAGACATCCGTTTATTCCGCCCCTCGGATTGAGCCCTGTCTGTGGTGAGTTTCCAGACCAAACATCTTGATGTGGGTCTGGCTTGTCAGGCTAATATAAATGTTGTCTATTGATTGATTTAATTACTTATTTATACTTGTATTTATTGATTTATTTATAAATGCTTTTATTCATGAATATATTTATTCATAAATGCTGCATTTATGATCCAGTGTTGGGGAAAGTTACTTTGAAAAGTAATGCATTACAATATTGCGTTACTTTTTAAGAAAAGTGTGTTGCATTGCTTTTGCGTTACTTTTTCTGCGTTACTGGGCTTGCCTTGTACATATAAAAAAAATCTATGTTTGGGCAAATGTAAAGACCCTAGACTATAAAAAAAAATATGGACATAGTGTCCGTGATGTCACCCATAGGATTCCAAGAGCAATTCTGAAGTGTAAAGTAGGGGCGAGCTGGCCGTAGCCATCTTGCCAGCGTGTGTCACGCCCGGATAACAGAAAATGGGCAAAGAGGTGGGATGTGGGCGGAGCTAAGGTGACGCAATGACCAACAGACAGCAGACAAACGGCTATCCACCTGTCACTTAGTGACCACGCCCTTAATTATGTATAACTTTAAGGCTTTATATCATGGAAACGAGTAAGTTCTAAAAAAAATTCACCCCCTCACAAACTTAGCCGTATAAACCAAAACCACAATTTGTACCAGGTTGTAAACATGTTTTTTTCTGCTGTAAAGTTGGGAATTTTAACATGGGTCTCAATGAGATTATGCTCTCTTCTGGAGCCTGTCCCTAGTGGCCAGTTGATGAATTGCAGTTTAAGTCACTTCTTATTGGCTTCAACAGAAACTAGGGGAAGTTGCCGCTTGGTAAAGACCATTTCACACCAAAAACAAAAAAATACGCATCAGGGTGAAGGAAATGCTAATTCACATGTGTAACATAGAGGGCGCAGCTCAAACCTTTCAGCTGTGCTGCCATTCTGGATAACGTAAGAATAGGACACACAGGGAAAAAAACACTTCACCAATAGAAACAAAACATTTAATGGCATTTTTGCTTATGGTTTAAATAGAATCATCAAAGGTCAGCAGCAAGACATTGGTCAATAAATTGAGATTAAATGCATACAAATATATGTTTTATTTAACTTATTGGAGGTTTGTATGGTATTCTGATTTTGCTTTGGACTGATTTTGAAGAATAATAATAAATATAAATAAATAATAATAATATAAATTTTGAAGAATATTGAATCTTTTTTTGTGCAAGTGAGATTAGTAAATGCATTTTCTCATTTATTTTAAAACTACAATAACATAATGTTTACAAACATTGCCTATACATATGATTTTTCTCAAAATTGGGACGAGCTGTCAGTCAATAAATAGGAAAACAAAATAACTTGCGTTACTTATTTGAAAATGTAACAGATATTTTGTTGAATTATGCAATTCAAGTTACTTGTAATGGGTTACTTTTTTAGTGTAGATATTTGCTATTTTAAAATGATGTCGATGGCGTTGAAAAAAAAAAAGAACTCATTAATTGGGATTATATTTTTCCTCTTATTTTTTTTTTAACAATAAAGTATGTATTATGTGTATGCATTTGACGTCTTTTAGAATCTAGTCCAATATGAACGTCGTAAAGGCAATCCACATCCAGTGGGTTTAACTGAGAGTGGTCTGCTTGGCCTTGTTGGCTTCCCCTGCAGAGAGAGGTCTGGTTTCACTGCGCTGCTTTGATGACCCATGACACAGAACACGGGAGGTTTGAGCGGCTCACAGATCAGCGCAGCGTGGTTTAAAGAGAATAACATCTCATGAGAAATGCTCCTGGTCTTGTTGTCATTACAAGAATGTTACGCTTGGCTACATTTTGGAAAATACTGTTCATTTTTCCTTTAAGTGATTCATTGTTGGATTTCAAGGAATAGTTGAAAGATAACAATTCTGTCATCATCTACTCGCCAAAAGTCTTTTTTTTCTGTGAAACATGAAAGGAGAAATGATAAATGATGAAGAATGTACTGGCGACTTTTTTCTCATATGATGAAAGTGAATGAGGATTTGAGATGTCAATGTCCAAAAAATGATCAAACGGGTGATTCAAACGATTCATGCTCTTTGACTGTTACTACATAGCACCATTACAGCACTACATAGCAACTTCAGAAGACTCGAAATATAGTACACGTCATGTAGACTACTTGCTTTTTTGTCATTTTGTAATGACAGCCCAGGTCCTCTTTCACTATTGTTATATGGGGAAGAATGGCCAGTAAATTGTCCTTTCCTCCTTTTGTGTTCCATGGAAGAAAGAAACTACTTTCATGATGGAGAGTATGATAGTTTTCCCCCTCAGTGAACTGTTCCTTTAAAGGGATAGTTCACCCAAAAATGAAAATGTGATAATTATCTGCTTACCCTCAGGGCATCCAAGATGTAAGTGTGTTTGTTTCTTCAGTTGAACACAAATGAAGATTTTTAACTCCAACCGTTGCTCGTATAATGCGTGTCAATGGGGTTTGAGAGTAAAATCACATAGACATACGAATCCATATTAAACCTTGTGGCTCGTGGCGAGACATTGATGTCTTAAGACACAAAACAATCGGTTTCTGTGATAAACCAAACAGTATTTTTTTTTTTTACCTCATATCAGACAAATCTCATATAGTAATCCGCAGTGCAGTCACTTCCATCAGAAAAGTTAAAAAAAAAAAAAAACCCGCTGTGATCATAGATATATTTACGTAGATTACGTAGATGGAAATCTATATATGTATATGTGTGTGTGTGTAGTGCTGGGGAATACTAGATGATATTCGTCTGTTATGAGGTAAAAATATAACAGACTGTTCGGTTTCTCGCAGAAACCGATCGTTTTGTGTCTTAAGACTCCAGTGTGTCGCCACAAGGTTTAATATGGATTCGTATGTCTATGCGTTTTTACTCTCATAGAAATATACCCCATTGACATGCATTATACGAGCAACGGTTGGAGTTAAAAATCTTCATTTTTCACACCTCACACCTACATCTTGGATCTATCACACACCCAATCTATATCCTGACCTAAAACTGAATATGCAAAGGTTTATGGTTTAAACAGAAATTAAGAAAAAAGTCACCAAAACATTAAAAATCCCATTTTTTTCCGAAGCATTAATAATACTGGATTAATTATCCCCTGTAGCTACTGTATTAAATGAAAATGGTATACAATTTCTTATTTTCATGATTTTTAGGTTCAGTACAAGAACTCTTTCACTGCGGTAAGGAAGCCATTTGTCTCTGGGTTTAAGGTGGCATTTGCTGAGATTAATTGTAACCCTGGCATGGTCCCATTTGAATGCTATTAACATGTCTTATGTAAAACTGCCATGTTCGTGTTCAGGAAACATAATGTGGCAGTGAAAAAATTCTGCACAATCTGCACTGAATACTTATAGGGTGAGGACATATTACTGAAAAATGTCTGTAGTCTACTTTTTATTAGCAGTACATAAAGTTCATGAGATTGCTAAAACGTCTACATGTGAGCGGTATGTGCTGCTTAAGCAACCTTTCAACTATTGGTCATCTTTTTGTGTATTTTGTGAACTCCAGTATGAAGTGGGAGAGACTTCATTAACTGCTTCTAAACTTCAAAGCACTAACTGTGGGATGGCCGACCAAGGGACATGCTTTCAATGTTAAATGTTGCTTGTAATGCATTTTTGTTGTAAAAACATAAAATGCAGCTTAATCAAGGAGCTACACTGTTTATAATGAAGGGAAACAGAACAAAAAACACAGTACTCTTGAAACTTTAGTTGGAAAATTGGTTATTTAAAAACGGAAGCGTCTGTTCAGGAACCGTTTTGTGCTTATATTGGAAATATATGGCGTATATAGCGTGAGCGCAATTCCAACAAAACACAGATGGAAGTAGAAAGTGGAAAGTTCTGCGTGTGAATGCGATCTACCAAGAGCTGTGCAAGTTAGCATCTGGATTAAGACATGTTTTTTTTTAATGGTATATAATGGCGCAAAAAAACAGTAAAGTGATGAGCACAAACCTTAGTAAATCAATTGATTTAAATACTCTCTTCCCATAAATTTTGCGTCTGAAGGGAAAACTCCTACAAATGCATATTATGCAATAAGTTCAGCTGCAAAAATAACCCACGCCTTTTCAGTGCTAATTTTTTATCCTGACAGTAGTTTTTTAACGGCAAAATAGGGTTTGCGTTGGCGCAAGCTGTTAGTAAATCTGGCCCATAGACTTGCATTTCTTCTGCACGTTTTTCCAATTGTTTTATAAAAGCAAGCGAGCATGCCACAGATGTGGTCAGTAGAGCTTAAGTTGTATTTGTATTTATATATATTTTTAAATATAGTCATTCTTTTAATTTTTCCTGAGATCCACTTATAATACACAAGTCAAGGTTTCATGCATCAAAAATTGTTAACTCTAAAAAAATAAAAAAAAATAAAAAGTTAGGTTGTTCAAATCATGTTTGGCTCAAAGTATTGACAAATCCAACCACTGCGTTTAAAAGTTTAATTAAAAAATGTATACCAACAGTTGGGCGTGTCCATATTTGACCCAAGCATGGGTTAAACAACCCAGCATTTTAGTGTTTCAGGTTACATTATCATTTTCTACCTTCGCTCTGTCCTTTAGAATGAAAAGGATTGTTTTATTATTATTTTTTTATTAGTAGTTTATTAATTTTATATATATTAATATACTAAAATATAATACATTATATTTTAGTATATATTAATTTTAGTTTTGACTAAGCAACCTTTTTGCGTTTAAAATGAGCAACACTTGCTTGTATGTATTATAATTTTGATTATCCTTTTGTTTTTTTAGGCCCAATATATTTGCTGCTGTCCTGTCCTTCAACACAGCCTATTTCTAAAGTCTGCATTATATTACCTGACATCAAGGACTTATTTGTATGCTGTATCCTGATATAACCAAGTCCATTAAATCCTTGTTAATAGGCAGCCAATCAATTTCTCTATGAAGGTTACTGAGTGGAGGCTCTGTAAGATTGTGTCTTTAAACAGCCTATTTGAAGTGTTCAGCTATATTGTGCTGAAACCTTTTTTTGAAAAAAGTTGCCAGCCATCGCAAACGCCATCATTTTTGATAATTCTTTGCAAAAGTTTCATGGCCCCCTGAATATTTTGTTGTATGAATATCTGAACATGCAATATACCAAAAGAAATAACAGACTCTCTGTTATAAACAAAACACTTGAATGTGTTTTCAGCTGAAAGCTGAGCTATTAGTTTTTTTCAACCGATGGCTGATGGGGAGTGTTTTGAAAACCTGTTTGGTAACAGTTTTTCTTTTAAGTTGCATAGAAACTAGGGCTGCTCAGTATATTGTTTTAGCATTGATATTGTGATGTCAAGTATAGGGCCAGCTGCATCCCGATTCCGAAATTGTGTGATTCTCGGATTAATTGCAAAGTATAACAATCATATTTGCATGTGTTTTTAAGTCGAAAGAGTACTCGCACACTTCTTTCTGTGCGCACACTGAGCCGCACAGACAGCACGTGAACGCTGAATTCAGTTTTCTTTCTTTAAGAAAATAATCGCACGCTTAATCGGATACGTGCACACTGAGTATGAGTATCTATGTAAACACTCGCTTAGTATCCATGTAAACACAGTCGAAAGAAAACGGATGAATGTCATTTAAAATTAGTTCTGTGCATTCTTCCTAAAGGGACAGCAGCCTAATGTGTTTTGTCACCAATGGCACAGCTGTTTGTCACCAATGGTGATCAAATAGCAAAAGAGAGAGAGAAAATTATTTAAATAATGATGAAAAATTATGAAAATGAATGAATTCTATTAGTTATATTTCATTTATATAGTGAAGACACTTATTTTACATTTGATTTATTCAACTGTTGATTTACCTGAAGATTTACTTGAAAAACATAAAGCACTGCTTAAAGCGCACTGCTTGTGATTTATTATTTTTTATGCATATTCACTTCTCTAAACCACCCTAATTATTATAGAACAATTAATTATTTTCAACTAGAGCTATTCAAATCATCTGGTAAAATTGTCAAACCAAATTTTATTCAGACACCTTCAACATTTTCTCACTTTATCACATTGTTTATTCGCTATAGTTTAGAAAATGGCCACAAAATATGATAAGAACTGTGTTAAACCGTGTCAGAGCAAATTCACCTTGATAATGGCAGGTAACTTTGATAGAAAGATATGTAATGGATTACAGTCAAACAATCAGCTGGGAAGATGAATCTGTATTTAAACTGGGTCATCAATGTAGCAGAAATGTGAAATTCTTTTTTAATTTGGTGCCTTCTAGACTGAGAAAAGACAGAAAATGTATTTTTGTCTCATGGGGATGAAAGACTACAATTCCCAGAATGCTTCGCTGCCCTGTGAGGCCATTCCCAAAGCCACCAACTTGATTACTGTGACTGAGTTGGAGAAGACACTACAATTAAAAACACACTAAACTGTGTCTGTTCAATATAATGAGTGGGTCACCGCACGAGTATCACAGCACTGAGCACTAACTGCAGGAGTCAGATAAATGAGCTGATGAGCTCTCGTGATGAGAGCTGAGGTAATCGCGACTACACTCGCGGCATACATTCACAACGCGAGTTTAGTCTGGCGCGTTTCAGTTCATGCCTTTGCAAGCTTAACTTTCATAGAAATTAATTTGAGAAGTTAAAAGACTTACATTGCTCACCATAGCTCCGTTTAAATGAGTGCCTGTAGCTCCGAGAAACATGCGGAAATGGCTCCCTCTGCTGGCTGTAGTCTTTAGCCTTTGGCCCAAGCGGCAACCTCCCGCGATCTCTCTTGAAGCCAATACGGAAGTAATGTAAACTGCAATTCCTCCACTGGCCACTAGGGACAGGCTCCAGAAGGGAGCAGAATCTCATTGAGCCCCATGTTAAAATTCTCAACTTTAAAGCAGAAAAAAACATGTTTACAGCCTGGTACAACTTGTGGTTTTGGCTTATAAGGCTAATTTTGATCTTCATGACAACTCTGAGGGGGGTGAATTTTTTTATAACTCATTCGTTTACGTTATATAAAGCCTTACGGCTCTGCATAATTAAGGGCGTGGTTACAAGTGGATAGCCATTTATCCGCCGTCTAGAGTTATTGCGTCACTTCAGCTCCGCGCACATCCCGCCTTTTTGCCCATTTTCTGTTATCCGGGAGTGACACGCGATGACTCGCTCACAAGATGGCAACGCCCAGCTCGGCCATACTTTAAGCTTCAGAACGGCTTATCGGAATCCTATGGGTGACGTCACGGACACTACGTCCATATTTTTTTACAGTCTATGCTTTGGCCAAACATTCAAGAGATTTATGCATTTTATTTCTGAAAAAATTCCTCCTATGATGCAAATTGACGATATTTGCATCATAGGAGGAATTTTTCCAGAAATAAAATGCATAAATCTCTTGTCTCAGGGGGATATGAGGGGGGAAAGCACATTTATTTGAATATACTCAAGGGTTTCTACTGATACAAAGCCATATGCTAATCGCTGAAGTAACCCTCTAAGCGCACAATTAGATAATACCAATTTACTTCAACCAATGACCAAGCAATGCTTCATTTTGTTCAGTCTGTGGTGTGAAAGGTCGCATTAGCAATTAAAGTAAAAATGTAAAAAAACTAAAGAAAAACATGGTCAGGTCAAAGTGTCTGAATAAATTTGGTCCCAAATTTTTAATCAATTTTACTGTATGAAGAATTTTTGAGTATAATATGTTACTTTATTTTGCTATCCTCAACTGTAGTTTCCTGCACCAACTAGTAAAAAAGGATATCTGGTGTGTAAATAATTTTTGGAAAAATATTGCGACTAATTTTGTTTTCCCAATAACGTGCAGCCTTAATAGAAGCTACAGTTCACCTTTGCTTGCTAAATTTAGTGTTTCATATCAGATAGTTCACTGCAGGCTTATTTAATTAGTGACTGGCCTCGTTCTTTCCTTATCGGTTCATTTCCTGCGAAGAAATGAACCGTTAAAGAAACCTTTTTCTTTTCCATTGTTTAGGTGAGGACACTTTTTTACACTTTAAGTGAAGTGCAAGGTAATGTGCACTTAAAGGTAACCTTTATTCAGCACTGACTGTGGTTGTTGCACCCTGCTACACAAATGGCAGAAATGCTGAGGGGGTGGTGACACTGTACATGACTCATTGCTATTTTATGGTTATTCAGTGTTTCGTGGAAACCCTATTTCTGCCTTTGAGAGTAGCTAGGCCTTTTTAGTCCTGGTTACCTTAATAATACATGAACGGCACAATCATCACAGTGATATCTGAGGAGCGTGTCAGATTACTTCAGGAAACTTGCTGGCATTTGTTGAGGAGCCATTCATGATGGTTTCATGACCAAAATGAGTAAAGCGCCGCACACAAGCGAAATGTCAACAGCGTTTCACGTTTGACCTACCATGAGAGCCTTGTCATCTATATATAACTGACTAATGTGTTCAGATCTATACTTGCAAATGTGCCAGTACTATTAATTTAGTAGACACAAATGAAAGAAGAAGACATCATAGCAAGCGGAACAAGGCTCACTAATAAAAACACAATATACATTACCAGTGGTTGAAAAATGAAAAGTATATATACTTAAAAAATGGACTCTGTTGCTTGTATAGGACTATGACCCAGTTTCATTAATGTGTTGAGAAAACTGAGAAGTTTTCTGCTCTTGTCAGTTGTGACAGAATGGCTTACAGTTCACAGTTCCTTTTATAACGCTTGCTAATTAGTTGCACTTCTTATGATAATTACATTGATGTCAAAGGATGAGAAATTGAAATGACTGGGAAAACAGCCAGTTACCACAGAAGCTCGAGAAAGATTCACCCTGTTGAGGACATGCTGTTGGGTGAGTTTAGGAAGTCAGTCAAGTGTTTGATATCTAAGTATCTCCCACCTATTTGCAGTTATGATATTTACCAATTAGTGTTAATGCTGTAATACCTGTCTGGAGCCGAGCTGGCCTCAGTAACTTTTATGACACTTAAAAAGAAATGCATTTACTTTTTTTTTGTTATCCACAAGAATAGGGGTGCTGCAAGCAGCAGTTTTTTCAATCTCTAGTTCGTCCTTGTAAATCTTTTAGAGAAGGAGTTTCGGTCCCTGAAATGCAGCGTTATCTGTCATCTTTCAGTAATGCAGATGTTTCTGCTTTGAGGTGGTTTTGTGAGAGGTTTTAGAATTTTTTACTTTTGAAGCCTTGAGTTTTATCGACTTGATCTCATGAGAAAAGTATGACTTTGCATAGGTTTTTGCAAAACACGGAATATGTTGGCTATATTAAGCATGAGTTTTATTTTTCCCAGTACAGATAAGGCTTTAAAGGGATAGTTCACCCAAAAATGAAAATTATGTCATCATTTACACACCCTCAAGGTTTTTCAAACTAGTATGAATTTCTGATATTTTGAAGGATGTGGGTAACCAAACAGTTGAAATTATTTTGAAATGCATTTATTTTATGCTAAGTATACTACAAATATATTTCCATATTTATGTACTTAATATAAATACCCTGCAATTGTACTTTTTGTATACTAAATTGATATACTGAAAGTCTGCATTAGTTTTATACTTAATGCACTTTAGTTATCCAAAAATAGTGCTGAGGTCCAACTAAATATATGCTTATGGATATGATTGTGCTAAAGTGGAACTGTTGCAAGTATAATTTAGGTACACTTTACATATCTTGCATTTATAGACTGATATTATACAGAGATCATATAATCCTTACTAATAGTGAAATTAAAAACACATTTTAGGCTTAATATAAAGAAATGTGCATTGTGCAATAAAGAAGTACATATTGAATATACACACATACATGTATATGTTTAAGAAATATTTGCATTTATATATATATATATATATATATATATATATATATATATATATATATATATATATATATATATATATATATATATATATATATATATATATATATATATATATTGAAATAATAAATAACACATGTTCTTAAATATAAACATGCAAGTGTGTTTATTTATATAGTGGGGTAAAAAAAAGTATTTAGTCAGCCACCAATTGTGCAAGTTCTCCCACTTAAAAAGACGAGATAAGGTTGTAATTTTCATCATAGGTACACTTAAACTATGAAAGACAGAATGAGAGAAAAAAATCCAGAAAATCACATTTGATTTTTAAAAACTGTATTTGCAAATTATGGTGGAAATAAGTATATTTTCTGTAAGTCAAAGGTTTTTACACACTGTTGCTGGTAGTTTGGCCCTTTTCTCCATGCAGATCTCCTCTAGAGCAGTGATGTTTTGGTGCTGTCACTGGGCAAGAAGGATTTTCAACTCCCTCCAAAGATTGTCTATGTGGCTGAAATCTGGAGACTGGCTAGGCCACTCCAGGACCTTGAAATGCTACTTACAAAGCCACTCCTTCATTGCCCGGGTGGTGTGTTTGGGATCATTGTCATGCTGAAAGACCCAGCTACGTTTCATCTTCAATGCCCTTGCTAATGGAAGGAGATTTTTACTCAAAATGTCACGATACATGGCCCCATTTACCCCCATGCTTCACAGTAGGTATAGTGCAATTTGGCGTTCTTTCTCCTCCAAACGCGTCAAGTTGAGTTTTTACCAAAAAGTTCTATTTTGGTTTCATCTGACCATATGACATTCTCCCAATCCTCTTCTAAAAAAATCAAAATCCTCTCTAGCAAACTTCAGATGGGCCCGGACATGTAATTGCTTAAGGAGGGGGAACACGTCTGGCACTGCAGTATTTGAGTCCCTGTCGGCGTAGTGTGTTACTGATGGTAGCCTGTGTTACTTTGGTCCCAGCTTTCTGCAGATAATTTGCTAGATCCTCCCGTGTGGTTCTAGGATTTTTGCTCACCGTTTTTGTGATCATTTTCACTGCATGGGGTGATATCTTGTGTGGAGCCCCATATCGAGGGAGATTATCAGTGGTCTTTCACAGTTGATTTCTTCACACCAAGCTGCTTACCTATTTTCAGATTCAGTCTTCCCAGCCTGGTGCAGGTCTACAATTATGTTTCTGGTGTCCTTTGACAGTTCTTTGGTCTTGGCCATAGTGGAGTTTAGAGTTTGACTGTTTGAGGTTGTGGACAGGTGTCTTTTATACTGATAACGAGTTAAAACAGGTGACATCAATACAGGTAACGAGTGGAGGACAGAGGAGCCTCTTAAAAAAGAAATTACAGTTCTGTGAGAGCCAGAAATCTTGCTTTTTTGTAGGTGACCAAATACTTATTTTCCACCATAATTTGCAAAAAAAAATTTTTTTAATCAGACAATGTGATTTTCTGTTTTTTTTCTCATTCTGTCTCTTATAGTTGAAGTGTAGCTATCACACAAATTACAGGCCTCTCTCATCTTTTTAAGTGGGAGAACTTGCACAATCGGTGACTGACCAAATACTTTTTTGCCCTACTGTATATACATAATATTGTACACAGTACACACATTTTATGTAAACACACATTTAGTTTAGTTGCAATTAATCGTATGACAGCACTTGTTTAATTATGTATATCATTAAGTCTCAAGCAATATGTCAATTATAAATGTGTTCATGTATTTGTAGTATACCAAGTATTTTAAAAGTGATGTATCCCTTTAATATGCTTGATTTTATTATTTTTTTTTTTTTACTATGTTTAGCACCACATTTTACCTGTGAAATTGTATGGACTGCTCCTCCCTTTCAGCTTAGTAGTCAATATGTGCTTCACAGTCCTCTGAACTTTTAAGTTTAGTTAGGACCGGTTTCAAAACAACTGATATTCAAGTATTGCTTTGAATTTAATTATGCTGTTCTCTTCTGTTTACAGGTGGTAATAAACTGTGCCATTCCCAAGGGGCTGAAATATAACCAGGCCACACAAACCTTTCACCAGTGGCGAGATGCACGGCAGGTGTACGGCCTTAACTTTGGCAGCAAAGAAGATGCCAATGTATTTGCCAGTGCCATGATGCATGCCCTGGAGGTGCTGAACTCTCAGGATGCAGGTGAGAATGCTGTTTTCACACCATTGTGCAAAGTTTAATGACGTGTGAATTGTGTGAACTGGCGTCTGTGTTGCTAATGGCACTATTACACAGCATTCCAAAAGTGATAGTGATCCAGACACTTCGGGAAAAAATCATATAAAGAATATATACTGAACAATTAGTAACTACTGTAAGCAATTCAGCAGAATCATCTGTTTAAAGTATAAAAATATTGATAGTTCTGATTATTAGAAATAAAAATTATTGGTTGACTCATTGCCGAAGCTTTAAAGGTGCTTTAAAGGTGCCTCCGCTTGCCCCTCCCATTTGTAGCACATAGAGAAGCTACAGTGGCCGACACAGGACAAAGATGTCATCGTCTGAGACAGCAGAGACTAGCGAGCGCTCTGTAGAGCAGTCTGTCTGTTTAGGGCTACACATGACACATGAAACATGACAACACAAAATTATAACTTCACTGTAAGTGCAGCGGTGTAAGATAAAAATGGCTCGTTCTAAGGTAATAAAAACATAACGGTACATTATGTAATGACCTTTATACACCACTGAAAACATAGTTATGTATATTAAATTGCATTTCTGTCAATAGATCCTCATAAATATTACACACTGCACCTTATAATAAAAGTTTATTAAAATGAAGATGATAAAATGGTTTTAATAAAAGTGCTACGTTCTTGAAACCATTAAATGGTTAAATAAATATATAATAATTATTTTATTAGTAGTATTTATTTATCATGTTAAAGGGTCAGTTCACCCAAAAATGAAAATTCTCTCATTAATTACTTAAAGGTGGGGTAAGTCTTATTTCAAAACTGTTGTAGAAAAAGGACTCTGGTCGAGTGGAATAACAAACTTGTAGCCAATCAGCAGGTAAGGGGCGTGTCTACTATTGATGGTGAGAAGAGCTCTCTCTCTCTATGTGCACGTCATTATTCAAAACACACGGCACATGACGGACATTAGCTGAGAACTAGCTGCTTTTGCTTGAATATGCTCGTGTGTCATGTTCGCTTGTTTGTCCATTTGTGATCGTATTGTAGCTCACTTCAGCGATGATAAAGACCCGTTCATTTCCACATCATATGGAGCATCTAACCCCTCACTGTTTGTTTCAAGCATCAGCCCTCAAAATGTGTCTGACAAGTAAGATACTATACTCCCAATATATGTTTGTTTCCTCTTTTTTATGATCTATATAACCCTTATCCGGTCATAATTGTAATATATCGTTAGCTGGACTGTCGGCTCGTGTTCTATCGAGTTTTTCATGAGAACGGTTTGTGTTTTTCTGATGGAAGGGGAGACTTTTTAATTGAATATTCGACCTGGATTAGTTACACACAGATTCTGCTGTAGTCTTTTACTGGGCTACGTATGTGTGGGGCGGAGCTATCAAAATAGGGCAGAGGCCCTTTTGGGGGTAGGGGCGTGTTTTTTTTTGGTGATTTGAAATAACAACAACGGTTATCAGATAGCACTTACCCCACCTTTAACCTAATGTCGTTCGACACCCGTAACACCTCCGTTCATCTTCGGAACACAAATTAAAGGGGGGGTGAAACACTCAGTTTCAGTCAGTGTCATGTCAATCTTGAGTACCTATAGAGTAGCATTGCATCCTGCACATCTCCGAAAAGTCTTTATTTTTTTAATAATTATATAAGAAAGATGCGCTGTTCCGAGTCTTTCCGAAAAAAGCAGAGCGGGTGGGGGCGTATCGTGTGAGCGGAGCTAAATAATGACGTGTGCTCCCTGCTGCTATTGTGTCGAGTGCGTCGTAAAGCTGTGTCATCCCTAACAGCGGGAAAAAAACTTTATTCAAAATAAAAATATGGTTTTTAATCAGATACAGCCATACATCTATGATCCGGAATCACACCCAGAGGCTGCAGTTGAACAGGAGCAGCAGCAAAAACGACTAGAGCAGGACGTCTCTATGTGGTACAAGTTATACACTAACTATATAATATGCTTAGCGACTTGTGTTATTTACATATTTATACTTGAATTATATCGTCGTATTTTTGTCTTTGAAGGTGTACATGTGAGAAGTGCAGTTGTGCACGTGTGTGTGTGTGTTTACGCGTGGTTTGTGTAGACAATTGTAACGTTATTAAGCGGACTGGTTTTGCACGGCAGGCTAAGTTAGTGTTTACATAGAAAGACACGGAATAGTAGCGTATTTGAATGAAGAAGCGCGCTTATTTAGTTCAACATATTTCCCCCCTCTTTGTGTATTGTTGTTTGGAGTGCTTTTACAATACACAAACATAAAGTTACACATATAGTGGCCAGCTAAACAAAAGTACACGCACTACACATCGCATGCTCCATTGATCAATTTCTATATATAGTAATATATATAGTAACTATACGTGATCATGTTTGGGCTACTTGATGAGCATAGGCAAAAACACAGACATTTGAAGCAGTCTAACTCACTGCCCGCGGTTCTAACGTTGGGACCTTTATCGTTGGGACTGCTCCATCCTTCAGCATTAGGCGATTGGAAAATCCGGCGTCAAGCTGTGATTCTACAATAATTTTATGAAGCGACGAGAATAGTTTGTGCGCAAAAAAAACGAAATAACGATGTATAGTGATGGGCCAAATTCAAAACATTGTTTCAAACAGTTATGAATCAGCGTATTGATCCATGATTCGGATCGCCAATGTCACGTGATTTCAGCAGTTTAACACGCTATCCAAATCATGAATCTATACGCTGATTCATAACCATTAAAATCTTTATTTGAGGATTGAAAACAAACCCGGAAGAGAAGACATTGCTCAATAAAGTCGCAGTTTTTGTTATTTTTGGACCAAAATGTATTTCCGATGCTTCAAGAGATTCTAATTAACTAACTGATTTCACATATGGACTACTTTAATGATGTTATTTTTCCCTGTCTGGACATGGACAGTATAATGTACATTGAAGGAACAGAAAAGCTCTCGGACTAAATATAAAATATCTTAAACTGTGTTCTGAAGATGAACGGAGGTCTTACAGGTGTGGAACGACATTAGGGTGAGTCATTAATGCCATCAATTTCATTTTTTGGTGAACTAACCCTTTAATACTTGTAAAATCACCCCAATGCACAGGCTTTACCATAAGATTGCTGATGCTGCAAATTACAAAATATTCACTTTGTGTTTGTATTTTATGTCAGATGCTATTTAAATCTATCTAAAACAGTCTAATTAGTAAAGGTTCTATTACTGTTTTTGTTTGGCGCTGGTAAGCCCTGCAGAACTTAATTGTGTTCTGGTCTCTGCCTAGTTAGTGAGGTCACATTTGGAGCCAGACTCAGCCTATTGTGCTCAATTAATTGTAATTTAGCAAACGGGGCCTGCTCACAGGGGGTTTTGTTTTGTGTGTGTGTTGTTTATGAGAGAGAGAGAGAGTCTGGGTTACCTCTCTGCGCTGATTGGGTTTAGGGGGAGGTGCCTTGGCTTGGGAATAACAGTCTGCATGCAATCCATTTATCTGCAGTGGTTGCGTCTGCATGTGCTCATACACGTGTCGCTTTCTGCCTATTTTTCCTCTGCCGTCTGAGACCCTGTCACGGTCACAGCGGGAGGTCATCCCCATACTGAGCTCAATGTTCTTAGCGTGGCAGGGCAGTTCATTGCTGAGGCTCTTTTCCCTTTAGAAACAGATGATGCTTTGTTTTGTGGACTGGTCTCTGCTTGTCTCTTTGAGATATGGCTGATCAGTGAGTCTTGAACTGTTGCATATTGAGCTGTTCTCTACAGTGTATCACAATAGTCAGGTCATTCTGTTAACCCCATTTGTGTTTGAGGCAAGGAAGCTTTTTAAAGGATTGTTTGTATTGATTTCAGCAAAATTTGGATTTTGTTCAGTTAGGCTTTCATTATCGGAAAACAATGTTTCAGTGACACATTAATGTCACTGTAAGATTTTTTGGCTTGTAGACGACCCATGCTCTAACCAGGAGTGCATTTCCTGTACAACAATTTAACTCACTTAACTACCATATTACGGTATGATGCATTGTTGGAGAAACCAACTAGCTAGTCACTCACAACTATTTAAAAGAGTATAGAGGGTATGCATGGCACATCACCGGCAGTCTGAGTGACTGCGGTTACGACCACTGAGTGGCAAGAAGACAGAGTGGCAGCATTTATTTTCAGCGTGAGTGTCGCGAAAACTCACAAAACACATCTAAAACGGGAAAGAGCTTTGAGATTGACTCTACAGATAGGTTTGTTGAGATCTAAGGTATATTTTTACAGACTGTTAAAAACTGCAGATAAGACAAGCAAATGGATCGCTGCAATTCACAGACACAACTAAACTACAGGCAGCGAAACATGGATTTGCATGTATAATTTTATGTCAATATGTTAAATGTTGGGGTAACATCATACCCTGTTGTATTGTTTTATATTGACAACTCATCAATTAATTATTTACCATCTTATATTCTGCATAATTTGGTGTTTTTAAATAAAAAACTGACAAGCATATAATATATGCTTGTATGCATGTGTGTGTGTGTGTGTGTGTGTGTGTGTGTCTATACAGTACAGGCCAAACGTTTGGACACATTACTATTTGTAATGTTTTTGAAAGAAGTTTCTTCTGCTCATCAGGCCTGCATTTAAAATATTACATTTGTTTCCTGTATTTTTGATCAAATAAATGCAGGCTTGATGAGCAGAAGAAACTTCTTTCAAAAACATTACAAATAGTAATGTGTCCAAACTAATAGTAGTAGTATTATTATCCATAGTAATTGGATATATATATATATAAATAAAACAAATAAATACCTTTTATAAAACCATATAAGCCCTGGTGGCCATTTAGTAGGGCTGTAACGATATGCGATATGAAATCGAAATCGCAATACGCAGGTCCACGAACCTGTATCGCGATGTGAGGAGGCAGAATCGCGACACACCTCTTCCAACTCCCAGAATTATCCTTCCTGTCCAGGTCCAACTTTTAAGTCAGCAGTATGGCAACATTTCAGCTACCCGGTGGAGAACAAGGATGGCAATCGTGTAGTTGACAAGACCCACACAATTTGCCGTAAGTGTTTCAAGAAGCTGCCCCAACCGGCTGGCAACGTGGTGTGAGCGTGGCGTTTCTGTTGCGTGTCATCCGCGGGGCGGCTGCGTGGCGTTTTCTCTTTCTTTGCACACCGGACAGCGTCGACATTTCAGATGCGGCAGACAAACTGTGTGCGAATGTCTCAAAATGATTCCGACTGAAAGCAAGCACACGTAAACCCCCAGATTGGTTTAGATAACGTCTCACGTAAACAGTCCACTGAATCTTTCTATTGGAATGACAAAAAAGTGTGCGTTTAGGTGGTACTCGAGACTGGAAGAACTCCTACAGTAAACTAATTCTGCATTGCACAAGGTGCAGACAACCTTAGTCTTGTCGATGTTTCCATTGGGAAGCTTCTTAAAAATACATTTTCCCTGAAGCAAACCCAGCAGCTTCATAGCTGTATCCATGTTAGCACGTCACGTTTGATGTGGTAATTTGACAGTAGGCATACATACGGCATACACGCAGGTTCGAAGACTCGGTCTCTAGGCATACATCCGTGCCAAAATATCAAAGTGGAAGTTATCATAGCTTGCGTAGTATAGACCCAGCTCCCAACCCAACTTTGAGAATAGATTAACGGCAATATTTTTTTTTATTGCCCGATAAGTTCCCCACATAAATGTCAGGAAACACAATTCCTGGCTGCATGTGGGAAGTTTGGTTAGTTGTAAACTCGTCAATGATGCCCTTTAAATCTCTTGAAAAACTAAAGGACGACATTTAAATTTGTATATATTCGAAATGACACATTTGAGGTGCAACAATATACTGTGTCAGGATATATCGCAATACAAGAATAAACAATATGCATAGTGACAATCTGTATTGTGTACACTGAAAACCCTAATAAGTTGATTCAACTCAATTGATTTGAGTAAACTCGTTCCCTCAATTGAGTAATGGAGTCTCCCAAAACTTGTATATTTAAGTTCACTTAACTTGGTGCTCACGTTCACTGTATTTAAATTGTTAAGGGGGGGGGGGGGGACTGAGTTTCAGTCAATCTTGAGTATCTATACACTGTAAAAAATTATTTAGAAAAAAAGTTACCTGGTTGCCTTAAAATTTTGAGTTCATTGAAATTAAAATTGAGTTAATACAATGACAATTTTTTTAAATTCGACAACCTTTATTAAAATATTAATAAAAGATTTTGTAAACATATTGGGTAATTGTGTGTTTTATTTCTGATGACGCAGTGAAACATGCCAAATAGTGCTATTTTCATGATTTATCAAATTTTTATGTGGTTCAGATACAAGAATATTTTGAGTTTCTATTTATTAAACAAATTTCCTTCATTGTATCAACTCAAATTTTTAATTTCAATAAACTCAAAATTTTAAGGCAACCAGGTTACTTACTTTAAGTTAAACCAACAAAAATCAATCAAATTTTTTTACAGTGTAGAGTAGCATTGCATCCTTCATATCTCCGAAAAGTCTTTAGTTTTATTATGTTTATAAAAGAAAGAAAGGCTGTACCGGGTCTTTCCGAAAATAACAGATTGGATGGACCGTGGAGATCCACTTTTGCGACACGACTGAAGCGATGTTGTGAAGCTTCCCGTCATTTGTGCGTTCAAATCGGTTCAAATGCAGCGCTGCCTTCCCGGAATGCTATTCGGGTGTGTTAAAGCCGCTTGACGTCACCCATAGGAATAAAGTGGAGCGCAGCGCGACAGAAGTGTTGCACGGATGAGTGGATCTGCACCTTGAGAGCAGTGTTTTTGGGCGTGCATTTGCTCTCTCGCTTTGGTCGCTTGCGCGCGCACCTTTCCGGGAGAAGAGCCCGTACGGCCCATACAAGGACCTTCCTCTCTATCGACGTCAAGTAGACCCATACTCGAAAAAAACTCCCCGAAACTTTTGAGAAACTGGAAGGAGTATTTTTGACACAGAAATACTCCATTAAACGTCCAGCTTAGTTTTTGAAACTTTGTCTATGTTTAGGATGGGAATCCAAGTCTTTAACAGTGTAAAAAGCTCAGTATGCATGAAACAGTATTTCACCCCCTCCTTTAAGTTCACCAAACTGGGTACACCAGAAGTTCAGTACACCATGCTGGGTACAACCAATCAAAACTTCCCCATGGGTCCCAACTTGCATTGCGGCACGAATAAATTATGGATCTGAATTGACAAATTTTCTTTGATTCTTACTATTTGCTTTTGCTTTTGCTGTTTTGTTCTGATGTTTTTGTAGCTTGTTTTATGTTCAGAGTTGATCTGTTTATCTGAATTTTTTTAGTTTTTTTGATTGTCACCATTGTAGAGATTCAGACGCGGATTCTTGATGTCTCTGTGTGTTTCTAATTAATGCAATAGATTTAAACATTTTGTGCATATAAAAATAAATAAATTGTTAAATTACCACAACAGTGAAAGATCTCATGGCTATTCTAATTAATATTTCAAAACTATTAATAACCGCTTTGACAGCCAGAGCATTTGACTCTACACGAGTTAAGGGATTCTGCCAATACATGATGATGTTATCATCATCAATGGATAAACAACATTACTTGATGATATTTTCTCTTGACTCTTTGTTCCTTAACAAATGTGTCTCGCAAAGACAAAGCAGCCAGAGAACCACTAATGCTGCCTTCACTTGCTATCGGAATTATCGTAAATACGAGTTTCCTAGGTAAAAATTGCACATAAACGCCCTCACATTACAAAATATGATTGTGATAAGCTCGTAATCATGACTTCCGAAGTGGGAATTATCAAATTTCGAATAGCACGTGAAGGCGGCATAATATTACACAGTCAAGGGTCTAGAGCCCAACTAAAGAGAACACTTATCTCCAGAACCAAGTCCAAGCGTATTCATTTCCACCCTCGATGTAATATCAAATTTAGCATTTTAATCAAGAGTACATGATCGTGAGTTCAGTATTGTGATGTGTATCGAATCATGACATGAGGGTATCATTACACTGACTTATTGAACTATGCTGATAATGACAGAAGTTGCTACCCTATTTGGCTTACAATGCTTTTGGGAAACGCATGCCTGAGTTTGACTGTGACCGGGTTCTGAGCAGTTATTACAGCATTATTTATTTACTGCTATAGTATTTAATATTTTAAATGATCAGATTTCATTTTAGTCCTTTTATTATGTGTATTTGCCATTTATATGATTTTTATTTTATTTGTATTTTTCTTTTTTTTTCTTTTTTTTTTTGCAGTTTTGGAAATGTTAGTGCTTTAACTTAATATATTTTTTTTTATTTCAGTTAGTTGCCAATTTAACATTTCTAATTATCTTTGACATTTTTCATCTAATATTTATATTTTATTTCATATTAATTCTGTAATGAATTAATTTAGTTCACATTGACAACACTGGTTCTAAGCAGTTTTAGAGAGTTAAACTCTAAAAGTAGTAAAAATTACTAATTATTTTTTTCTGTAGCATGACAGTAGGCCACCTGTTTTCAAAACAGTGAATCCTTTCCAGTAGTAAACTATTTTTGTTCAATGAGCAGTGATTCACTGTAGTAAGACAATCTAATCTAATAAAACTAGAATGTCTCTCTCTTTCAAATAGTTAGCAACTCATTCAGTGAGTCAATTTGTTCGGATAATGCAACCAAATGAACTGGTCTCAACCTCAGACGTCATGCCCACAGATGTTGGCTGAACATCTGATGCGTATGGCACACTTATCTGGGAACACTTCAGGAGTCTCGAAGTCGTCATCTGATTGGTTGAATTTTACAGGATGTACACAAAACGTGTGTGTCTCAAGCAGCAACCTCCTCGAGTTTCTGTTGAAGCCAATACGGAAGTGACTTAACCTGCAATTCCTCGACTGGCTCACAATCTCATTGAGCCCCATGTTAAAATGCCTAACTTTACAGCAGAAAAAAAATGTTTACAGCCTGATATAAAATGTGGTTTTGGGCTATATCTAATGTTGCCCTTTATAACTGTGAGAGGGGTGATTTTTTTTTTTTTTTTTTTTTTAATAACTCATTTGTTTACATTATATAAGGCCTTAAAGTTCTGCATAATTAAAGGCGTGGCCACTTTGAGTGACAGGTGGATAGCCGTTTGTCTGCTGTCTGTTAGTCATGTTAGTCACTCGACCCTACTTTACGCTTCAAAACTGCTCTTCAGAATCCTATGGGTGACGTCACGGACACTGCGTCCATATTTTTTTACATTCTATGGTGTGTCCACCTGGAAACAAATGCCCTGACACCAACTTCTCATGAAAGAAGTGCGGCTTCGTGTTTACAACTGTGACAGTGACCAGGATCAACTAAGCACTGGAATTTCCAAAGTATGCGGAAATCACGGCTCCACTGTTGCAGTATACTTGCACAACGTTCTTAAAAGAATAATTCATAGATGGACGCCGTTATTGCGGGGACATCGACTTTACGTTTTCACGCCCCTAAACGTGACGCGGAACAAAACTAACTGTGGTTGGCTGAGTTACATGTCAGTCAGACGGCCTCTGGGTGGTCCTTGGCCAATGAAAGCTGCGATACTACTATAGATATGAACTGCTCAACACTACAAATGAACTAACTCTAGAAAATTATTCACTGATTCGTTTGGCCCACTTGAATTTGCTGAATAGCATTTCTTTTTTTGTTGGTTATGTAAATTTAGTGTTTGACCACCACAGTCATTATTGTGTGTGTGTAAACGTACCACTATAAAAACCTGCTGTATTTTCCACAGTTCTGTTTTACTTATGTATTTATTTATTTGTATCTGAGAAGGGATGAAGAGAATTTGTGAGACCATATTCATTCAAGCAATATAGAACCTGTGACTGTTGCCATTTTCCATGACCTTCAGTTCTTTGTTTCACTAATCTCACTATGGAAAGTTATCTAGTCACTGCGCTGGGCTCCTGTTATCACCACAGGAAGCTTCAGACTCTGTGGCCTTATTACTGTCTATTAATTACCTGATAGCACGGAAGTTAATTATGCAAAGCGATGTTAATTATGCATACTTTGCTGATGCGCGGATATCCTAGCAGTCCAAATCCTGACTGTTGCAGTCCAAAAACAGTGAGTGAATTAACTATGTAACATGCTGTTTACTGTGAAATTTTCACCAGAGACATGGAGAAATGTCTGCTCATCTCCTGTTGCCTTGGGGGAGAGAAGTCTTCCTCGCAGAAGTTTCACCTTTGGGATTTTTTTGTTTCTTCCCCCTCTCATCTGCCTTGCACGCATTCTTGCACCTATCGTCCTTTCCTCATTCTTTTAGTCCACTTTCTTCCTTATTAGAGGCTAGGTTTACATTTATTTGTACTTTGTGCCAGTGTTGGGGACATAATAGCTCATAATTTAAGGTAGTTCAACTACAGTAGTTGGTTACCTATTTTTATTCTCTTATGTCCAAGGCTGCATTTAATTGCAGTAAAAAACTGAAATATTATTACAATAAGAACTTATTTTAAAATATTTAAAAATGTATCTCAGTCCTGTGATGGCAAAGCAGAATTTCTAACAGCCATTATTTTATATATATATATATAAGCATCCTTGCTTAAAGTATTAATTTCTTTAAATTTTTATTTATTTATTTAAAGCTACACTGCGTAACTTTTTTTAGTTTATTCTTAGCTAAAACACTTAGTTCTTTCAAAAATATATGTGCTCATTAATGTGTATTTACTTCTTTTAAGTAATAAAGTATTCTCGTAAGTTTATAATATGCCATTGAAAATACATACGGGTGAGGGGTTCGAATGCCGGTCGCCATGTTGACCCTCCATCTTGAAAGTACATTAGCCAAAGAGGGACATACCCGTAAATTCAAGCTTTGCCTTTCGCGTTTTAACACTGGATGGCACCATGTTGAATGTGAAGAGGGGGATTGCCATGTTAATCTTGGACTAAATCGGCCACCGTAGGAGTTAAAACAAATTCAGAATTGAGAGGAACAGAAACTAATATTCACTGAATGGTCATATACATTTTCACCACTAGATGAGGAAAATATCACACAGTGTAGCTTTAACTCCAAAGTTTTGAGTCTGATACTGCTCCAAAGTTTTTGTGTGCGTATGTTTCAAATAATAAAACTAGAAAACACCATAATTGATATTACTGAATTGAAATGTATAGTGCTGAACAGCAGCTTTGAACAAAATGTTAAACCTAAAATGTGGCGTAGGAAGCAAATTATGTTTGATTATTGTCTATTGGGTTAAAAGTGTGGAAAACTGTGTGAGACGCGATCAATTCCGATGCTGTGAATTTTTATAAAACATTTTTATAGAAAAAGCAGCTTGTAACTGGAAAAAATGGACTATTTTTCAGAACCACAGAGCTACTGTCATGCCACATAACAAACAAATGAAGTTGCGTTAGCAGCATCCCTCCCCAACACTGTTGTGTGCGCTACACTATCTCTGCTCAATTGTCTAATGCCAGTAGGTACCTGGCATGGACACAGTGATTTTGGGGAATGTGTTAAACTGCACTAACCAGCCAGCAGTAGGATCCCATATGACCGTAATTGGCTCCCCCTTAATTCACTCCATTGTCAACATTAAGCTGTGTACAGCTGCGGTAGGGCTAAATGGCTGCGCTGTGTCCAGGTCTCTAAATGATCTTGTTTGCAGTATGTGTATTAGCTCTTTTACTGAAGCTCTGAATGAAGTTCATTCAAGATGCCAATAACCTTTGGTGCATGTGAGATTTGTAGACGTTTGTTTTGCGACACTGCAAATTATTTCAAATTACAGTACTTATGCGTTTTTGAACTTGAAGTCCTTCATGACTGTTTTTCACTCGTATTTATTTACATTCTTAGAATAAATCACCAATCAAGTAATTTAGTAAATTTAAGGCACTGCCGGGCAATAAAACAATTGATTTGTTTTAAACAATTTAGCTCTTGGCTATTTGATGTTATTATTTATTAACACACTTGGCATATTCATGCTGAAGAAAATAAAGAGAATTAAAATGCCCCCCCCCTGTTGATTGCACAGGCAATTGCAGTGTTGCTAGGGAGACTTGTTACTAAATCATGTCAGCCGGTGTTTACCTAGCATATTCATGAGGTGGGCTAATACCTGTCAAATACCACATGCCTCCATCCCAGAATGTGATCCACTGACTTTTACGCTGTCTAAACAAAGACTCAGGTGGAATAATGTAGTCATCTCTTTTTTTAAGACTCTTAGTTGCTGTGTTTGTATTTTTGGAGCATCACACATGGCCCGATGGGAATGTATGTGATCCGTTTGTGCCTTTTTGTTGTGCGTCATGTCATTATGTTTAGGTACTGGCCATCCTCTTTGGAGACGTTTGCGTATATACTTTGTGCAGGTTGTCTTCCGCCCCCCTGAAGGGACATGTATATGCAGGGTTGGGAAGTAACAAAATACATGTAGCTCAGTTACTTGATTAAAATACAAAACTGTATTTCATAAATTAGTGGTATTTATGATGAAATCAGTTTTCATAAACAAAACTGTTACATTTTAAATAGGTTGTAATCAAATTACAGTGACATCTGAAAAGTAATTTAGATTAACAAAGTGATTACTTTTCATTTTAATCTAATTTATTTCATTTAAACATTTTTAAAGGGATATTTCACCCCAAAATTCAAATTATCCCATGGTTTACTCACCCTCAAGCCATTCTAGGTGTATATGACATTCTTCTTTCAGACAAAAAGAATCAGAGTTATATAAAAAAATGTCCTGGCTAATCCATAATGGCAGTGAATGGCTGTTTCTGTTTTGAAGTCCATAAAAGTGCATCTATCCATCATAAAAGTCTGGGTGGTTTACACCATGTCCTAACTACACGCGCTGCGACACGCGATAAAAGGTATCTTTTCCATGATAATTCGAGTTTTTGTCCTAACCAGCCGCGACGGCGACACACGATGAATCTATTTTAGAAACGGTTTCTATTTTTGTGCGATGTAGCGGCTGGAACAACAACACAAAGCATGGCAATGTTAATCTCAGGTAGTGTTTATGTGCTTTATTTAATGTTAAAAGTGTATAATGTTACTTTGAAAATAATTTAGCACTACCTGTTTTGTCATACTAAAAGCAGCAAAGGATAATTCACCTCAGATCTTGAAATTAAACACATCGAAACAAAAGCGTTCAAACTGTGAACAACAAACAAGTATCTATGACAACGATTGTTTTAGTAACTCAGTATGTATTTTAGTAGTTTAAATGGTTTGTGAATTTGATAATGCGAGTGCCGTCAAGATTAATCTCTGGTGCCGTGCACTTGCCGCTAGAGCCCGCCCACACCTTGTTCTGATTGGCTGTGGTTTTTGAATGATTTGTTGCGTCTCGTAGTCGCTTCGCGTCTGGTGTGGACAGACAAGTTGCTTTTCGCTGGAATCTTATCGCGTCACATGTAGTTAGGACACAGTGTAATAAAGGCCTTCTGAAGCGAATCGATGCATTTGTGTAAGAAAAATAACTATATTTAAAACTTTGTCGTACGTGCGTTCACGAGAGACTGGTGTTCCAGTGTATGACGTAAGAAGCTCCGTGAGAATATTCTAGTTCTCGCGAGAACCAAGTTTTGTTTTGCTCCATCCACTGCATTTCTGTGTTTGTCACCGGAACTTACGCTAGGCCTGCATCCTACGTCAAAAGCTGGAACGAGTTCAGTCTCTCATGAACACGTGCAATAGTTAACGGAAGTTAATAAATAATAATAATGAATATATCTCTGATTGTAATTGTGTGCAAGAAGAACCTCATACACACCTAATGATTTAAAGGGTGAGTAAATCAGGGGTTAATTTTTTGGGGTTAACTATCTCTTTAATGTAAACTGTGACTGAATTTATACAAAATACTACTTAAAAAATGTGACATACCCTTGAATCTTAACTGTCTGTTGTTGCATGGATGAGCCACGACCCAATAGTTCACCCCAAAATGAAAATGTGATGTTTATCTGCTTACCCTCAGGACATCCAAGATATAGGTGTGTTTGTTTCTTCAGTAGAACACAAATGAAGATTTTTATCTCCAACCGTTGCGAGAGCCTCTATAGCCCCTTTCACACTGCACGTCAGACCCGCAATATTCCCGGAACATTGCCGGGTCACCTTCTGTGTGAAAGCAACCACGTCCTGGAATTGATTACCGAATTGAACCCGGGTTGGGGACCTAGTAACATTGCGGGGTTCGACCCGGGACGAGCGCTGTGTGAACAAAAGCAACGTGTACGTAGTTATCGTGCGACTCCTAGAGCTTGTTTTTTCAATAATACAACCCTGCAGTGCCAGAAGAGCTAGTGTGTTTTAAACGCAGAGTGTTTGTCTACAAAAGAAACTAATATTAAGCAAGCAGAAATGTGTGCAAACTGGACACAATTCGAGACCACGGAGCTTCTTACTATCCGCGCTGAAGCGGAGATCGCTCGCCATTATACGTCACATCAGGATGTCACGTGTCAACTCGACCCGGGACCGTTAAGCGTTGTGTGTGAAAGCGCACATATTACGGTATTTCGCTGGCCGTATGAATGGACCAAATCTAGCAGCCCGGGAACAAATGCCGGGTCGCATTATCTGTGTATTTGCCGGAATCGCAGTGTGAAAGGGGCTTATGAGAGCAAAAAACACATAGACATACGAATCCATATTAAACCCTGCGGCTCATGGCGACACATTGTTAACACACGTTAAGACACGAAACGATCGGTTTCTGCGGGAAACCGAACAGTATTTATATTTTCATTTTTGGGTGAACTATTTGTTTAGGTTATTGTGACTTTTTACTCACAATTCTGACTTCTTTTCGGAGAACTCTGAGATATAAACTCGCAGTTGGTAGTTATAATGTACAATTGAGTTTTTTTTCTCCAAATTATTATTATTATTATTATTATTATTATTTTTAAGGTAATTGCCAAAACTTTTATCTCAGAATTCTCTAGCCTGGATGCTAGTCGATCTCAGCCCCGCCCACAACATTTGAGCTCGGGCAGTTCGGTCTGGACTTGATCCATAGAGGAGTGATTATGCCCGAACAGAAACTGTTCGGACCAATGAAATCATCAGGGCGGGCTTTAGACAATGACGGACAGATGATAAACAGTTTGAATTTGTCCAAATCCTAAACGGAGAGCTTGTTTGAATATGCATTCACCTTCACTATTTATCTCTGAAATGATGATCATGTTGGTAAGTAACTGTGTAACCTTAAATTCTTTTTTTTTTACAACACTGGCAAAGATCGTTTATTCCAGCATGCGTGCAGACAGGGTTGCCAAGTTTTTACAACAAAACCCGCCAACTACTAGCCCAAAACAATAGCTTCGTGAGAGGGTTCTCTGGGGGGAAAAAATGCAGTTTTTGGGTTAAAATTTGTTATTTTGGCGAGGTTGCCTGCTACAATTCGCATTCCTGGGTCTACATATCACATAATTGAGGTCGCTTCAACCCGCGGACATGGAAAACAACCCTCTGGGGAAAAAAACACTGACTTGCCAGCACAGTGCTGTTGATTTCTGTTGACATTTGACAACTAACGTTATGCGTCGCGCCGTTGCTCTGATTGGTTGTCGGTATATCCTGGTTTGGTTGAAACACGCATATGATCAGACTCATATTCTGACTAGAATTGACCACGTCAGGCTAAGAATTCTCACTTTATAACACACAATTGTGAGTGTAAATCTCTCAATTCTGAGAAAAAAAAATAGAATTGTAAGATGCAAATGACCTTTCTATTTTTATATTTAGTGGCAGGAACAAGCTTCCATGAGAAACAGTGCATTAAGAGCAGGAGGTGATAACTTTTGAAAAGGATGTGTACATTTTTCTTATTTTTTTATGTTTAAAGATCATATTGTTTTATTTAGTACTGCCTTTCGGAAGCTAATAACTAGATGTTTCCCTGAAAATGTACCCTGTACACACCCCAGATCTTAATACATCATGTTGCCTTCTTGAGCATAAATTTTTTTTCCCGTTTTTGTTATTTTTTCATTTATTTGCTATAAGAAATATTTTGGAAAGCTGGTGTTGTTTCTAATAACATGCAGATGAAAATCAAGTGCTATGTTTGGTGGTCATGTTGTGTTTCATACCTTAGCATTCTAAAGTATTTCGATGAAGTTACAAAACTTTAGTCTAACGAAATACATTACAAATTACTTTGTAACGCATGCATTTTTTAATCAGTAGTGACATCTAATAAAAGTAACCTTCCCAGCCCTGTGTTATATGCTGGTTGAGGGGTCCAGGAGAATCAAAAGCCCTTTTTTCCAAACCCCTAGAATGTGTCTGCTAATTTTAGTCGGGTGTAATGTGCAACACAGAGTCACATGCCAGGGTGATGTTACCCTGACACTGGAGCCATGGACTGTGAGAGATTTTGTGAGTTTTTTATATAAATGCTGTTGCCAGCATGACTGAGGAGCTCTTGCAAGGCAGACAGCCATAGAGCTCTTGGCAACATGGACTATATATACATGCAGGCGTGATAGATGTGCTGATTGATGTATTGTTGAGGTAAACGTATGAACGCGTTTGTCATCGAGAATCAAACTGTCCAAACCAGACAATCCGCCTGTGGAGTGTACATGAGAAATGTCACTTTTTATCATTCCCACGGGTAAATCGAGTTTAATTATTGTAAACTTTACTCTTTCTTAACTATAGTTTTTTTGTTCATCTCCCACCTTGACATGACTGCTTGAAATGTGTGAACAAAGGAATGATTGCTTACTGGCACAGACAGGCAGGTGTTTGTGGTTTGGGACTCGGATGTGAAGTTTGTTGTAGTGCTGACGGGACGGTAACAGTTGGGTAATTTAGCTGCTGTTGGTTAAGCTACTTCAATACCCTGGCTTAGCTGAAGCAGTGTGATTTCTCATGCTGTGAAATCTCATTGAGGACTTTGTCCTTTACCTAATAATCACTTTGACAATGTGGACTGTTATTGAACTTTTCATTCAAGATATTTAATCGAGTTGCACAAATATTCATATTCCATGAGTTCAGTATCGCAATTTGTATCGTAGGTGTATTGTTACACCCCTAATAATGATTGTCTTATTGTATGATACAATAAGACAATCATTATTAGGGGTGTAGCAATACACCTACGATACAAATTGCGATACTGAACTCATGGTGCAATACTATTGCAATATTTTAAGCCAAAATATTTATATTTTATTAATATTTACTTAATAATAATAATAATAATAATAATAATAATAATAATAATAATAATAATAATTATTATTATTATTATTAATAAGTAAATATTAATAAAATATAAATATTTTGGCTTAAATATTGCAATAGTATATCCACATCAACAATACATTGTCACATTTTTATGTCACAATATATCAATATAATGATGTATTATTATACCCATGATAATTGTTTATTATTATGGTTAGTGCTGGGCAATAAATTAATCGTGATCAATCGCATCTAAAATGAAAGTTTGTGTTTACATAACGTGTGTACTGTGTATAATTATTATGTATATAAATACACACTCCTTTATATATATATTTAAGAAATATTTGCATGTATATGCTGTATTTATATAATTTATCTTATAATAATATACATACTTTACATATATATTTTTCTTAAATATACATGCATGTGTGTGTGTATTTATATGCATATTAATTATACACAGTACACACACACATATGCTATGTATACATTAACTTTTATTTTGGATGCGGTAAATCAATTTCCCAGCCCTAATTATGAGCAATAACCGATAAATGAAGACAAAATAAAAATAAAAATCTAATATAAATGAGTATGCACAATATCAAATATTGACTGATACGAAGCAGTTAAAAAAAGAAAGTCTAATATCAGCCGACGACTGATGTGGTACTAGTGTTGTGCAATTATTAATGAGTATTTGTGTATCTCTTTACTGTAAAATATAAGTTTTAGTAAGAATTTTAAAAAGAGATTAATGTGCTTGATGAGCAAGACCGTGTAATATGTATAATCATTTCTGCAGTGCACAATTTTAAGCCACAAGTTCCCTCTTATGTAGTTTTCAGATTAATACCCACTTTTTATTAATTCCTAAAATGGGAAAAATCTGATCTTTATAAGCCCAGATGGCTCACATGGCTCATGTGTCCTGAACTTCATTTCATCACTTCCGAAATGGAAAGATGGAGGAAGGAAAATTTGGAACTAGAAGCACAGGAAAAACAGCTTTGTATAGTCAGAAAAGTCGTTCTGTTTCTCAGAAACTGTGCCTGGTAACTGTTATTACTAATACATGTGATCATATATAATCAAATGGAGCACTAATTTTACCAGTCACTAGCTTCCATATAGCATCATGCCAAGTCTGTCGCTTAACCACAACATGTAAGAAGGTCACGAGTTAAGGTTTTGTGCCATCTTTCAGAGTATAAATACTGTCTTGTGATGACCTGTTGACAGTCGTCAAATATGTGGGATTGCATGAGCTCATCCATGTCAGAACAAAGCGGGCTTTTCACCCCGTTCAGACGTAGACCCCCAGGAGCCTGCTGCGTCTGCGTCTAGAGGTCTAAATGAAGGTCACCCTGCTTTGAGACTTCACAGTTTGGCAGGACAGGTGTTTATCTTTCGAGACATGGTTCCTCTGAGGGGAAATAGCAGGACAGAACATTCCTGAGCCAAAAAGAGTTTGTTTTTCTGGCTGTGGAGCCTGAATATGGCTTGAAAGGGGTGGGCTGGGTCCTGCGTCTGGTATGTGTTTGTTTTCTGACCTGACACCACATGACCACCCGATTGCTCCAACTGCCAAGGTGGGAAAGATGACGTCGGTAGCCCCAAACACTTTTTATCGGTGAGATCATCCTCTTGCCCCAGACTCTTAATAGTCCTCGTTGCAGAAGGGTTTCCTCTACATTTCTCAATAGCGGCAGAGCTCGTCTTTGCCATTTCTTAAGTTCTTCCAGGCTGCAGGTTAGCTTTGTTGCTTTGGAATTAGCTTCATTTTGAGTTCTGAGCTTAGTTATACAGTTTCATTCTTACATTCTACATTTTTCTTGTTGGAATCTGACTTGGGTATACAATATTTTAGCTCAATATCTCTAGCACAACTCTCCCAGAGGGACTTGGTCCGGGTTCAGAGCACCAGAGCAGAAAGGCAGGCCTGCAGGCACCTGCCCATCATGCCAGCCCCCAGAGTCTACCGCTTCCCGATGAAGATCAGCCGCACTGAGATCATCTTGAGGAGTGAGTTTGATGGGGAGGGAAGGGGCTTTAACCGTCAGAGACTCTCAGCAAGGGCAGTCGGGTACTTTAGTGTGGTACAGGACTAAATTATGTCACGTTTAGGTTCAGACAAACTGTAATGTGCTTTTGGTATGCAATAAAATGGATATGAATAAAGCAAAATATACCCTCTTCCAGATGTAGACACATCTAACCTTTTTAAAAATCTGACCTTTTTAAAAGTCTGGATCTGTTGTTGGCATGTCTTCGAAACGAGCATTATCTGCCTGAGCACCAATGAAGTTAAAGAATGTGATATGATGTTTATCATAATGATAGTTTGAATATTTAGCTTCATTAACACTAGCTACAAAATAAAAAGGTGTAGTGCTTGATTTAAAGTGCACCATTCATAGGCTCAACCAGTTGTCATTGGTCTGAGGGAAGGAATTATCAGTTTGGCTGACCAATGACATTTAAAACATTTATTTTCGCACTTCCGTTTGTTGCCACTAGTGGCGCAACCTTTAATGGCGCGTTGAAGCCATGTCGGAACAAGTTGAACACGCTGGGGAGCGCGGGGCACAACCTACACTATACACACATGCCAGGATTACGAAACTTTGTGTATTTACTAGTTGCCATATCAACACTATATAGAGAAAAAAAAATCTTTGGAAGAGATCACTGAACATTTATTTTACCATAGCAAAAGTAAATTTCTTACATTTATTTTTCATCTCTGTTTTTGTGTTTATTTAAAATAAGACAAATCTGGTATTATTTGAATATTATATCTGATATTTAACAGTTGAGATCGTTCTTTAATGCTGATGTAACAGCAGAAGACGTGAGCCACGATTTAAATCCCAGTCGCGCAGGTGGGGCGCGTTGCAACACTGCGTTACAATGAGCCCTTATTAGAACTACGCTATTACTGTATATTCTATACTTTTATGAATTATTTTTAGAAACCATGAGAAAAGGGTAAATAAGGACTCAGTCAATGTTCAGAAATGATTCATCATTATTCTGTTTTTAACTATGCTGTATAGCTATATTAGTGATGTGTTTGTTGTCAAAATCAAAAATGTGTGTATTTTTAATGATAAAAAAGCCTTTTTTTATTTCACAAAGTTAATAATGGAATTTTGTTGACAAAATATTTTAGTTTGTTTTGGATATTTTTTTGATTATATCAGATAACATTTTAAGCTGTCATTTGCTCATGTTACAATGTGCCCCTCATGTTACAATGTATCCCACCTATGGGGCATGTTGTCACATTTCACTTCCATTCTTTCGTGGGGAAATCAACAAAAAAGTATACACCGTATTAATGGAACAAAACCACATAATTGTACTAAACGTGTGCAATTAATGTGGGAAAAAATGTATACTCTAAACCCCAAGTGGATTTACACAAACTGAGAAAGTCAAAACGTTTTAGGTTGTGCCCCACTCTCCTCTATAAACGTCCCAAAAAAATCTTAATTATAAGTGGGAAAACCCTTGGATTTTCTTTAAGCCCAGAGATTCTGAGTTGGGGTATCAGTGAGCAAACTTGTCGGATGCAGTGTCTGTATTAATGGCACATTTATTAAGTTAAGCTTAGTTTCTTTTTTCAGTAAAAACTTGTACAAAATAACAATATTGCACAATTATGATGAAAAGTATAACGATTCAATTTACAACATTCACCATTATTTGCGCATTGTTTATCATTTTGTAGAATCGTTTTTCTTTTCTTTTTTTTCTTTTTTTACCATAGCACAAGCTCATTGCAATTTTCAAGTTCCCTCAAACCATGACAGGAACATGATTCTAGAATTGAATTTGTTGAATGTCAAACCAAAATACTGGTCAAGGCATATTAATTGTAGCTCTATTTTATCCAATCAAACCACTTAACCTCTCCACACTCATTTGCTGGGTTTAATAGCACTGCAATGCCAAGTTTATCACGGAAAACCACTAAATGTCTGAAACCGATTGTCCATAACGATCCGAGAGCGGTTCTGTTTTTCTCTGTGAAATGTGTGCTTGTTTTAGCTCTGTGTGCTGAGTCAGTATTTTACCAGCCATTCTCACATTCTCAAACTTGCTTATCCTGTAGGTTTTTCCTCTATTTAATTTGTCTTTCCAAGATAATACAGTTTTCCAATGTCATTCCGTTTTCTGTCAGAAGTGTAAGTGACGTGTTTGCGATAGTCTACACAATGTAATGAAGCTAGTTTGACTAGCCTGTAAGGATGTCAGTCATCTCAACAAAAGTTGCATTGCATGGACTGCTGTTTGACAGGATGTCTTTGGGTAAAAGCAGTCTTGTTGATTTATTTCAGAAGTACTAAATATGATTGTTTACACTCTGCACATGTTCGGGGTTGGGTTTTACAATCAAAAGTGTGCTCTTGTTTCACTTGGACTACAAATGACAGAACTGTTTCCAAGCAGAGCTTCTTTTATTAGGCAACATTGCATCAAAAAGCCTCCCCTGATGGTTTTGCAACTCATTCCTGTCACTGCATTCATTTGCCCCACTCTGAGCTGAAGTGGGATCAGGTGATGCTATTTAATATCTCTGGTGTAATGCTGGTGGAAACATCAACACCTTGTGCACAAAACAGCTGATCTAAGGCTAGGAGCATTACTAGTTAAAATAAAATAAAAAATGATTTGTTTTATGTTTACATTGGATCATATCTGTGTGGACATGATGGACTGTAACTACATGGAATAAAACTATTGTGAGCAAGTTGTAATATGTAGAACCCAGTAACAACTAATGTTGTTTTGTGTGTTTTCTTTGTTTTGTTTATGTTGTTTTTGTTTGTTTGTTTGTTTATTGGTTTTGTTTGTTTGTTTGTTTTGTGTTTGTATTGTTTTTGTTTTTTGTTGATTTGTTTATATGTGTTGTTTGTTTGTGCTGTTTTGGTTTGTGTTTGTATTGTTTTTGTTTATTTGTGTTGTTTATTTATTTGTGTTGTGTAACTTTTTGTGTTGCTTTTGTTTGTGTTTGGTTTGTGTTGTTTTTGTTTGTTTGGTTTGGTTTTTGCTTGGTTTCGTTTAATTTTTACATTACAGGGTGATATATCATGAGACACTGCTTTGGGAATGCAATGTACCATTTCTCATGCCAATACAGCTCTTTTGAATTTAATTGACTGTTACTAGATGGACAAATATTTTAAGCAAGTTGTAGTAAGTAGAACCTGGTAACTTCTGCTATTTTTAGGTCCCACTCCCATGTCTTACCAGACTTTTGGTCTCAGACTTGGAGCCATGAGTAACGAGACTCGCCGAAACCATGATGCCATATTCGTTAAATCCCAGGATGTCTGCAAGTACACACATAGTCTTTGTTATCTTGATCTTTCTACCCCAAGACAGAAACCTGTATTCATTTTGTATTCGTTGACTTAAAGCATTTCTTTTGACTCATCTAAATTGCTTTAATAACATCACATTTAACTGGTTCACTGACCTGCTCACTATTCAATCAGAATCTGTTTAGAGCTTGAGGAATAATCGTTTGCTTCCTCGTCTTAAAAAATGATGCAGCACTTGACTCTAATTTCCCATTTGCGTAACCACAACTGTGGAATTAATTGGAAAGCTTGTGCCCGTGTTGTGCGACACATATGAATGATAAGGGGATTTGTGTGTTGTATTTACAAGGTGACAGCATCAGGGTGTGGTAATGAGGCTGTGCGTCAGATGATGTTTTTTTTACCCAAATGTTGCTGTAAAACATTGAGGAGGAAAAATTGGTCTTGTCTTTCAAGAAAAGGTGGCGTATCAATCCTAGTCTGATTGTCAAGCCTTTGGGCAGGATTAATGGTGCTTGTTAAGGGAAACATCCCAATTACCAATGCTCATAGGTTTAGGGATTTGAGCAATATCTTTATGTAAATTAGTTGCTACACTATTGCTTCCATGTAAATTAATTTTTTTGACCTGACCAACCATGACCTTGGTGGGACATTTGTCAATCAGCTGCTTTCTGTTTCCTTGTCACACCTAGGGGGGTTATGGGTTAATTTAACTGTTTAATGTGGCTCTTTTGAATGTTTGAGAGATCTTTAAATGTTAAAGCTACACTGTGATATATTTTCCCCCATCTAGTGGTGAAAAGGTAGCCTAGAAATCTAGACGCACCCTAGAGGCAGCAAATTTAATCTGCCCGCAAGTGTCGTCTAGGAACTCTCAATGCCCTTCTGAGCTGTATTCCTCACAATCTGGACGGGCCAATCATATCGTGTATAGAGTCGGCGGGCGGGGCCATAATGATGACGGCCGAGTTGCGTTTGCGTGCTTCTAGTAAACACAGAAACTGGCGAACGGCGGCGGCCTTTCGAATCAGCTTTGACCGCGACTCTGGAAGACTTGGAGTTGAGCTTTTCTCTGAGAAAAGAACAAAGAGCGGCACTGAAGTCATTCTTAAAAAGGGAAGATGTGTTCGGAGTTTAGCCGGCCGGATATGGTGAATGTTTAATCTAACAAGCTCTGTTTCACCTTCATTGCTCTGGTTGGTTGTAGCGCTATCCTATCGCGTGCAGAGGGAGTTTGAAAGACAACCGTTTATCCCGCCCCTCGGATTGAGCCCTGTCTATGGTGAGTTTCCAGACCAAACATCTTGATGTGGGTCTGGCTTGTCAGGCTAGTGAAAAGGTATATGACCATCCAGAGAATATTAGTTTCTGTTCCTCTCAATACTGTTTTCGTTTTAACTCCTACGGTGGCCGATTCAGTCCAAGATTAACATGGCTTCCAGTTCGACCTCGTCCATGAGTCAAGTGTTAAAACGCGAAAGGCGAAGCTTGAATTTACGGGTATGTCCCTCTTTGGCTAATGTACTTTCAAGATGGAGAAGCAACATGGCGACCAGCATTCGAACCCCTCACCCGTATGCATTTTCAATGGCATATTATAAACTTACGAGAATACTTTATTACTTAAAAGAAGTAAATATACATTAATGAGCACATATATTTTTGAAAGAACTAAGTGTTTTTAGCTAAGAATAAGTTACACAGTGTAGCTTTAAAGAGATACCATTTTTGGTCACATTTACTTACCCTAATGTAATGTTCCAAATGTATACACACCGATCAGACATAACATTATGACAGGTGAATAACACTGATTATCTCTTCATCACAGCACCTGTTAATGGGTGGGATATATTAGGCAGCAAGTGAACATTTTGTCCTCAAAGTTGATGTGTTAAAAGCAGAAAAATGGGCAAGCGTAAGGATTTGAGTGAGTTTGACTAGGGCCAAATTGTGATGGCTATACGACTGGGTCAGAGCATCTCCAAAACTAGTTCTTGTGGGGTGTTCACGGTCTGCAGTGGTCAGTATCTATCAAAAGCTGTCCAAGGAAGGAGCAGTGATGAACTGGCGACAGGGTCATGGTTCACTTATGCACGTGGAGAGAGAAGAATGGCCTGTGTGGCCCAATCAATCAGACGAGCTACTGTAGCTCAAATTGCTCAAGAAGTGAATGCTACTTCTGATAGAAACAACCACTGAAAGTGGCAACAGTGGGCACGTGAGCATCAGCATGGGACCATTGAGCGATGGGAAAAAGGTGGCCTAATCTGATGATTCATGTTTTCTTTTATATCACGTAAATGGCCAGGTGTGTTTGCGTTGCTTGGGGAACATATGCACCAGGATGCACTATGGGAAGAAGGCAAGCTAGCAGAGGCAGTGTGATGCTTTGGGCAATATTCTGCTGGGAAACCTTGGGTCCTGCCATGTTGATGTTGCTTTGACATGTAACACCTACCTAAGCATTGTTGCACACCATGTTCACTCTTTCACAGAAATGGTATTCCCTGATGGCTGTGGCCTCTTTCAGCTAAATAATGCGCCCTGCCGCAGAGCAGAAATGGTTCAGGAATGCTTTGAGGAGCACAACATGAGTTTGAGGTGTTGACTCTGTGCAGAGATGCTGAACAAACAAGTCCGAACCATGGGGACCCTTAAAGGATCTGCTGCTAACATCTTGGTGCCAGATACAACAGACAGCACACCTTTAGGAGTCTAGTGAAGTCCATGCCTCAAATACAGCTCTCATTGGCCAGCTGTACATATGCGCATATCTCCGTTATTCACAGAAACCTCGCAGCTGAAGCTATAACGCAGCTTTTCTTACTCTTTAATGATCAAATTGTATTTAATAATTTCATTATATCATTTTATATATGGATTATATACAATTAATGCAATATACTTCAATGGAATTATGGGAATGTCAGGATGAAATTAATCTTAACATGATTATAAAGCCATACAGAGCAAGTTATTTTTGCGTACGTGTGGTTTCAGTTGTTCTTATATTTATTTCGTAAATTTAGAAATCCAGCAAGTTATATGACTAATATTTGTGTTTCCGCTTAAATGCATGCTAGCAAAAACCATGATTCTTGGTTGTTTCCAGCAGTCACTTTTTCACTGATAAGGCAATAGAGGCAGGACCACATTAAAAATGTTGGGTTACAAAATAATAAATAGTGCAAAAAATATACACAGAACACACTCATTACCAAAAATTCAGCTCTCCAATTGAAAATATTCTAGTGACTGATCACATCTACATTTTTCAGTTGGCCAAATTGAATGAAATTGCATCAATTCGCAGAAATTCAATTTGGCCAGCTGAAAAATGTACATATGGTCAGTCACTAGAATTTTTTTCAATTGGAGACCTGATTTTTTTTTTTTTTTTTTACAAAATGAGAGCCAATATTATTTTTAATATTAGTATATGGTACCATTAAGTTTCAGAGGGAAGCCGTGTGTATTTTACCTCCCTTGAGCTTATTATGTCTCTAATTGTGGTCCTAGTGTGCGGTATGAATTTTTAGAGATGATTCAACTCTGTGAAAGTAAGCACCCCGTGTATTCGTAGCCATTAGTTGTTGGTGACATCATCCGATAACCTGATTTCAAGCTCATTATTTGATCCTGTGCCTTTTAAGACAAGCTATCTCCCCGTCAGTAATTTAAAGAGACTTCCTGAGACGCCTTTGATCCATTGTGTGGGAAACATTTTCTTTGAATTTTCCTGAAATGTAAATCTTAAATTGTCCTTTGTATGTAGCTCACTAGGTTTCAGAGGCAGCGTTTCAGTCCCTCTGTATCTGCGTCCCTTGCTGTTTTTTTTCTCGAAAGGGTTAAGAAATACATCCATGTTTTTCTCCACCCACCTGATCGTAATAGTTATGATGTGATTGTAACATTGACCGCTTTACCCTTCGCCCATCCAGGCATGAATAATTGATCAGGTCCGGAAAGTGCAATAAGTGGACCACATCCTGCTCTGTGAACGCTGTGGCAGAGCGTCTAACTGCTAGCCTACTGGTCCGGTCTTATTTTACCACAGCAGTGTTTGCTTGAGAATAGCCGGAACAACATGCTGCTGTCTCTGAGATCTCATGGAGTCATTGATGGCAGTTTGGGGATTGATGCGAACGGCTCTAGTGCACTTGTTACAAGTGCACCTAAAGACCAGGATGGACTTCTACAGTACATCTGCTGTCAGAAGAGGCTCGGTGGTTCTCTCCTCTCATGTAGGTGCTATTCGGACTCTTTAGCTTAATGTCAGTCTGTAAATTATCAATTGAATCGGTTGGAAACTTAAACGACTTGGTGTTTGTGTGAGATCTTTGGTTTCACTGTCTGATTATTATAATTTTCTGGTTGCAATTTCTAATAAACTAATAGGTAGTGCTGTTTAAATAACACATTGCTGTGACTTTTTATAATGAATAACATTATAAAATGAAAAATATACTCTTTTTTTATTACATATGTATAGTATGTTTTATTTGTATTGTTTTATTTGTGAATATTGGTAGAATAGGAAGTACAGTGGAGGTAATGCTATCAGTGTGTGATCTAATGGTAGTACATTACCGAACTGGCTTGAAGGCAGATCGGTTCATATTAAGGCTGACACTGAGTGCTTTTGGACCAGAGCCAGCCTTTAAAGTGCTGTTCAGTTTGTCCGGGTTAAATGGGCCAAGTATGCTTGCCTTTGTTTTCGAGTTTTAAATTGCATTCATTGCACTTGAAAATCTCTATAAAGAGGCCATAATAACCAATGAAGTTCATTTGTACCTCAGTCTCTGGAGTGGCTTAATCTGCTGACTCGTTAGATATGAACTGGTTTTGTGATTTTCATTTATGATTAGCTCAACATATTTTAAGAGTAATGTTTGTTTCTGTTTTAAAGGAGGATGAATTTAGGGTGTTTGCTTATATAACAGCCCTTTTGCATACACATTAAGGCTAACGTAGGTGTGTTTTATGTGTTAAAGACAAAGAACATTTGAGAAGGGACGAGTGTAGAGTGGGTTACACACACATGGGCAGTCAGGACCGCTTGGCTTTCTTAAAGTGGGGCACAAAACTGTAATGTTGGAATAGATTTGACAGATGACTTGATTACTGCTTGGCTTGTCCAGATGGCTCAGCTCTAATGTCATATTTTTTCATGGAGTCTTGAGCTGTAGGGAGAATTCTACATTCAGACTTGTTTAATCCAATTAATGTGTTCTGCAAGCCATTTGTTTCTGGTTAAGGTAAAGTTTAACGTTGGTGCGCATTGCATGCCATGATCTTCTTTTCACCAACTTTCATATTGATTAAAAAAATAGTACTTATCCCAAGACAGATGTTGTTTTAAAGGTGCCCTAAGAATGAAAAATTGAATTAACCTTGCCATAGTTAAATGAAAAAAGTCAGTTCATGGACATCACATACTGTGAGTCTCAAACACCGTTGCCTCCTCCTTCATATGTAAATCTTGCCTAGGGCCTTGCATGTCAGCCCATGTTCATTGTCAGGAGGTCAACAGTCATGTTTGATGTTTATTTACAATTGGATACCACAACAAAGTAATTCAAAGTTGTTCGTTTGCTCGGCTCATTTCACCACAGACAGTTTTTCTAACCTGGGGCAATATAGCAGGATTCGCTCAGCGTCTAAAACTGAAGAAAGGGCAGATTCCAACTGTATTCCTGCAAGCAGTAAGTAGTGATGTTATCCACTTATAGACTGCCAAACCCATTTCGGATTAAATTGAAAGTTTCTTAGTAAGACAACATTACGATAATATCCCCTGTGTTGTCTAGATTTAACGCAAGATGCTAGTATTGGAAACTCCAAGTAGCACACATAACAGTTTGTCAAATGACAAAGGTTAATATTTTTTCCTGTCAGTGTTGTCATAAAATACAACAGTAGATACGTATGTCGATCCTTTTTGACTGATTGAAATCTAAATGAGCCTATATTTCATCATCAACACATAACTCAGAAGCGAACTATGTTTACTACTACTGTTTAGTTTCTTACAGATCGCTCATTGTAGCTAACGTCACCTTCTCCACCATCCAAGTGTAAAAGATAGTCATTTGACAAGGCTTCAAGTCAATTTGTTAAATAAATATACATTTTTGAGAACTGAAGTATGATCATTTTGGAGCGGGTGAGTAGTAAACATAACACTGACGATTTTGAGTGGCTTCTACATTACTTTGTTTGGCTAAATAAATCGACTTTTAAATCAGCACTCTACTGTCAAACTGAAACGTTACTGTACAAACAACATATTTACGCGCTACCAGTTCAGTTCGTGATTCAAAGTTGAGAGGCTATCATTGTAAAATCATTGCCATGACGGATGTTATAGATGTGTTAGCTATCACTGAGCTGCGCAATCAGAGCAGAACTCAACATTAATATTAATGACTCTTCCAAATAAGGCAAAAACAGAGCATTACACCCTAGGGACAATTTCTAGGGTTGTAAATGGACCTGTAAAACTGTATCTGGACAATTTTTGACCTTAAATAAGCCAAATACCCTCTAGATATCAAAGAACAATTTAAAATATTGCTTCAAATCATTCCAGGGCACCTTTAAATGTTATGTTTTATGTTAAATGTTGTTTATATGTTTTGCTGTTTTTTTTAAAAAAATGTTATATTTTGTTGAATGTTGTTTTATGGGTTAACGTTAACAGTTTTATGTTGTTTTTGTTGTTGTTGTTTTGTTGCGCTTTTTGTTTTAATTTTTGTTTTATTTAGTTATTTTTTAGGTTTTTGTTGTTGCCTTTACTGTTATTTTATTTTGTGTTTATTTTAAACATTATGTTTGTTTTTTTGTTTGTTGTTTTAATTTTTGTTATATTTAGATATTAAGTTTTATGTGGTTGCGTTTTCTGTTTTTTTATTTTATTTGTTGTTCATTTTAAATGTTAGGTTTGTTTTTGTAGTTTTTTGTGTGTAATGTTTTTTTTGTTTGCGTTAAATTTTGTTATATTTAGTTATTTTCAAGTTTTATATGGTTGCGTTTTCAGTTGTTTTTTTTTAACGATTTTTTGTTCAATTTAAATGTTACGATTTTTTTAATGTTTTGTTTAGTGCTGTCAAAATTAGTGTGTTAACGCGTACGATTAATTTTTTCCGTTTAACACCTAAAAATATATAAGTTGTTAATTTGGAGACTGAGAAATAATCACAATATAAAATATCCAAATCTCTGATGTTTTTAATCACGATTACAGATTTTTATTTTTATTTTTGTTTACTAAATGATTTCACCAGTTGTTTTTCTTTTCTTTTTTTCCCCCTTTCAGATAAAACTGTGAAATGTGTAAAAACTATATAAACTTTTAACTGTTGTTTCTTTGTCGGACAGAAGGTCTCAAATTGGCAATATGGACAAGAACTATTGCTCTGTAGTAAATAGTTTGGCTATGTGGCTATTTAGATGACCTACCCCCACTAAAATGATTGAACTGCAGTGGGAAAAATGTGGTTAAACAGGTGAAAGGATAAAAAAAGGTTTTGTTTTTGCAATGCCCTGCTGTGTGAAGCAAATAAACAGGAAATGGCGGAGGGCATATGTAGTCTGGTAATGAGCTACAGAGAGAGCCTTACCTCCAGACTCTGTAAACAGACCTCTCTCACCTGCACAATGCTGCATTGATCGATTAGTCAATCGTGTCATGGCAGGGACCTGTCCTGTGTTCGTGCTAAGCTTTCATTCCGACCTCTGCCTCCCTGCTCTCTCAAATCCAACCTGGCAAAAGTACCCAAGCTGTGCTGTAAAACAAGATCATATCAAGGCTCTGTTTTTATTCTGCGTGATATATTCCCGGCATGGATGTGAAAATGATAGCAAAAAACACTTGCATTGCGCCTGGCGTCGCATTGGGCTGGGTGTATGATAGGGCCAATAGTGTTACATTTAGTTTAGTTTAAGTGACAAATATTTCACTTTATCTACATTATTGGCTTTTTGGATGCTCCCTTAAGTAATTCATCCTGGCTCCGACTCTGTTTTGGTGGGTAGCCTTTTTTTAATGCACAGTCGCTTGAACTACTGCTGATGGGATCTTCTTACAGATAATCTTTTCCCCTTTCCCTGATATAAAATGTCCTAATTAACTCTTGCTGTCCAACTCACCTGATCGATGTGTCTTACAGCTCCATGTTTCTCTCTCTCTCTCTCTCTCTCTCTCTCTCTCTCTCTCTCTCTCTCTCTCTCTCTCTCTCTCTCTCTCTCTCTCTCTCTCTCTCTCTCTCTCTCTCTCTCTCTCTCTCTCTCTCTCTCTCTCTCTCTCTCTCTCTCTCTCAAACCTGGTCCTCTGTTACTATTTTGGGGCCTGTTCAGTGCAAAAGTCCTTATTTCTTTACCATAAGTTTTCAAACTGATGCTTAATTCAGGTTTTTCCTCTCTTTCCACAGGCCCCCCATTGCCAAGACAGACCCCTCAGGTGCAGAATGGCCCTTCACCGGAGGAGCTGGAGGTGCAGAGAAGGTAAATACCGTTACAGACACTGACTGCAGCAAATAGTACACATGTATTGATGTGATGAAGCTTGAGTCAATTTTTTCCCGCAATTCAAGAACATTTTCCATCATTTATTAGACAACGCTTCCCCACCATTGATGGAATTTTCCAGCTTTCCTTGTTTTCACAGTTATACTGTAGGGGACGCTATTACGTATTCTCTGAACGAGTACAGAATCTCCAGATCAAAATACATGTGAAGAAGAAGCAGAAACAAGGGATGTAATAACACCATCAAAACTGCCTATTGTAACCGAATGTAATGTTGACCCAGGACGAGCTATAGGACTGTCCATCTATGATTTGATCAGCATTCTGAATCTGATCCAGACATAGTCTTTAACAAAAAAAATGATTTTTCTCTGCTTTTTGCAACACCCACAGTGTTGAATAGAAAAAGAAGAATGCATGAAGCTACAATAAAAAGCACAGGGTCTGTTCTTTATTTTGATGTATAGCATATTCAGATTTGTATACAACTGAATATTCTGGGGGCCATGAAACTTCTGTTAAAAATCCGAATCCAAAATCTTTTTTTCCACAGTTATACTGTAGGGGACGCTATTACGCATCCTTTGAACGAGTACATGATCTCCAGATCAAAATACATGTGAAGAAGAAGCAGAAACAAGCGATGTAAAAACAGGATCAAAACTGCCTAATGTTGCCGCATGTAATGTTGACTCAGGACGAGCTATAGGCAGGGTGTTATAAGTAAATTGTATGTTTCAAGGCGTCTTATTTGTTTCCCCAAATACCAATAGAACAGTGATATTGGACTTATTTTTGTCCTTGTAAGTTTATTCATCAAAATTGTTTTTTATTTATGGTCTAAAAAAAATGTTAGTGTGAAAAATTGCTTATTACACCTTAAAAGATGATTTTAAACACAAAAACAACTTCCACCTTATGGGCAAACACGTGCACAGATTCAGAGTTGACATCTGCATGTGTGATGGTGAGAATATGAACCAGGTGAACCCTCACACTGCAGAATCAAACGCAGATAGCGCAGCAATGTGATGTTAATGTCTGTTGGACTAAGTTCAGTTAAATCACCACTTTGAAGCTCTGAATTAGCTTTTTCATGAGCGTGTTTTTATCAAGATTTCTGTGGACTTCAAAGGATGACGGAGGCTTTTACTCACCCAGGTCTTGTTAATGAAAAGATTTTCTGCAACGAGTTCCCAAAGGAAGCTGCAGTCAAGGTTGAGGCTGCTTGCTCAAAGCTCACAAACTGCTTGACAGAGTTTTTCCTTCTACTTGTTTCTTTAATACCACACCATTGATGCAACTATTGCATCTTTATTGGATTTTATTGCATTAAGGCTATTGCAGTAAAATGTTACCATAAAGCATAAAAGGCTGTGCTATATTGTGAATACAGTCATGTTAGGTGGCATTGTTAGACTTGCCATTTTATATTTATTATATGACGAAAAAAGGACACACTGCCCAGCCAAAAAAAAGGGTAGCTGTTTGGATTTAAATAGGCAAATGCTTTAGAGCTGATGATTGAATCATTATTGCAGTCATATTATGTTTATAGTATAGTATGTTATATATTATATCATCGATGGAGTGTGTAGCTTTTAATTTCTTAAACAACCACATAGGAAGACATGACCATATTCCAGTATGACAATGTCAATAATTGTGAAAGAATGGGAGGGAGCACGAAGAATCATTTTCACACATGATTTGGCACTTCTGAGTCTAGACCTTAAATTCATTGCAGGATTTTGGGATGCGCTGGAGGAGACTTTACACAGTGCTTGACTCTTGCATTGTCAATATAATATTTTGACCAAAAATTGATGCACCACTTGATGGAAATACATTTTATATAATGTTATTATTTCCATCTAAAGGTGCATACATTTTTGGTCAAGATCTTGTTTGGTCAACATCATGGCCATAATGTGTCTTCCTACATGGTTGTTTAAGAAATGAAAAGCTACAAACTCCATCAGTGATATTATATATTACATGCTAGAAACATCATAATCACGGCAATAATGAGCCAATCATACACTTCCTTTAAGAGTCTATGTAAGATTGTGGCCAAAACTGGTACTGCAATAACTTTCAAATGACTGTAGAGCGGTGTATACCTCTCCCCCTCCCCCCTGACTCGAGGTTGCCAGATTGGCTGCAGGATCAGCAGGAACGTTTGTAGCTGGAGCTGAGGTAACTAGAGCAGATCTGGCAACCCGGATGCCGAAAAAATACTATCTTTGTGATTGGTAGATCGGTGGAGGGTGGAGCTTTAGGCCAAAACACAACATGTCAACATCAACATCAGTTGAGGGCTACAACAACAACTTTTAAATGACAATATCCTGGCCGGACTACTGTTGTCAGTGATCTAAGTATTTGAAATTAACATGATTTCTTAATGTCTAGTGACACATCAGGGCCATTTTATGATTAATTCAAATACATTTCTTACATACAGTTTCTTTAAATATTTGCCTATTTAAATCCGAATGACAAGCCACTTTCTTTTTGGCCTGGCAATATAATTTTATCATATATAATTTTAACATAGATAAAACGTTTTGGGATATTTAATATAGGACGTAATGACAATGGTAAATTTAAATGTGATTCGTAAGGTTGTGTGTGTTTGTGTGTGATTATTAATGTGTGCCTTTGTGGTTGCATTAGAAGAAAATTATTGCAAAGGGGCAGAAATATTATAAAAACTATCCTTCTGCCCATTTTTTCTTTTGATTAATGTGCATGATTCATCATTCACAGTAAAAACGGACATTTATTATATAAAAAGGTCCCATTTTGAATTTGTTTTGTCCTTAATAACTTAATGAAAGTTATTAGCGTTTGCATCGATGGAGAGAAGTGAAAGAACTTCTACAGCTCTGTTACAGTTACTGTTTCTCCATCAGCGATGCATCATTGCATGAGACGTACCCAAAGGAGTCTGGGGTGCTTCAGAATACTGAACATGATCTCAGTCTTTTGATGGTGACTCAGCATTGGTCATGTCCTACTTCTTCGCTACAGAAGAAATGTCAAATCTTCACAGGCTTTATCTGCAAAGCCCCTGCAGCCTGTTCAACATTAACTATTGGTGTATTCCCTGAGTGCTCTGAGCCAGACGAAGACGCCATTGGACACAGTTTCACGTCCTGCATGACAAACATTGTTTGGCTGCCTTTTTCACACCAGACAGATGTGCTCCACGGCATAGTAAAGCGCCTGAGGAGTGTACAAGGATTCAGTGTACTGCAGACATGTTAACGATTTGTTATCATTTGTGTCAAGTGTTCACATCATGGCTGGGTTTTTGAGTTTATTAAAATAGTGTGGGATGGACAGTGCTAGCTGGCTCTCTTGCCTTCATGGATAAATGCTGTGGAGGGCCTAATAGCTCTGGCCTTCCCTTCAAAACTGGCTATTTTTGAGAAAGTGTTCCATCGATTGATTTTTCTCCGTTTTGTATTCTAGTTGTAGTCAAGGTCAGAGAGTCTTTGGACAGTTTGTGAATTTATATTGCGAAAAAATGCTATAATTACTATAGGGTGCCCTAAGACCCAATTTCAGTATGAGCTGTGGTAGACCAACAACTTTGTTTTAGTATGCTTTCATGCCAGAGTGTAGTAAGTGTTGGGTCAGATTAAAATAAGGAAGTACAGTGAGAAACCATGATGGGACCCACCCATTGTTATTTTCTATTATTTATATAATAAATATTTGTTTGTTTAACATTTATTAATAAATTTAATACAAATAAAATTCAGTTTAATTTAAAATTGTAGTAATTTTTTTGTATTTGTTTATAGTTCTATTTAGATTTTATTATTTTTTATTTTATTCCAGCATTTCAATGAATGAAAATGATTTTAATATAATGATTTCACAATATGTAAGATTTTTGGATTTAAAATACAAAAAAACACTAGAACAATGTTATATTTTGCTGACTTGTGTCCTTGCATTATTCCAAATGTTTCCAAGAATGTTTAAATCCAGGGAAATTAGCAATTTTAACCAGGACACGGACTGTGCATCATAGCAGCGTTATCCTCGATTTCCTCTGTTTTATTTTGTAGAAACCATGGAAACACCATAGACTCTTTAAAGGAACACTCCACTTTATTTGAAAATAGGCTAATTTTTCTTAGAGTTAAACAGTTGAGTTTTACAGTTTTTGAATCTATTCAGCCGATCTCTGTATCTGGCAGTAGCACTTTTAGCATAGCTTAGCATACATCATTGAATCGGATTAGACCATTAGACCATCAAGTTCAGAAATGACCAAAGACTTTATTTTTTCAAAGATAATATTTTTCATATTTAAAATATTGAAAGTCTTTTGTCATTTTTTTAACCTCAATGCTAATGATCTAATCGGATTCAATTATGTATGCTAAGCTATGCTTAAAGGGCTACCACCAGATACAGAGATCAGCTGAATGGATTCAAAAATGCTAAAACTCCACTGTTTATCTCTAAGGGACTTGGAAAATGAGCCTATTTTTTAAAAAAAGTGGGCTGTTCTTTTAATATATTATGTACTTTATTAGACAGGTGAGCAACCGTTTGGATTCATTCATCGACATATTTGTTCATTTTTTTAGCTTTTTTTTTAGCTCAGTTAGTCCTATTGTTTGTGCCTAATAGTCACTGCCAAGTGAACACACATTATAACCTAACACACTCAAATAATATATCTAATATGGTTACCCTACATGCACATGACCAGAAGAAGCAGTCGTCTGCTGTGTAATAAAAGCTCCAAAATCCTGCCGTGGTCAAGCTACGCCTGTTTTGAATAAGCGACCTCTAGCGAAAAATGACTAATTGTGCCTTTAACAATGCCAACACTTGATCCATCTCTTTGAATTTCTCGTTGTCTATTTGACTGACATATAAAAGACTCTTTGTTAATTCCGTAAATAATACAGGGCATTGTCTCAGATTGATTCTAACTGGTAACTTGTCTTTTTTTAACTATTCCTTAAAGAACAAGCTCATAAGAGTCACTCAATTCAGGAATCAGGTTTAGTTACAGTTCCTCAGTCAGTCATTCAGGTTTTCAGAAACATGAGGGTAAGTAAATAATGCCATAAATTTCATTTTGGGGGTGAACTATACATTTTATAGGAAGTTGAAGCATTCATTCATACATTGTAACAGATAGTGTTCATCAGCCAGGTGTTGTAGTGTATATAGTGGAAATGCTCCATAAAAGGATATTTTCCTCTGTCTGTGAAAGATCTGCCAGAAATCGAAGGGCTCATATTCTCTGAAAGAATGTCTTTGAGTGCGTGTAATGGAGTTGGCCTGCTGCCGCCAACCCGGCCGGCCGTGGCGTACCGGCCCATAGCCATATTTAGCTATTGCAGTCAATGGAACTGGGTGCATTCTTACGGTCTGATGTCATCTCGTGATGCAAACTTGATACAATGCGTCTGAGAAGGAGAGCAGAAGAAAGGAATGAGAAGCAGGTTCCTCACAGTCATTTATAAACAGCCATCGGTGCATCTGTATTCTGTCAGATGATGAATTAGTAGTGCTGTCAGACAGACCACACTCTGGTGGTGTGAATGAGATTTGTCAAAAGGCTGCTTAGGTCACTCTAAATTAAGAATCACATACTAGCATGCTATAGGAATTTTAGTAACTTCCGAAGCACACCAGTTGATTTTTTTCTGAACAGTCATCTTGAAAAAAAAAAAAAAAACACTACATAAAGGGATAGTTCACCCAAAAATGAAAATGACCCCATGTTTTACTCACCCTCAATCCACCCTAGGTGTATATGACATTCTTATTTCAGACAAACACAATCCGAGTTATATATAATAAAAAAAAATCCTGGATCTTCCAAGCATTATAATGGCAGTGAAATGGCAGCCCCAAATTTGAAGCCTAAAACGTGCATCCATCCATTATAAAAGTAATCCACACAGCTCTGGGGGTTAAAAAAGGCCTTCTTAAGCAAAACGATATGTTTTTGTAAAAAAAAAAAAATCCACATTTAACATGTTAATAAGTAAAATATCTAGCTTCCACTGTCTGTACTCGACTAACGAAATAAGCGTAACTGACGATGATGTTGGACGTTGCGTAAGCATTTTAAACTACGAGATGCGTTACACTTTCTTCATAAGTTGAATTTGGAAGGTGGTCCACCGGAAGCTAGATATTTTGCTTCAAAAAGCTTTATATATAAGGATATTTTTCTTACACAAACCCATCGTTTCTCTTCAGAAGGCCTTTTTAAAACCCCGGAGCCATGTGGATTACTTTTAGAATAGATGGATGCTCTTTTTTTGGGCTCCCATTCACTGCCATCATAAAGCTTGGATTGGCCAGGACATTTTTATATAACTATTGTATTTGTCTGAAAGTCATATACAGGGTGGCTTGAGGGTGAGTAAATTATTGGATAACTTTCATTTTTGGGTGAACTATCCCTTCAAATTGAAGACAGAACTGTTTATGCACAACGTGATTGACTTGTATTTCGAGAGCAAATGTGCTTTTGACTATAGTAGCACATATTTTTGTCCAATGCAGACCACCTTAAAATGAGCCATGAGTGTGAAAAAACTGATGTTGCATAATATCCTAATACTCACAGTAACAAATATATTGACGCAATGAACAAAAAGGGGAGTTTGGAGACTTCAAGAGGATTTGTCACTCTGTCTTCTGTGGTTTCACATCTAAATTCTTTCAGTATGAGTCGGTGTCCTTTTTTTTAGCTTGAGCTTTTTCAGGATTGTATTGTCTTCGTCTTTTAATTTTGTGGAGTGTTTTAGTACACACATGCTTTGAATTAGAGGCTTGTGCATTTTTGTTAACCTCACAATGAAATGATGACAAAAAAAAAAAGAAAGAATTGTGCATTTATACCCTTTTTGGTCGAAGAGACTGCCATCCTTTGTACTCAAGGCATGCTACATTTGTGATCTTTTCATGCTGGGAAAAATTAATATTTGGCTGTGTCACAGGACATCTTGGATTACAGTTTCCGAGGGATTACATATATAAAGATATATAGATTGTAGTTTTTAGTTTATTTATTTTTTGTTTTAATATTTTAGGTCCTCTTTGCTCCAGGAGGACCACAGTGACATGTGGGTCGGCTCGTGTTTCTGTGAGCCAAAAATATACGGTATTAGTATTTGATTAAAAAGACATGAAGTGGCATAATGGTTGGACAAAAATAGTCCGCGGGACGCTGATACAGGTTTGCTGCTCTGCCAGCTTTCAGCACATCTGTCAGGTGGAGACACAAAAGCCCATTTCCTCAACCGTATCCTGCTAGCAGGGTGAGATTGGAGCCACCACCTCATTAACAGACTGATGGCATAATTTAAAGCTGATTGTCGTCATAATCATCACCACTTCACACTTCGGCACAATAATGCGGATGTCTGTCATCTCTTTATGAATGACCCTTCAGCTACAGAAATCTCACATCCTGCTTTCTGAGCTCCTTCGAGCTGAGCTGAACCGCCCTCTCTGCTCAGATGTTCTTCCTTCTGTGTAGGGGGAATCAGAGAGCTGGGCCCAAATCTGTTGAAATTTTGGAGGAAGCCTCGCAAAAGACACCATATGGCTTAGTTTGGACAAAGCCAATGTTAACCAAATTGCTGGGCCTTTCCAGGAGAGAGGGGAATTGCACTTGTCGAAAATACTTCAATATGGTGCTCATTCTGCTCACTTTCTCACAGTGGGTCTGCCATTGTTTAATCAATGTTGGCCTCTTTTCTACATTTAATTATTTTTCCGATTTTCAGTACCAGCTCTTGTCTATTTTAAAGGGGTGGTGAATTGAGAAGTCAACTTTCCCTTGAGCTTTTGATATATAAAAGGTCATGGTAATGTAAGAATAACCTGGTACACTCTAAAAACTAATACTATGATTTACTCAATTTTTTTGGTGAAACATTTTTACACTAAACAAATTGAGTAAATTTTAAAGCAGTGAAATCCATTATAGACACCATAAGAACTGAGTAAATGTAAGTAAAAAAATTAAGTAGATCTGAGTAACTGCATTTGTTACATTAACAAATTCAATTGAGTAGAAAAAATTGGGTAAAAAGCATTTATATGATTTATATGATAAGCAATATTTATGACTAATATGAACTGTTTTTATTTATGAGTATTACTAACTTGTATAGTATAACTTTAATTTCCTCTAAACCTTTGTAAAATACTCCACAGTCCACACAAACACACTTATACATGACATTGCCTTTATTGTCGAGTACAGCAATGACGTTACAGCATATATTACTGTTTTGACATGTAAAGAATAACAGTTATTTTACAACATTTAAACTCATGTAACAAACATTTTAGAAGTAAAAATTAAACATTTAAAAGTAATTCAAGTGTAATCAACCGGTCTGTTATCCCATTTCCACCGTATCAGCGCTGTTTCTCGAGCCTGAGATGGACTAACGTTAGCGGTCTGCGGGTGGACTTTGAACTTGAGACCGCTGTCCTGCATTTCACTCGTAGCTGAAAGATGCTGCGAGGCGCCAGACTCCATAACCTGACAACAAACAAACAGTGCCCAGTTTTAATAAGATTTTATCATCCGAATTCATTATATTCATTATCTTTACGAATAAAGTTGTGTGTTTTGAGCAACACAGCAGGCGTTTCAAAGACCAACGCCACACGTTAACTTAAGGTGACTCACACTGTCCCTGTACGTTGTTTTGAATTAAATAAAATGCCTTTTAGCACAGTAATGATTATATAGATAATTAAAAAAAAAACATACAAACCTGAATTTCACAGAGGAAATGCCCCAATTCTGCGACGCTGAGAAGAAGAAACTGCTCTGGTGACTGAGGAGAATTCAAATATCCGCACTCACTCAACCGTCCAGCTGTCGTCACGTCAGAGGGTGGGGGAGGGGCGCATTGTTTTAATCGAGTAAATTAACTCAATTTCTTCAGTGTGTGTTAAATATTAATAATCTTGATTTTAATTAAGTAATATTTGTGGTTCTTGAAACAGATCGGTTTAATTCTCCATTCTCAAATATCTTGAAATAAATTTCGCAAATGTATTAAGTATATTTAAAATAAAGAATTGGTTATTTGAATACTAAATTATTTTAGTGAAAAAAACTTAAATATAACTATACATTTTATACAAAATTACCTGTTGGATTTTTAGTCAATTATTTTGGTATGTTTAACTAAAACCATCAAGTAAATGATATTGAGAGATTTTATTAAGTTAATAAAGTTAATTATTACTGAGATATTTACTAAGCCACTGACTTATTTTTTAGAGTGTAGTTTCAGAGATGAAAACTTCCTTGTTTGTCAAAGAAAAGCTTTTATAGACACCAGGCCCAGAAAACAATCGTGTTCGCATCTTTACGTCATTGTGTGGCGAAAAACCGCCTCTACAGAATAATAATAACCTGGTTGTGGAAGAACACAGTCGCTGCATAAGCCTCCTTTCGGATCCTAACATTACACTGTAAACATTTTTTGTTGGTTTAACTTAAAAAAGTAAGTAACCTGGTTGCCTAAAAATTGTGAGTTTATTGAAATATAATTTTTGAGTTGATACAATGAAGGAAATTTGTTTAATAAATAGAACCTCAAAATATTCTTGTATCCTAACCACATAAAAAATTTGATAAGTCATGAAAATAGCACTATTTGGCATGTTTCACTGCGTCATCAGAAATAAAACACACACACAATTACCCAATATGCTTACAAAATCTTTTAATAATATTTTAATAAAGGTTGTCAAATCTCAAAAAATGCTTATTGTATTAACTCAAATTTTGATATCAATGAACTCAATGAAATTTTAAGGCAACCAGATTCTAAATAATTTTTACAGTGTAGGAATGTGATACTTCATTTATTTTTAATGAAGTTCCAGCTGACGTGGGGAAGACATGTACGTGTGTTCGCTTCATTTCAAGCGGAATCATTTGTTAACAAGTCTCAGGTCAAGCTGGATTTGCAGACATATTGAGATTAAAACACCATGCTGTGCCTTCTATATTGGATCTGACATGAATGGTACAGGAATAGGTCTTTTTTATATGCAATAGTAGTCCCGGAGCTATGTGTTCTTCAGCTGGCTACCAAAACGTAAGCCCGTCCACAGGCCGGTGAATTTCAAATAGTAAAATAATATTCTTTTCTTGCGTCCGTGCGTGTGTGTGTGTGTGTGTGTGTGTGCGTGGTTCACGCTTGTATCCACCAATCGGGCGGGCCAAGTAATACAAAAATAATATTCCAATCAAGTGTGGGTGGATGAGAAAAAAATCATTGTGATAAAGATGTTTATGAGCCCTTTGATCAAGAGAATCATTTTAGTTGCCGCTTTCAAAACAATCCCTCCCTCATGTGAACTGAACTGACAGGGCAGCTGAAGCTCATTTCATGAGTTCACACTTACATATAATTTATAGAGAGTAAATTTAAATGCGTATTTGGCGTGCTGTCCGGGGGGGAGGGCTTCAAGCTCGGACTTCGGCCCGAACCCAGAGTATCCCCTCGTATGTAAGTAGTTTTGGAACCAAAAAGACCAAAATGTGGAGAAGGGGTGGTGGAGGGATGCTGATAAACTATCAACAAAATGGAGGTAAGACAGCTGCGTATATATACACCTCTTTTGTTGATTAGCTGAGAACTCTCCACCTGTGTCAATTATCTGAACGAGTTCCTCCCGAACCTTGTTTAATAAAAACATCATTAAATATGCAAATCTTATCCAATCCTAGCCTAGTGGGCGTTTACTTCCGATTCTCCAGTGCGGCATGCCCATCAAAACCCAGTATTCAGAAGACAGCCTCAAAACCAGCGTAGAAAATAACCTATTACTTATTAGTTATGATGTTTTCGAATGTAAAAACCAGACAAACGCCATTAGTTGACCTCAAACAACAGTATAAAAAATAAAAAAGCCAGTTCTTGACACCTTTAATCAGTAGCGTACACTCTCTTTTCCTTGCGTATACCAGCACTTCTCACATTGTGCTAGTACTCTGAGTGCCCACACGAAACATAGAACCAGGCTGTTAATTCATTATATGCATCCCACGTTCATTGGTTTTATTAGCTGTATGAACTGAACGGACCAATCATCTGTGCAATATGACTGAAGCCAAATTGCTTCATTTTGCATGCATGGCGCGACAATCCTCGTTCACCAGATAAAATGTGCAAACCATTTGAATTCTATTGAGAATGTATCACTTTAAAATACTATGGAGTAGGTCAAACATGATCTAAATCTAACACATAAACTACAAATACTGATTAAAAGATGGGAAAATATCATCCTCCACCAACTTAAATAAGAAAGCTTTTTAAACTACTCCTGACCACCTTTACTTGAATTCATCATGTTCTAGTGTATTTATTGTGGTAAACTTGTTGAAGAAATTATAATAGATAATCTGTTATGGGATAAGATTTTTCACTAAAGAATTCTTTTTCAAATGTGACATGTAGCTGTAGTTTAGAAATGTGTAGGTTGCTATTTTTATAACAAATGCTATAGATAAAAAAAATAAAATAATAATAAACAATGATCTTATCTGTAATTGTATCCTTATTGTAACAAATGCTATAGTTAAACAATTACAAGAACTATGTTGCTTTTTTAGAAGGCCAAGTACAAGTTAGAATCAAGAGCTTTTTGAATTGTTGACTAAATTGGTTTTCTATGTGTAAAAATAGTTGTTCTTGAAGGAAATTAACATGTTCAGTAGAAGAATATTTTAAGTAAATTTTGCCTTTTATGGCACTTGGCAAATAAGTGATTGTTAACTACTTTTTTTGCAGTTATGTTATTTACCAACTTTGCATGTGTCGGCCATTTAGCAAAAATAAACATACAAATAAACAAATCTCACAAGGGAGAGTTGACCTTCTGGTTCTGTGACCTTTAATGGTTAAACGGTTCACACTTCAACCCCAAATGTTCAAATAAAATCTACACCCTTGAGGAGACAAACAACACCAGCCCCCCCCCCCCCCCCCCCATATTTTTACTGGTACTGTACATGTTCTCAAGATAATGAAGATAAATGTAAAATGTTGTTTCACATTATTATTATTTTTTTTTTTTTTACTGGAAAATAAGACAAAAATACTAAGAATAGGAGATAAAAATAGGATTTTTAATTTGACTAATCGAGCACCACTGTTATAGTACTTACATTTTTCTATGCAATATATACAGATATTCTTTATGATTAGTTTTTATTTTGTAAATTTTTTCTGTGTTGTGTTTTGCATTATCGCCCTGTTTTAAAATCCAATGAAGTCATACTGCCTTTAGAATCTGTTGTAGTAAGTTGTTGGAAGACATTCTGAATCAGGCTGTGAGCCGCCTACACTCCTTTAGCTACTGTTTCCTTGGTAACTCATGTCAGGAACGGAGACGCCAATAAATGGATCTGCTGCATGTTTCCCATCTTTTAAGCCCTTATTCCATGCTTAAGAAGGGGGTGTTTGAGAATAAAAAAGTAAGCAAATTTTGCATTGCTTGTAGTTTTTTCCTATATTCAAAAAGCGCAAGTATGCAGTAAAATTGCTCTAAACTAGTGCAGATTCCAAATTGCTATTGTTTTGGTCCATTGCCTACAATTTTATTTTTATTTTTTATACAGACTTCTTGACTTGTTGACTGGGCAGGTTTAAGTTCTTCTTAAGTTCTTAAATTCTTAAGTTGAAAGAATACTCAATGGCCCTTTGACAAATATGTCTGGCTCTGCTCCAAAACATGCGAACAATCCCAGTCATGCTTCATTATGTCATTGCAGTGGAACAAAACAACATACCTTGAAGTGACCTCCATATGTAAATGCATAGGAATGTTGAAGAACCAGGATGCTGGTTTTTGCTGACATGATCATTAAGAGGTGATGCTTAAGTTCACAGATGAAATTGAGGTCCAATTTAAGAGAAAAAGGCCTGCTAACGTAGGCCGTCTAGCAGCCTGGGTTGCTGTACCCTTTAAAGTGGTGGTTGCATGCGATTTCACTTTTTTAACTTTAGTTAGTGTGTAATGTTGCTGCTTGAGCATAAACAGTATCTGCAAAGTTACAGCGCTGAAAGTTCAATGCAAACGGAGATATTGTCTTTTAAAGTTATGGCAGTTTATTGCCTACAAAAACAGCCGGTTTGGACTACAACAAGCTTCTTCCTGGGTTGGTGACATCATAAACCCTTGCTATTAACATGAACACTGTCCCAGATGTGACTTCTGCCTGTAACGGTAAGGGGCGTGGCGTTTCAGGACAACCTGTGCTTAGCACTTCAGCCAATAAAAATACATGAAACTACATTTGGCCATCTAACCAATCTAAGAGCATTGTGTTTTTGGAGGGATGGGCTTTAGAAGCAGGAAGCAAAGTTCAAAGGACAGTGGAGACAGTGGTGTGGAATAAAGGTAAAATATAAGAAAGATACGGCATAAATAAAGAAGTATTAAGGCATGTTAAACTAAACACAACCAAGCCTACAAAAAAACAAACACGAAACCACCCCTTTAAACCCCATATTTTGGCCCCTTCCGGTCTCGCCCGAGAGCAGATCCCACTTCTAATTTTAAGTGTTTGTGCTGCTAGTTATTTCAGAATGTTGTGATCGCCTATGCCAGGGAATGTATATGTATCCAATGTGACTAGGCACAAATAAAGCACTCAACCGAAATGGTGCGAACTGCACTTGTGAACAGGTCTGGGGTGTCGTTCTTATTTAAGAAACAAGGAGTGCATACATACGATCCAATAAATCCTTTTTCCTGTTGGTCAAACGCCAGTTTGGTTTAAAGTGATGTTTGTTCAGGGTTTATTTTCAGCAGCTTCCGAAAACAAGAAGCCCTTGATATTATTATGACCCCTCCATCCGTGTAGGATCGCTGGGATTGCACAGCAGTTGCATCATGAACATTTAACCTCACCTGACCCATCTTTGCTGTCATACTTAACTAAAATTAAATATAGGCCTTCAATATCACATGTCCGTTTTACCCTATTTCTGTTAAGTGTTCGGTCAATCCTCATCTCCTGTAGGGGGCTTGTTCTGTTCAGGGGTGACTTATGGCTGGCTCCGGTGTGGCTGGCGTGAACTTTTGCTGTAGTATATTACCACAGACATGAGCGAGGCTTCCTCTGCTCTTTAATTACATCTCTGAGAGCATGGCTCAGGCTCAGCTGGGATTTTTGGGGAAGTGGGACACACTCTCAGCAATCCACCCCGCAACGGCATTTCATAATGGAGTGGCTCAGGATACATCCTCTGGGAACCCAGGTACAAGAGCAGCTCTCAAAAGATAAGGCAACTAAATTAAGCATATATAGATAACTCGGGCAGTAGACCATGCACGCGGAAGCTCTTTTTGGAAGATGACCATAGACCTTGTGGATTCATGGCTAGTTTTTATAGTTTTATTCCCCTCGACTCAACCCAACTGCGCTTTTATCAGTTTCAGATGTTGAAGAATTGACCCTTTGCTAAACCCCGACTCTTGGTGCGGTTGTTTAAAGTGCTTAAAGGGGGGGGTGAAACACTCAGTTTCAGTCAGTGTCATGTCAATCTTGAGTACCTATAGAGTAGCAGTGCATCCTGCATATCTCTGAAAAGTCTTTATTTTTTTTATAATTATATAAGAAAGATGCGCTGTTCCGAGTCTTTCCGAAGAAAAGCCGAGCGGGTGGGGGCGTGTCGTGTGAGCGGAGCTAAATAATGACGTGTGCTCGCTGCTGCTATTGTGTTGAGTCGAGTGCGTCGTAAAGCTGTGTCATCCCTAACAGCGGGAAAAAAACTTTATTCAAAATAAAAATATGGTTTTTAATCAGATACAGCCATACATCTATGATCCGGAATCAGACCCAGAGGCTGCAGTTGAACAGGAGCAGCAGCAAAAACGACTAGAGCAGGACGTCTATATGTGGTACAAGTTATACACTAACTATATAATATGCTTAGCGACTTGTGTTATTTACATATTTATACTTGAATTATATCGTCGTATTTTTGTCTTTGAAGGTGTACATGTGGGAAGTGCAGTTGTGCACGTGTGTGTGTGTGTTTACGCGTGGTTTGTGTAGACAGTAAGCGGACTGGTTTTGCACGGCAGGTTAAGTTAGTGTTTACATAGAAAGACACGGAATAGTAGCCCATTTGAATGAAGAAGCGTGCTTATTTAGTTCAACATATTTCCCCCCTCTTTGTGTATTGTTGTTTGGAGTGCTTTTACAATACACAAACATAAAGTTACACATATAGTGGCCAGCTAAACAAATGTACACGCACTACACATCGCATGCTCTATTGATCAATTAACTATACGTGATCATGTTTGGGCTACTTGATGAGCATAGTCAAAAACACAGACATTTGAAGCAGTCTTACTCACCGCCTGCGGTTCTAACGTTGGGACTGCTCCATCATTCAGCATTAGGCGATCGGGAAAATCCGGCGTCGAGCTGGGCCTTGTTTATGAAACAGTCGGCACCGAAATGCAGCGAACAGATATAAAAATTCGCGCAACTCAGTTGCTGATCCGGAAAAGCAAATTACATCCACTGTTGCCTTAACGCGAGGTTTTTGGGGAATCTGTGCAGGACTGTCTTGGTCTGCCAACCAAAAACGCACTTTTTTGGTGACATTGTTATGTGCACATCACCTGTGCAGCAGCCTACAAGCCAGCGCTTTGATGGGCGTAGCCTGTTGCTTTCGCTCTCTCCCTCTCTCTCTCTCACGCGCTTCCGGTAGAATTGTCCGTACGGCCCATACAAGGAAATTCCGCCCCCATTAACGTCAAAGGGGACGCATGATCTCAAAAAACTTGCCGAAACTTATGACTAACCGGAAGTAGTATTTTTGACAAAGAAATACTCCCATCAAACGTCCACCTTAACTTTTGAAACTTTGTCTATGTTTAGTATGGGATTCCAAGTCTTTAACAGTGTAAAAAGATCAGTATGCATGAAACAGCATTTCACCCCCCCTTTAAAATTGACCTTACGACAGATAAATGACTGACAGCCCAAAATAGCCAGTCTGCAGACGTGGACAGTACCACTAAGTTAATTTACTTGAGTACTGTACTTAAGTACACTTTTTGAGTATCGGTACTTTACTTGAGTGTTATTTTTTTTCTGGAAGTGTATTACTTTAACCTCACTACATTTGAAAGACATATCATACTTTTTTACTCCGCTACATTTCTACCAAAGTTCCCAGAAGTGGAAAGTCAGAGCGTTTTATTTTATTTAAAAGATGCATGTCTCATAAAATATTTAAAAATGTAAATGTCTGGGTCGGGAGACAGAGAAGAGTAAACAGTTGGGAGATATCGGATGTGTATCAGAGTATAGGGTTCTTGCATTCAGCCTTAAAGTGACAGCAGCTTTGCAAAGAGCTTTGTAACTTTTATACAATAATTGAAATGAGTTTATGGTAGTCGTATGCTAGCATGTCAGATGGAGCGTCACTGACTGGCTTAAATCACCTTGATGGCATAATGTGTACTTATTCAATAATGCAACAAAAATAAAATAATGCATTGAAAAAAAGGAAATTTACTATTTTAAAGAACTTTTAAAAACCAAATGCTTCTGTACTTTTACTCAAGTAAAAATCAGTTTTTATAATTTTTACTTGTAACGGAGTAATATTTGACCAATGGTACTTTTACTCAAGTAGTAGAGTTGTGTACTTTGTCTACCTTTGCTAATCTGAGGGTATGTTTACATGAAAACAATGAACTTACACTTAATTTATACTTATTTTGATTGGGGGGGGGGGGGGGGGGTGAAATGCTGTTACATGCATACTGAGCTTTTTACACGGTTAAAGACTTGGATTCCCATCCTAAACATAGACAAAGTTTCAAAAACTAAGTTGGACATTTGATGGAATATTTCTGTGTCAAAAATACTCCTTCCGGTTTCCCACAAGTTTCAGAGAGTTTTTTTTCAAGTATGGGTCCGCTTGACATCAACAGAGCGGAAGGTCCTTGTATGGGCCGTACGGGCTCTTCTCCCGGAAGGGTGCGCGCGCGTGACTAGAGCGAGAGAGAAAATGCACGCCCATAAACACTTGCTCAGATCCACTCGTCCGTGAACACTTACGTCGCGCAGCGCTCCACTTTATTCCTATGGGTGACGTCGAGCGACTTCAACGCTTCAGCACAGCATTCCGGGAAGGCAGCGCTGCATTTGAACCGATTTGAACGCAGAAATGACGGGAAGCTTCACAACATACGCTTCAGTCACGTCTCAAAGTTGATTTCCACGGTCACTGCTGTCACAGGACTTCACCAAATCATACCAAAGAAGTGTGTTTTTGACGGAGCGGTCCCAGCGATAAAGATTTGGTTTTGGCCTCCAGGCGCTCTTTTTTTTCCCGGAAAGACTCGGTACAGCCTATATTTCTTTTATAAATATAATAAAACTAAAGACTTTTCGGAGATATGAAGGATGCAATACTACTCTATAGTATAGGTACTCAAGATTGACATGAGATTGACTGAAACTGAGTGCCCCCCCCCCCCCCCCCCCCCCTTAAATTTTTTTGCATACAGGTGACAATGTTGTCAAAACAATCCCCGTTCACATGGATCCGCGTGGATCCATGGATTTTTTTTTTTTTTTTTTTTAATTAAAAATGCTGTATTATGCACACTAGGCCAGAAGTTGACAAGTTGGAGAAGCTATAGAGGGTTTTGTATCATACACAAGATGTGGCTGTTTTCACAAATTTGCGTTTTTGTAGTTTTCACAGAGATGGTAGCAGTGTTGTTTTCAAAAACGTGCACTTTAAAACCCATTTTCAAATGTCTGCATTTTCAGGTCCCCGAAACATGTAAAGGAACAGCAAAAAAAAAAAACGCACAATACATTTTCAGTTTTTAGTATATTAATAAGATAAATCATAATAATGAGCTTTTAATTGTCTATATGTGCTTAGGCACACACATACAGCTTTATGAAAAACACATTATGAATGTTTTAAAAAACACAGTTTAATACATTATTGATAATGTTTTCTGTGTTTTCTTTATAGAGATTAGGTCGACGATGCTGACTAATTTCCCGCAGTAGAGGATGCTCCTGTAGCCAATGTAGGCTAAATTTTATACGGATTACATAATTTGACGCCGCACAAACACTTGGATATGCTCCAAATAATAGCGCACATTTGACTATTTTATATTAATAAACCAAATAAATTATAATAATGAGGCTTAATTCCCTATAGTCTTATCGGTGCTCAAGCGCACATATTGCCACAGCGCACCGGTGTGTAATGATTATGAATGTGTCGTGGAAAAAAAAAACACACGGAGACTGAACATTTAATTTATTGATATACTAGTGTTTTCAGCTGCAGTGATGAAGTTGATGATGCTGACTTGTCATCTCCGCTGAATATTGCATGCGCTTATATGCACGTTTCATAAAATAATCGTAGAATATTTTCTTTCCATTTGAATCAGTCCATTTTTAAAATAGACATTTCAAGCTTTTTAGAGATGTATTTCTCATGTCTGTGAGGAAAGTTTACAGAAATAAAATGAGTCTGCATCAAATGACGTATTGGGCTACTTTTGATATAACACGTAACATGTCATGCAGTACGCGTGCTATAATTCAGCTTCCACACTCCGCACACACACTTGGATGTGTGCCTAATAATAGGCTAGTCCACATTTATCTAGGTTAATGTGAGAACAAGCAGCCATGTTAACTTGCTACTATTTTGCATGTGTCAAATGATAAGCCATATTTAAGGTTGATGGATGATAGGCGAGCGTTTGGACTTTCTGCCCAACATAAAGGACCCGCTGTTACCAATCTAACCCATGAGGTTTTTTTTTTCCCCGACTAATAAACGAACCTACTATAAACGACTAATAACATTTTTGGTTGACTAAGCCTCTTCTAGTCGACTAAAAATGAATCGACTATTGGGGGGCAGCCCTATGGTTTTTAGTTGAAAAATGTAGCATAAACGCCCCCTAATTGTTGCGCAGAGAAGCCTTGGTGCTATTTTTTTTTTCTTGCCAAATTCCTTAACCTATGGTAAAAAGGTGTTTTTGTGCCGCATGTAATTTGAATATCCAGAGTGGCCAGAGTTTTGTTCGTTTTGACAAGCATTGACTTGTCATTCTTTATGACAAAAGCGATGTTTAGTCCATTAAATTAAAAATGTGTTCATGGAGTTTTTATTAACACTTGCTCCAATTTAGGCCATTATTTGTTACATCATTTTATTTGGCAGACATTAGGCTTGGGCGGTAATACGGTAAAACGGTATACCGTGGGATCTAAAAATAGCAACGGTATCAGTTTCAATACCGTCAAACCGTCAAAAAAAAAAACAGATCAACTTACATATTGCTGATCAACAATTAATTATTAAATATTTAATACTAATACTTATTCGAGTTATTCGGTCTCGAAAAAGAACACAACTTCTGCAGTTTGGAAGTATTTTGGGTTTTGACAGTAAATACAGACGAGGCAATTTGCAAATTGTGCAACAAAAAGATGACCGCGAGAGATGGAAATACCTTGAACCTAAGGGCGCATATCCGAAACCACCATCCACTCACTGCTGCGTGGATGAAAAACCGAGCGCACCCTCAGACTATGCTGTAATATTGCCGAAGCCTTTTGTCACACAGCTGGCAATGTAAGCAATAAGCATGAACTCCACAAAAATCAAGTGGACATGGGACTCACAAAAAAAAAAAGTCAATTGTCTCATAACGGTATGCATAAAACGTGCAGAGAGTTTCTCAGGGGCAGGGGCTCAAATGTAAAAAATAAAATAAAAATATAGGCCTATATATATATATATATATATATATATATATATATATATATATATATATATATATATATATATATATATATATATATATATATATATATATATATATATATATATATATATATATATATATATATATATATATATATAAGCCAAGCCAACAGTTTGTTGACGCTGTCTGAGCCTTACATAATGTTTTAATTATTCACGGTAATACCGTATACCGAGGTAAAATAGGGAGGAGGTTTGACGGTATCAAAATTTGGATACCGCCCAAGCCTAGCAGACATGCATACCCGCCCTTGGAAAGTGATGGGCGTAGTTAAGTAACTGCTGTCGTAAGGTCAATTGAATAGACGACTGTTGTTCTTACAGTTAGATTGAAGCGAGACATTCCAAAGAATTGTTTTTTGCTACATTTACTTTAAAGGTATTATTAAAGGAACACTCCACTTTTTTGGAAAATAGGCTCATTTTCTAAGCCCCTTAGAGTTAAACAGTTGAGTTTTACCGTTTTTGAATCCATTTAGCCGATCTCTGTATATGGCGGTAGCATTTTTAGCATAGCTTAGCATACATCATGGAATCGGATTAGACCATTAGCATCGCGCTCAAAAATGACCAAAGACTTTCACTATATTTCCCCATTTAAAACTTGACTCTTCTGTAGTAACATCATGTACCAAGACCAAAGGAAAATTATGTTGCTATTTTGTTTTTTAGACCGATATAGCTAGGAACTATTTCCTTCGTAATATCACTGCGCCGCTGCACCCATGGTACGGCAGCAAAGTTTCCTGATTATTGCGCAGGAATGAGAGAAGAGTTCCTATCAATAATCGGTTAAAAAATCTAAACTTTTCTTTTTCCGTTGGTCTTGGAACATGATGTAACTACAGAATAGTCAAGTTTTAAATAGGAAAAATATTATCTTTGAAAGAATAAAGTCTTTGGTCATTTTTGAGCAATGTTAATGGTCTAATCCGATTCAATGATGTATGCTAAGCTATGCTAAAAGTGCTACCGCCAGATACAAAGATCGGCTGAATGGATTCAAAAAGGGCAAAACTTAACTGTTTAACTCTAAGGGACTTGGAAAATGAGCCTATTTTTTTTTAAAAAAAGTGGAGTGTTCCTTTAAGTTACACAATATTGCAATGAAACCCCTTCAAGTCAAAATCGAGGATATCTTTTGTGTAAGTGAACAGAACTACTACCGTTTCCACCTATTAAGGTATTGTGAGTTCTTTAGTTATGAGATTTGAGTTTGGTTTCCATGACAGGACCGATGATGCAGCATGAGTGACTATATCGAAGCAGGTGTGACCATGTCAGTTGGAGCCTTAGGCGTAAACGTGCTCTTCTCAAGGGGTCTTTTAAAAGATGGGGGTGTGGTTTTCCCATCTTGTTCTCTTTGGAAACTTGTGGAGGCATGATGTCACTGCACCTGAGCTGGTATTTGTCATGGCGATGAGTGTCATACTGAGTGGAAGGTGTGCCTGGCAAGGTCCCAGGAAATGATATCATGTACTCCCATTCATGCAAAAAGACATGTGGGAGATTATTTGACAGATGGACAGAACCGGATCACCTGTCTTAATGCAAACCCCAGTGACAACCGATTGTTGATCATCCGGGTTCCCATGACAGCTCTTCAGTGAGCTGCTGTCTGTTTTCACAAACACAAAGGGAGATCCTCAAGCGTTATATAACTGAACAAAAGGTGAAAGTGGGTGTCTTAAAGGAATAGTTTAAAATGAAAAATCACCTTAAAAATGAAAAATGTCATTATTTATTCAGGTTTCTTCGAAAAAATATGCTCTCCCTTTTGCCATGAGAAAAGCCCCTACACTGGACTGTTTACTAATCATTTAAATGACTATAAAATTACGCTAAAATCATTTTGATTAGGAACCCATTATATTTTGTAGGGCTGTCAAATGATTACACACGTTTACATGTGTGTGTACTGTGTATAATTATTATGTATATTTATATGTGTATATTTATTATGTATATATATATATATATATATATATATATATATATATATATATATATATATATATATATATATATATATATATATATATATATATATATATATATATATATATATATATATATATATATTATGTATAGCTTAATACATTAAACTGTGACATACCTAAAAATTAATTGTATAGTGACTAGCAGTTTAACTTTGGGACCTAAATTATTCAGACACTTTGACCTGACTGTTTTGCTGAAGGTTTTTTTTTTTTTTTTTTTTTGCAGAAAATATTTCTAATTTTCTACATTTCTAATGCGACCTTTCACACCACAGACAGAACAAAATGAAGCATTGCTTGGTAACTGGTTGACCTAAATTGGTATTATATAATTGTGCTTATATTTAACAGCTGATTGGTTGATTGTAATCCATTACCTACCTTTCTTTTAGTTATCTGACATTATAGAGATTAATTTGTTCTGACACACTTTTCATATTTTATTTTATTTATTTTATTACCATTATAGCGAATAAACTGTGATAATGTGAGAAATGTTGATGGTGTCTGAATAAATTTTGGTTTGACTGTATGCGTGTATTTATATATGCATAATAATTATACTCAGTACACGCATATATTATGTAAACACAAACTTTTGATCACAGTAGTGTTATAGCAGGTTTGGATTTGGAACAATATGATTGGTAAAGTGTTTTTAAAGTCAAATATTGTGGAAAGATGGCACATTAAGGGCAGCATGGATAATGAACCTTAAATGATGCTTTGATGTAAAACTCCTAATAATACAACACCATATCATCTTCATATCGTTTTGTATTTAGTTTTCCTTGTTTCATGAATGCTCTTCAGTTTGTTCTGCCCCTCGTTTTCAAGTTAGGTCCATCTGTCCAGTTTCAGAGCCAGAGCTGCAAACGGCCCATTTTTCTTCATTTACTGTCCCTGCTCTCCGCAGTCTAAATGTATCTGACTCTCTAATGTAATTACACACTGGAATTCTGGGCATGGGGATGTGCTGGATGCTGATTAAGCACAAGAGGACTGACAAGCAAATCTTTCATAAACCCTTACTTAGCAGAACATCTGCAGGCGAGCTGGTCTGATGCTGAAGTTGGCACTTCTCACACTTCTTGTGACCCTTTTGGGTGTGCTGCCCTCTAGTGTGTGATGTGATGTACTGCGATTTTAGTGGTCAGCTGCGTCCGTATCTGGAAGAAAGCAAGTCATTTTTTTATTTGTTCTATAAAAGCCTATAAAAGTCTCCTTACTGTAAATTTCCCAAAGGCCCTTTAAGCCACATTGTAACGGCCCCAAACAGCTGTTTTCCAAATAGGCTCCTGCTATACACTGTCTGAAATTGAAGAGCACAAAAGGTTTCTCAAGGTTATTTTTCAATCATCTGGATCTCATAAATCATCTATCTATCTATCTATCTATCTATCTATCTATCTATCTATCTATCTATCTATCTATCTATCTATCTATCTATCTATCTATCTATCTATCTATCTATCTATCTATCTATCTATCTATCTATCTATCTATCTATCTATCTATCTATCTATCTATATACAAATTTGTGGCATTATAAATATTCTTTATTTAAATGAAATCTACACTCTAAATAAATCAGTCAAATAGAGCATTATGTACTGTATTAATTGGACAGAATTTTCTCTATTAATATTTTACAGGTGTTTTACCTGTATTTTTATTTTTGAACTTGGACGTTATGTTTTAGGGTTAACGGAAATGTCCGTAAAATTACTGAATATATCCGGGTAATTTTCTGCCAGTACATTGTTTTTTTGTGTGTCTTTTTATTGATTTGTTTTTGCCAGTGTATTGTGCACAAAATATTTTTAGGCTATTCCAGCTGAACTTGCATTTTTAAAATTGGAGATTTATTTTATTAATTATATTATATTATATTTTATCTATTATTTTAAATTATGCTGAGATTCAATGAACGATTTTTAAACAATTTATGCTTCCCACGCAATTATTGAATTTTTTTTGTGTTTAAAATTCAAACAGAATTTAAAATTTCTATCTATCTATCTATCTATCTATCTATCTATCTATCTATCTATCTATCTATCTATCTATCTATCTATCTATCTATCTATCTATCTATCTATCTATCTATCTATCTATCTATCTATCTATCTATCTATCTATCTGTCTATCTATCTATCTATCTATCTGTCTATCTGTCTATCTGTCTGTCTGTCTGTCTGTCTGTCTATATAGTTTTCCATTTGAATATATTGTAAAATGTAATTAATTCCTGTGTTGACAGATGAATTTTCAGCATCATTACTCCAGTCTTAAGTGTCACATGATCCTTCAGAAATCATTTTAATATGCTGATTTGATGCTTAACATTTCTTATTATTATCAATGTTGACAATGTTGTTACTGTCACTTTTGATCCATTTATTTCGGACCTTGCTGAATAAAAGTATTCATTTCTCTTAAAAAAAACGATTTGTCGTCTGGACCCCTAACTTTTGAACCATAGCATATATAGTACCAAAGCTACACAAACCAAATCAGAATTTTCTAATGCAGTGTTATGTCATGGTTGTTAATGGTGTAACCTGGTAATTGTGAAGTTATAGGTTTACCTTGAACTCACACATCCCCTTCTGCTCTTATGTGTCCTCAGGCAGCTGCAAGAGCTCCAGCGGCAGAAGGAGCAAGAGCGGGAACGACTGGAGCGAGAGCGGCAAGAACGGGAACGGCTGGAGCGAGAGATGCTGGAACGGGAGCGCACCGAGAGGGAACGCACAGAGCGGGATCGTTTGGAGCGAGAGCGCCTGGAGAGGGAACGTGCCGAGCAGGAACGTCTGGATCGCCTGGAGCGTGAGCGTCAGGAGCAGGAGCAGCTGGAGCGAGAACGCCAGGAACGGGAGCGCGCAGAGCGGGAGCTGATGGAGAGAGAGCGTACGGAGAGAGAGAAGCAAGAGAGGGAGCACCAAGAGCAGCTGGACAGAGAGCAGATGGACTGGGAGAGAGGAAGACGCATCTCCAACGCCGGTGAGCACCTTTATCTTCTCCAACGTCTTTTTATAGACAGGACTGACAGATAAGATGTAGACAGGATGGGCTGGGGTCGAAAGATGAATAAGGTCTTAACACAAACTAACAATATACGTGGCTTTTCTTCTGTTTTAGACTATGCTGAGCATGCAAATGCCTGTGAAATGCTGTTACTGCACATAGAAATGATTTAGTAGTATATTTTTTTTATTATTATTAGTGTTGCAGTTATTATGCCCTTGAAACTTCATTTATTTAATGTTAGCTATGCGTTTGAACTGGGGATGCACCGATATTACAGTTCTGGCTGATAATTTTCATACTATGGCTGATAACCGATAAAAGACTGAAAAGAATTTTTTTTTTTTTTTGAATATAAACGGTAGGACCTCCATTATAGGAAAGGGTGTTCAAAAAAGGTTAAATCTTCTGTAACTATCTCTTTAAGGTAACAAAAGTAATATAAAATCAAAAAATTGGCAGAAACGAGTGCCCAAAACATAGCATCCAATATCGTCCGCTAGCAAGAAGTTAAACAAAAATAAATGTCTTGATATATTGTGCATCTCTTTTTTGGATTTCCCTTTTGTTGTTCTCGCTGTAAGATATATTTTTAGTATGTGCTTGGCCTCTAGTTCGACGGAGGGAAAGGAACACTAGTACTCCTTGCGTCTTATTATACCAATAGGCGATCTTCTCCTGACGTGTCCATCTGTCAGTATGTTGGAAGAGTCTGAATCCACAGCTTGAAAGCTGATGAAACTAACCACATTTCTCTCACATTCTCCTGTGTACAGCCCACTAGGATTATATGGGTAACCTGCCAGGACTCCAGGGTGGGGGGATTTAGTTGACAGTAGAGAGGAGTTGTGGATCTTACCAAGCACCAATACAAATGTTGCTGTAATCTGTTTAAATGTTTGTAATTTTACGTCTTACTAGGATAGAAATAGGATAGTGCAAAAAAAAAAAAAAAGTATGTAACAAAATGTATTCAGACTGAATTTAAAAAAAGGGGATAGTTCATTAAAAAATAAAAATGACCCCATGGTTTACTTACCCTCAAGCCATCCTAGTATATGACGTTCTTCTCTCAGACGAATACAATCGGAGTTATATTAAAAAATGTCCTGGCCTTTCCAAGCTTTATAATGGCAGTTTTTCATACGGTAAATATGGAAGGCTGTCCACCGGAAGCTAGATATTGTACGTTATGCCGTTATATGTACGTAGTTGTAAATATGAAACATTTTCTTACAAAAACCCATCAATTTATTAATCCCCTGGAGCCGTGTGAAGTACTTTTAAAATGGATGGATGCACTTTTTTGGGCTTCAAATTTTGGGCTGCCATTATAACGCTTGGAAGAGCCAGGACATCTCTGAATACAACTCCCATTTTATCCGTCTGATAGAAGAATGTCATATCCACCTAGGATGGTTTGAGGGTGAGTAGATTATGGGGTAACTTTCATTTTTGGGTGAACTATCCCTTTAATTGGCTACAATTATCCAATAGCCTGTATAAATGATATGAGCAGAAAAGGGAAGGTTTTAGATTTTACAAAATTTATTTTGCTTTGGAATAACATGCACCTATAAATAGTTCAAAATAAGACAAGGAACTTACTTGCAATAAGAAAGTAAAAAGGTACATTTTGATTAACTGTTGACTTTAAAGGGCCTGTTATATAATTGTGTTTAAACAGTATGCACTTGAGTTCATCACATTAGATACATACATTTCTCAGAATCACGCACCGTCCAAAGATACACGTTTTTTCTGCTATATGGGGGAGGGAGAATGTGTATTCCACAGACTGTATAAGAGGTCAGGCCTCAGGCTTTAACAGGCGTAAATACCATTCAAGTGTTAAACATTTGAGCTGATTAGTTTGATGGTGTATGTGTGATCTTTGCATCAGATAATCTGTATTGTATGCCACTGCTGCTATATTTTGGATATAGTAACATGGATTATTCCACAGAAGAAATGCCATAAGTACAAAGAAACCTTTAAAGTATAGTTTGCTCAGGAATGTATTAAAGCTAAACTGCAACCTCAACTGGTTTCGGTTGTACATGACCAAAGTGCGAGTCATATTTGTGAAGATGTCATTTTTAGAAGACTAAAATCTTGACAGTATTTCCCCTTAGATCAGATTCGAACATTGATATTCACTTGACACACTTCCAAAAGCTCTCAAGGAAGGCAGGAATAACATTTCCTGATCACAAATTTCTCACATGAATATTATCAGTGGTTTTTTGTAAATGCTTTGTACAGCTAGGATGTGTTTTTCACTGCGATTTTGACTGGCAGACGCTTTTAATGTTTTATTCTGACTGTTGAATTGACACTAAGTTGAGTTTTAGGTCTGTTATGCAGTCTTTCTGTGTGCCAGTTGTATTTTTAATGGATCTTGTCTTGACTCTGTGACTTCTGAGTCATGTCAGGGAGAAGGATTATCAAATAAATAACCTGAGATCCTACCGGATGGGTGCAACAAAATTTGTATCATTAGTCACTAGTAGGGATGAGTGAATACAGGTACTTCTTTTTAATGGAAGGTGTAATTGAATAATTCTAGCCAAAAATGTTCACTTTTTCACTTTCGCATGCTTTGCAATTTGTAAATAAATAAACGTATTAGTTTTAAAAATGGTGTATGTGAGGATCCCTAGTCACAAGTTGATTTAATAAAGTTGGATTAGTCCATCTAGAGCACAGCCGATTGGTCTTGCCATGTGACCGCCTGTGCTTTAGGAGTGGAAGAATTTCATTAAGTCACTCTGGCGAACATACTGCGCTATATCACGGGTCATCTGGTCTGCTTGTCAAAGCTAATAGTGTAGAAACGCAAAGAAGGCAAGTGAAATGGAAGAAAGTAAGGGACAAACAGGTTACGTAATCATTTAAAACAAGGAAAAAAAAACTTACATCAGCTGCACTCAAGTCACAAAGCCAGCTTTAACAATGGGAAAGTGTTAATAAGCAAGTGACCTGAATGTATGGCATGATAATTTGTGTTTGCTTGTGTGTTGACGTGTATTTTGAAGAGTGCTCAGGGGGCGTGTTGGGCTTCGCGCAGCAGGAGGGCAGCTGTGTCTGCAGGCTGCTTATGAGAATCACTAGAGCAGAAAGATTTTGCCAACATATGGCAGGCAGTGACTCTTACAGTGCAGATTCTCTATAAACCAAAACATGAATTTACATGCATTTCCTATATAAACACCCCTAAATATATTGGAAATTGTGTTGCCTTACACTAGTAAATAGAGAATGTTGTATAAAATCGAGTGTTGCACACTGAAAAAAGCCTGGACTTTAATAACATCGGGGGATGGTTTCATAGTTATTTATTTATGTACACTATGCTGTTCAAATGTTTGGGCTCAGTAAGATATATTCGATTTTATACAACATCTTTATACAGCGTGTACGGAAAGCATTCAAACCCCCTTAAATGTTTCACTCTTTTTGTTATATTGCAGCCATTTGCTAAAATCATTTAAGTTCATTTTTTCTCATTAATGTACATACAGCACCCCATATTGACAAAAAACAGAATTGTTGACATTTTTGCAGATTTATTAAAAAAGAAAAACTGAAATATCACATGCTTCTAAGTATTATTCAGACCCTTTGCTCAGTATTTAGTAGAAGCACCCTTTTGATCTAATATAGCCACAAGTCTTTTTTGGAAAGATGCAACAAGTTCTGTCACGTTGAATGGTAAACTTAGGTGGACAGATATTTATAGGTCTCTCCAGAGATGCTCAATTGTGTTTAAGTCAGGGCTCTGGCTGGGCCATTGAAGAACAGTCATAGAGTTGTTGTGAAGCCACTCCTTTGTTATTTTAGCTGTGTGCTTAGGACCATTGTCTTGTTGGAAGATAAACCTTCAGCCCAGTCTGAGGTCTTGAGCACTCTGGAGAAGGTTTTCGTTCAGGATATCCCTGTACTTGGCCGCATTCATCTTTCGCCCGATTGCAACCAGTCGTCCTGTCCCTGCAGCTGAAAAACACCCCCACAGCATGATGCTGCCACCACCATGCTTCACTGTTGGGACTGTATTGGACAGGAGCAATGCCTGGTTTTCTCCACATATACCGCTTATACATAAGCCCAAAGAATTCTATCTTAGTCTCATCAAACCAAAGAATCTTATTTCTGACCATCTTGGAGTCCTTCAGGTGTTTTTTTTTTTTAGCAAACTCCATGCAGGCTTTCATGTGTCTTGCACTGAGGAGAGGCTTCTGTCGGGCCACTCTGCCATAAAGCCCCGACTGGTGAAGGGCTGCAGTGATGGATGACTTTCTATAACTTTCTCTCATCTGCCCGACTGCATCTCTGGAGCTCAGCCACAGTGATCTTTGGGTTTTTTCTTACCACTCTCACAAAGGCTGTTCTCCCCCGATAGCTCTTCTGGTCATCCCAAACATCTTCCATTTAAGGATTTTTGGAGGCCACTGTGCTCTTAGGAACCTTAAGTGCAGAATCATTTTTTGTAACCATGGCCAGATCTGTGCCTTGCCACAATACTGTCTCTGAGCTCTTCAGGCAGTTCATTCGACCTCATTATTCTCATTTGCTCTGACATGCACTGAGCCATAAGGTCTTATATAGACAGGTGTGTGGCTTTCCTAATCAAGTCCATCGATATAATCTAACAAAGCTGGACTCAAATGAAGGTGTAGAACCATCTCAAGGATAATCCAAAGAAATGGACACCACCTGAGTTAAATATTTAAGTGTCACAACAAAGAGTCTGACTTGGACTATGTGATATTTCAGTTTTTGTTTTTTATTTAATAAATCTGCAAAAATGTCAACAAATCTGTGTTTTTCTGTCAATATATGGGGTGCTGTGTGTACATTAATGAGAAACAAACTAACTTAAATGATTTTAGCAAATGGCTGCAATATATCAAAGAGTGAAAAGTTTAAGGGGGTCTGAATACGTTCCGTACCCGCAGTACATTAAAAGGATCATGTGACACTGAAGACTGGAGTAATGATGCTAAAAATTCAGCTTTGCCACCACAGATATAACTTTCTTTGGCTAAGGCTACATTGTACAATATATTCAAATTAGTTATTTAAAATTGTAATATTTTGCACTGTCTTTACTGTATTTTTATGAGCATAAGAGACTTCTTTTAAAAACATTAAAAAATCTTACTGACCCATAACTTAACTTAATGGTTTTGTACATCTTTTAGTGCATATGTTTGTCAATCTGACACACCTCATGAGTCACCAATGATGTTGTTTCAGTGGAAATGTATGAGTATTGGGTTAGTTTTGATATCCAATTCAGAGTTTAAAGTGATAGATCGTATAAAGTGCAAAAAGATCAAACAAGTTTTCATTAGCATAACTTCTATTCATTATCCTTTTCTTGGCATGCAGAGAGTGGATGACTAGCCTTTAGCAGGTGTGTGATGACGCTAACCTCATGTGCATCCAGGAGTTACAGTAACCCTTCGGTGCAGTCTCCTGAAAGTACTACATGCTAAACAAGATGTTTGTGTAACATTTTGCTCACGTGTTGGAGGTGATCTATCCTTTCCAGTTCATGATGTTTTCCACAGCTAACCGATTGTACTAATTCTAGTGTGTTCCCTGTTCATAGACAGAAATAAGTACATATGATGGACTTGTAGGTCTCTGCTGGTTTTCTTGCTTCATTTGCCCCCTTTCTCTCTTCTGTCTCCTTCCCCCCTTTCTCTCTTTGTCTTGTGTTCTTTCCTCCTTGCACGGTTGCTGCTACCTCCTTCCTGTCCTGTCCGGTTGTGTGCAGCGTTTGAAAGCACGCTCTACACTCCTCCACCTCCCGAATACAAGACCACCTCCTCCTCACCCGTCTCTCCTTCCACACCCAGCTACCCTCCACCGACGCCATCGCCCTCAACGGCCACTCCTCCGACACCGCCCCTGCGTCACTCAGCCTCCCGATTCGCCACGTCGCTAGGCTCTGCCTTCCACCCGGTCCTGCCTCATTACGCCACTGTCCCTCGCAGGCAACCTGCCCCGCCCACACCGCCGCCCCCTGCCCCAGCTCCTCCTCCTCCCGCCTCCAGATCTGTCATCTGGACGGCTAACAACTTCACTCCCTTACCGCCTTCCCCTCCGGTCATGATCAGCAGCCCCCCGGGCAAGGCAACGGGCCCTCGCCCGATGATCGCAATCCCGGCCCCCAGTCCGCTCTCCCAGAAACCCCCTTCGCCCATCTCGGCGCCCAACGGGCCACCCACCTCGCTTCACTTCCACACATCATCCCCTGTCTCGGGTCAGCCGTTCTCTTCACCCCCAACGCCGCCACCTCCACCACCCCTGTACTCTCCCTCACCCACCTTGCCCATCACTCCCCTTGTGTCTTGTCCCTCACCCCAGCCTGCTGTTCTCCCTTCTCCTTCCACAGCCTTCCCCGCCTCTGCTGAGCACTCTGTTAACTCTGGGTTGGGAGACTCCTGCTCCTGTGCTCCAGAGCCGCCCACTCAGCCTGCTGACTTCCCCAGCCAGCCGGGTAAGGCCTCTTCTGTGTCGCTCAGCCTCCACTAACCCGCTAATTGGGGTTCGAGGAGGGGGCCTGCCATGTTGAGCTGGGTTGCTTTTGGCTGCAATTGGCTACTATCGATTGCTTATTGGCTCAATGTGAAAGTCCTCAGGATATGTTTTGCTGTGTTGTCTTGTCTGTTGGGTCGTGCTGGTTCCCAGGGTCATCGGTTGGATGAGTGCTCGTTTGTGTGGCCTGTAATTGTGTGATATGGCATGGCATGAAAACACATCTCCACTCTCTCGTGAAACTTTGAATCGAGTCTCAAAGATTGCACAGCGGATGTCTTTGCTTCAGTTCTCATCATTTTTTTCCTGCAATTTATCACAACCATCTCATTCGGATTATTGGTTTATGGTAAAGAAGGTCTTGATGTTAGCAGCATGTACAAGTGAACTGTTATTGCACAGTAAGCTTTACATGATCTATAACCAGCCACCCCACATCCTCGTTGGTTATTATTCACTTTCACACATTTGATTCATGAAACATCCTCTTATAAAGCAACGTTTAAATCAAATGAAAAACATTTCATCTTTGACTAGGTTTATGTTACACACTACATACAGAGCTTTTCTTGAGGTCAGGTCATCAGCAATGAAGAAATAAGATCAACTCTTCCTCTGAATTATTTATAGAAGAGGTTTTAGACTTCACACTTCATATGCATGATGCAGCTTGACATTGAGCTAAATTCTACACACTAATATGATTAACTTGAGTGCGTTTGTAGGCTTGCATGTCACATAAACTTCAGCTGTTATACCCCCAAAAAAGGAAATTTTTAAAAATAGCCAGGATGATACCTTCCTAAATTTTTACTCTTTATACATAGTGATGCAAGATCAACTTTGTTACATTATAAGGATTAGATAGGGTGAAATCAATACCCCAATTACATCTCTGCATTTTGTTAATTTATGTACAGATTTGTTTTATATTCCCATCTTTTTATAAATCATCAGTTTCTTCCTTGTGTATCATGTTATAATGATCATCTGCTATGGACACGTGTTCAATCATGTATTAATGTCATCTGTCTGTGTTCACTTTTATGAATAAGTTTTGGATGTGAATTATTATTATTACTACAATGGTAGCCTAAATTATATTAATTACATTAATATGCTGACATCCATTTAGCTCATTTTGACTGTTATAATGTTTTAATGTCTAAAACAGTCCTAAATAGAACAAATCAAAGTTTAACTGATGAGCACAGGAAGTTACAAAGACATATCCTAACTAATATGTTCTTTTTTTTATTTATTAATACCTACAGATTCAGTACAGGGGATGCCAACTCCTCCACCCCCACCACCCCTCCCTCCCGGCTCCACTGTGACTCCCACCACTGCTGGACTTCCGCCACCCCCTGGTCCCCCTCCTCCTCCTCCACCACCTCTGCCCCCCACGCTTACCCCAACAGGGCCCCCCCCTCCCCCTGGGCCACCGCCTCCACCCTCAGGTCAGGCTCCGCCACCAGCACCACCTCCACCCCCTGCCCCACCTTTGCCCTCGGGTCTTTTTACCCCCTCACCCACCACAGAGGAGAACAAGGGGCTCTCTGGGCTCGCAGCTGCCCTTGCTGGAGCCAAGCTAAAGAAAGTGCCAAGGGTAAGGGTTTGGGACCTGTTAAACACTCTATAGCATTGAATTACACCAGAAATGTCTTAACACTGTGCCCTAAAGGCCCTGATATACTCAAGGCAAAGTTCTTTTTCGTTCTTTGCTTGAGGGTAAAACAAATGAAATGCTTTTACATCAGTATAGAATACACTATTAGGAGCAGTGTTTAGATGAATATGTAAATATGTGCTGCATGCTTTCCTCTCAATAATAAAAAATCCCCCCTTAAAGGACAGCATTTAGAAAACAGCAGACATTTCCTTGGTATCCACTGTAAAAAGCAGTATAAAGCTCAAAGATCACTTATCATTTTCCACAGCTCATGTGGTCTGGAGTTTTTTTGTCCAGTGAAATTTCTTGGAAAGATATTTTTGCAGCGTTTCATCTGGGGCAACAATCCAAAAAACACAGTACAAAAACAGTACAACCCACTGAAGAGAGAATGTTTATTCCTCAGCCTCGCTTTCATTGCCGTTAAAACTCAAAGATGGCGCTCTTGTGAATAAGTTCTATAGTAATGTGGATATGTTTGCAAGAGCTCTGCAATTAATCTCTCCAGTCAAGTCGCATCATGTTTATTTATATAGCACTTTGTACAATAGATTTCTTGATTTAAATCAAACAGCTTAACCATATTAAACATGAAACAACAGTGTCAGTGTCAGTTTTTACCTGCGGCAGAACGGACTGAAGAAATGAACCAAAGAAGATTTTCACGTCAAAGTCATCGGGGATATATTCTCACGAACCAGTGATAGTTCAAAGATGTTTAACTTGGCAAGCTGTTTCGAACTCCCGAAACAAAATCCAAACCAACTTCGGTTTTGACCTGATTTTGTTTGAAATTACATCACACCAGTTTGTTTTTTTGGTTCGCTTGAAGTAAATCAGGGCCTTAAAACGGATAACGTCTTGGAGGTTTTTTTTTTTTGGAAACATCATCAGAAATGCTAAACATGTTCAATTCCAAATCCTATTTGTTACCATAGAGTGATGAGCCCCTGGCTTCAGCCGCAGGACCAGCGGTGAGTTCTGGTGGTGCCAAGCCTGAGGCATCCCGTGGGAATGGTCCTTTACCTGGAGGAGGAGGTCTAATGGAGGAGATGAGCGCCCTGCTGGCCAGGAGGTGAACTGCGTGATTTATCTGTCTATAATACCAGAAGGATTGCATTGATAGAAACAGGGCCTAGTTTTCAAACAATGATAAGTCTTGGAATTTGCTTAAAAGGGTTAATTATTAGAATATGTTCCAATGATTTGATACAGGAGAAGAATTGCTGAGAAGGGATCCTCACCAGAGCCCGAGCAGAAAGCTGTGAGTTAATATAATGCCTTATTCAGCTGTCTACATTCTCTGACTAAACCTGCACATAAAGACATCTCTTAATTTTATTGATATGATCATACTTTTTAATGAAAAATGTATTTCTCCCTTAGGATGACATTGAGGCTACCATAACTCCAAAAGTGTCAGCCTGTAGCACACCAGGTAAGCAAGGGAAAGCAATGCAAAAGAAAGATAGAACTAAAAAATAATGCTCCTTGTGAATCATTAGGTTAGCAACTGGGTTTTAACTGGGTCTTCAAGCAAAACCATTTGAAAACCATGACTATTTTAAAAATATGAGAATACCAGCATCATCAAATGTAACATTGCATTGCATTGTTTTTACAGATATGCCCAGAAAGCCTTGGGAGAGGACAAACACCATGAATGGTAGCAAATCACCAGTCATTGGAAGGTAATCATTTGCATGTTATATCTCCACCAACTCACAGTGTCTTTTAAAGAAAACTCTCCAGATTTTGGGATCTGACTCTACGCCAGGTCCTGATTTCTCAAAGCTAATTTGAATTATTGTCGCTTCGACTGCTTTGCATCATGTGCTTGTGGCCGGGGGGGGGGGGCTCCTCACAATCGCATGTCAGAATGCAGGCAGTCGGGTCCCGTGTTTGACATCACTAAAGCACAGTGCTGTTGCATCTCATCAGATCTGTGTGTACCAGAGCTGTTCAGCATTTTTTTTTAAAGGATTTGCTCATTCCTTTTGCTTATTATATGTCATCCATTCAGGCATTTACGATTATACAAATGATTGAAGCACATTACAATAGGGCTTACACTGAAATAGAAATATTTCTCCTTTCACCTCAGTTAGATCTAGTGCATACATAAGATTACTATGAAAAGAAATAGCTCAGATCCATACAATTGACCTCTGACCTGGTTAGTCTCTTTACTCTCACAGACGGGACACACCATGGAGAAATCAGATGGGTACTGACAAGTGCTATGATTCCTTAAACAGGTATAAGAGGCTAGTTTGAGAACTCGTTCTAGACTTTGTTTGAGAGTGCTCTTTAAATAGGATAAGGGTTGCTGCAGTGATTGTCTACAGTTATTCCTTTTTCCTTTTTTTTTCTCCTTACACAAAGATTCTGCTGTTGCCAACAATATAATCACTATGAAATGCATAAATAAAATGCTTAATGCTTCCCTGCTGATTTTATAGCAAAAATGCATATATACTATTTTGGTGTTTCTTCAACTTTGAGCACTTTTGATCCTGTGGACTTTGAAAAAATGGATATGGCAGCACATGAGGGGTCATTTGTGTAAATATGTACTCTAAAGTCTGGGGTCTTTTTTTCTTTTCTTTTGGTTTTTCTTTTAAAGAAAGGGAAATTAATCATTTATTAGCAATCTAAATGCATTACTTTGAGCAAAAGTGATAGCTAAGACTTTTTGTACATTGTTGTAAAAATATATATATTTTAAATAAATACATTTTATTTTTACTTTCTTTACATGAAAGATTCCTGAAAAAATATTTCTGAATTTCCTCAAAAATATATAAAGTAGCTCAACCATTTTTAATAATAATAAATAATGTTTATTGAATACCAAAACAGCATATTAAAATTATTTCTGAAGCGTCATGTGACACTGAAGACTGAAGTAATGATGCTGAAAATTCAGCTTTGCCATCACAGGAATTTTTTATTGTTTAAAATATTCTAAAAATGTACTAAAACATACAACAACAAAGTTATTTAAAATGTAACAATAGTACAGCTTATACTGTATTTTTTTAAATAAATGCGGCCTTGGTGAGCAAAAGAGGCCTCCAACTTTTAAAATGTAATGTATATAAATAATTTTCACACAATACGAAGGGTTTATAGTAATTTCGTTTTCACATAAAATTTCAGTAAAATCTATACATATTGTAAAGTAACAAATTAAGGCTTAAAAATTTGTTTCCAAGACTATAATCCTCATGTAAATAAAGGGGAAAAAATCTGTAAATTGTAATAATAATCACCCCCCTGTAGTTATAGAGAATCATCCTTTTGAATGTGTCTTTTCTTTGAGAAAGGGAGGAAGCTATGAAGGTTTAACCATAGTATCTTTATTAGACCATCCTGATATATAGTGTGCAGTACTAGGTGTCGTCAAAGGTCATATCAGGAAGCTGGAGCATTTGTCCACTCTTGCCAATTTGTCCACCTGGTTTCAAAGATAACATGCTCCCCCCACAAATGTGCATTTAATTTGGTTTATCCTCTCACATATAAAATGCAGAAAGCTTTGATACAAAGCCTTCAGGCTGTAAAAGCTTGTGTCTCTCAAATGACTTTTGCTCTGTAATTTGTTTTTGGCTTTAAGCTGTTACAATGTGCTTATCCGCTTGACTTCTACTTCCTTTTTACACAAGGCAACCCACTGTTCAGCATTTATTTATTTTCCGATGGGATAGATAAAGCGTCATTTCCATCATTTCCCATGTACCACCCTATGGTGATTATTGTGTTGGCAAAAGTCTGATTCAGCTACAGTCAAGCATGAGAGTGATACGGCAGCTGCATTGTGTTTTGAAGTGTGGATCGTGTCTCCAACTTTTGGTTTGCTGTGCCATTTTAGTTGGGGTTGATTTGACAAATGTGTAAGTTTTGAAGAATTTGCAGCTCCTCTAAAGGCTCATTTTCATGTCACCCAGTTATGCATAAATATCTGTGTGAATTTCCTTTTCGGTACAATGATTTCAAGGACGTGAATCTTGAAATAGCTTGCATTTTCCTCACACATCTTGAGTTTATCCAATATTAATGCTGTGTATATTCTTTGAATCACCAATTGTAATTGGTGCTGTAACAGTGTAGATTTACGCGGTATCTGAAATGACTGTTAAAGCGTGTCACTAAACCTCTGCCTTGCATCTTGACTGCACAGTGTTGACTTCTGTGACTAAAATAGCTTTGCTACACACCATATCTTTTCTTCTTAGGCCAAGGTCTACACCAACTCCTACAGGATCCATAAGTGCCAACGGGGTGCCAACAGAAGCTCTTGACTACGACAGATTGAAACAGGTACTTCTCAAAACCAATAAGTAACTATCTTGAACTGAAACTCATTTAACCTTTTAGCCCTTCGGGTTTGAAAGAGGGGCTGTTCACTTCCTCAATACGTTTGGCAAAGTGTTACCAAAGCTATTGGTACAATTTCTCCTCACAGCACTTCCTAAAAAACTCAGGGAGAAATAATGGTTCACAGTGCACAGTTACGCTTTTGTGGGTGTGTACAATTATAGTCCTCTCTACAAAGGCAAAGCCTCCCTTCTCTAAGAATGAGCATGTTAGATATGAAAGGCATATGTAGGAATCGCACTTATCTGAGGACACAGTTACACAAGTCGCTCGGCTCTGTCTGCCTCGGCTTTTTCTCCCCGAGTGCTCTGTGTGTTTTAGTTGTTGAGGAGTTACTAATAGCAGCTGTAATGTGTTGATGTTGTAACATACACCTACTCATCTGGCTCTCTTGTCATTTAATACTTTTATAGCTGCATTGTATATAATAGCTTATAATAAGAACTCAGCACAGGTTCGTGCCACTATATTTACCTGGCACAATGTCCTTATAGCAGCTAATTTCTTTTGCATTCTAGTGTATATATTCTAGTCTTAAATGGAATCTTATTGACATGAACACTGTTTAGTGACATCCGCTTTCTGACTCTTTGGTTTGTAGAAACAAACGTTATTCTAATCCAATTCTTAATGTATTTCTTTGGTTTTTAGGACATTCTAGAAGAGATGAGGAAGGAACTATCAAAGCTGAAAGAAGAACTTATTGATGGTAACATTTTGTTGCATTGTACTGCCACAATATATGATGCTCATTGAGCTTTTTAATACTTTAGAAACATAAAAATACTTGACATTCATGCAGTCAAAAGTGTTTATTATGATCTTAAAATAATTTTGATCATTTATTGATTTGTATTTGTGAATATATATATATATATATATATATATATATATATATATATATATATATATACACACATGCATATACATTAGGCTGTCAATATATTAGTGTTTAATCACAATTAATCGCACTCTTGTTGTGTGATTAATCGTTAAATAAAAATAAAGACGTTAAGGAATTTAAATTAAATGCATGCATTAACGTTTTAGCAGGGACAGCCCTAATATATACACATTAGTGCTGTCACATGATTATTCGCATCCAAAATAAACCTTTTTTTGTCTCTTTTTTTTTTTTACACCTGTACTGTGTATAATTATGTATATGTAAATACACATGCATATACAGTATTGTTCAAAATAATAGCAGTACAATGTGACTAACCAGAATAATCAAGGTTTTTAGTATATTTTTTATTGCTACGTGGCAAACAAGTTACCAGTAGGTTCAGTAGATTCTCAGAAAACAAATGAGACCCAGCATTCATGATATGAACGCTCTTAAGGCTGTGCAATTGGGCAATTAGTTGAATTAGTTGAAAGGGGTGTGTTCAAAAAAATAGCAGTGTGGCATTCAATCACTGAGGTCATCAATTTTGTGAAGAAACAGGTGTGAATCAGGTGGCCCCTATTTAAGGATGAAGCCAACACTTGTTGAACATGCATTTGAAAGCTGAGGAAAATGGGTCGTTCAAGACATTGTTCAGAAGAACAGCGTACTTTGATTAAAAAGTTGATTAGAGAGGGGAAAACCTATAAAGAGGTGCAAAAAATGATAGGCTGTTCAGCTAAAATGATCTCCAATGCCTTAAAATGGAGAGCAAAACCAGAGAGACGTGGAAGAAAACGGAAGACAACCATCAAAATGGATAGAAGAATAACCAGAATGGCAAAGGCTCAGCCAATGATCACCTCCAGGATGATCAAAGACAGTCTGGAGTTACCTGTAAGTACTGTGACAGTTAGAAGACGTCTGTGTGAAGCTAATCTATTTTCAAGAATCCCCCGCAAAGTCCCTCTGTTAAAAAAAAGGCATGTGCAGAAGAGGTTACAATTTGCCAAAGAACACATCAACTGGCCTAAAGAGAAATGGAGGAACATTTTGTGGACTGATGAGAGTAAAATTGTTCTTTTTGGGTCCAAGGGCCACAGGCAGTTTGTGAGACGACCCCCAAACTCTGAATTCAAGCCACAGTACACAGTGAAGACAGTGAAGCATGGAGGTGCAAGCATCATGATATGGGCATGTTTCTCCTACTATGGTGTTGGGCCTATTTATCGCATACCAGGGATCATGGATCAGTTTGCATATGTTAAAATACTTGAAGAGGTCATGTTGCCCTATGCTGAAGAGGACATGCCCTTAAAATGGTTGTTTCAACAAAACAATGACCCAAAACACACTAGTAAACGGGCAAAGTCTTGGTTCCAAACCAACAAAATTAATGTTATGGAGTGGCCAGCCCAATCTCCAGACCTTAATCCAATTGAGAACTTGTGGGGTGATATCAAAAATGCTGTTTCTGAAGCAAAACCAAGAAATGTGAATGAATTGTGGAAAGTTGTTAAAGAATCATGGAGTGGAATAACAGCTGAGAGGTGCCACAAGTTGGTTGACTCCATGCCACACAGATGTCAAGCAGTTTTAAAAAACTGTGGTCATACAACTAAATATTAGTTTAGTGATTCACAGGATTGCTAAATCCCAGAAAAAAAAAATGTTTGTACAAAATAGTTTTGAGTTTGTACAGTCAAAGGTAGACACTGCTATTTTTTTTGAACACACCCCTTTCAACTAATTGCCCAATTGCACAGCCTTAAGAGCGTGCATATCATGAATGCTGGGTCTTGTTTGTTTTCTGACAATCTACTGAACCTACTGGTAACTTGTTTGCCACGTAGCAATAAAAAATATACGAAAAACCTTGATTATTCTGGTTAGTCACATTGTACTGCTATTATTTTGAACAATACTGTATATTTAAGAACAACTTATATAAAGATATATACAGTATATCTTAAATATATACATTTATACAATAATTAATCACAGTACACACATTATGTAAACAAACTTTTTGGGGGGGATTTTTTGGGATTTATCACAATTAATCTTTTGACAGCCCTATACATATATTATGTAAACAAAAACTTGTTAAATATGATTAATTGTGATTCATCGCTTTGGCAGCACTTATATACAGTATATATCCGTGCTGTCAAATCAATTAATCACAATTAATCGCATTTAATATAAAATAATTTAATTTAATAATTTAATTTAATATTTTGTTTTCATAATATATACTGTATATATTATACATGTTGTGAATACTGTATACACACATGCACACCTATATTAATACGCACACACACATACAAATATATACACACACATTATGTAAACAAAAACTTGTTAGATGCGAGTATTGTATTCAATTATTTATAAGTACATTTCAAAGAAAATAAATAGTATAAAGATATAATTTAAAAAATAAAAATAAAACCATTTATTTTAATGAGTATGTGAAAGAACACGTGTTAATCATACAAAGCTTTTATTAATTGTATCAATTTAAGGTTGTTGTTTGGTTTTTTTTGGTCACATGCCATATTCTAATATTACTTTTGTGTTCTTTCATAGTTTTAGTGACATCACTGTTCGAACATATATTTAAACAGTAATAATGAATGAGTTTGTGTCTAAACCTTTGACTGCGAGACGTTTAGTGTAAAATGTAACTGAATCTGACCAGTACCGTTTCTAACTCTGTCGTCTTTGTGTTTTCAGCAATCAGGGAGGAGTTGGGCAAGTCAAGCTCTGCATAGGAGGATGAGATGCACCTGTATTTTTTAACCACAATATGTCACTTCAGAGGTCAGCTTCAGTTATCAAAAGCAATGAAAATGGAAAATTACAGTTTTAACCAGTGGTGATCACAATAACCATGTTAATTCGGTGGATTTGTCAAGTATGATGCCGGGAAAGACAAACTTTGAGCGTGGGGGCATAGGAGGCGTATCAGTGTGAGGATAACCAGACGCCTCAAAGCAACGCCATACACCAAAAGCCCCATCTTGAGGGGGAGTCAGGACACAGTCTTAAGGAAGTGACTGTCAGTATGCAATGGATGACTTTTACTGTGGAAAGAAAATGACGAAAATAGACAAACTATTACTGAACTACATACTGTATTAACCATTGAAGAGTGAAATTGTAAATCAAGCAGATGACATTCATTCTACGGCACATTGTTTAGCAAAGGGCAGGCTTTGTTTATGAATTTAAAAGGTGGTGGTGGTGAAAAAATGTTAACTCAGTTGGCCTTGTATAGAGCAAAACCTTGAATATGGCCAACCAAATGAGTATGGTCTATTGCTGCAGGACTCTAAAGCTTGTCTTCCTACTATTTTAACCAGAATATGTACATTAAAATGATGAGAAAATAAACATACCTGCAAGTCATTCAGTCAACCTGTTGTAATGTACGCCATGACCATATCAGGTAGCTTACTCGCTCTTTTGGTCGGTTTCCATTATTATCCAGACTCTTTTCAAAAGTGAATGCTTGACAGGCTGTCTCTAATGAGCCACTGTTATCTGTATACCTTCTTCGTCTTGTGTGTTCGCTAAGTGTTCGGGAAGATCACGAAGGACAATGCCTTTCTACTGTACATCATTGTAGCTCTCTACCAAAATCCTCTCAGCCAATCGAAGTTAAAGTTGACGTCAACGTCAGCTCAGACCGTATCTGTAGATAGTGCTAACCAGAAATACTATGAACTTTTTATTCACCGTAGGCTCTTTTAGTATTTCTTTCAATTTCAGTGCATGTCTTCTTATGAACGGTAAGGGGAAAATGGTTGCCACGAAAAATAATCTTGGTTTCGGTTCATAAGCAATAAGTGTAGCATTGTTACGCATTGTTCTTTTTCATTTTTGATCGGTTATCCACTCTGCCCTCAAACTGTGGATGAATGTTCTCCATACGCATTCTCAAAGTGCAGTTCACAACAGACACCTCTTTATAGCCATAATAAATTTGCAGGGGGATGACATTTGACTAATCTTCCTTTTTTTATTTTGATTCAAGTATGTGAAAGATCATGTATGGCAAATGATTCATTTTGCATGGAGTATTAACAACTTAAGAAGTCTGGAGTGTCTAATGAGGGCCAAGCAACACATCAAAGCTTTTTGAATGGGATTTTTTTTTTTTTTGTCTGTCCAATCATTTAGTTTAACCTCTTTCTGCACACCAGAAGGCACTTGGCTCTGTTTTTCAGAGGGGCTTTATCTTCCAACACACTTTTGTTAGGGAACTTTTATTAGGAAATGTGCTTTTTAAGACAAGAAATCTTTGTACAAACATGAAGTGTGATTATAGGCTGTGCAAGTTTCGAGGAGAATAACAGAACATTTGTGATGTTCTCTCAGATCAGATTTTTCCTCAGTTATCCATTTACCCCACGCCATGGTCACTTGTCGATCCTTTGTAGTCTTTTCTTTTTCTTTCACTTGCGTAGTCACTCAAACATAATCTCTCAAGGAATCAGAACGTTTGTATAGAGTGTTTACAGCATTGATTGCACTTTAAAAACCCATAGAAGTTCAAATGATTCAAGACGGCCGGCACTTCGTGATCGGCAGTATCACCAAAGCTAAACGGTAATCTCTAGAAATTCACACTCTCCTGATCCACCTTTGTTTTGACGACAAATAACTATTGTTGATTGGTTTCTAGGTTAAGCAGATTGGTCTTTAGGTAAAGCGAAATGTTTTGATCAGGGTTGATTCATTCCTGGATAAACCTGTTTGTGATCTTCATGGTTTGTGCCTTGTTCGGAAGTTGCATTTGATATGTCAAAAATGTAAAAGCATATATATATAGAGAGTATTAATTTAGGACCTGCCATAACTTTATTCATTTGTTTTGCATTTTGCTTCATTGAGTTAAAAAAGACACTTTTACGATCTTGTTTAAAATCAAACATGAGTTCACATTCTTTTCTCAGTGTCATTTTTTTCTTCTTTTTTTTCTGTTGCATTACAGTTGTTATGGTTAAGACCATGTATGCTGGTGGGATCTGAGAAATGATCTTTGTCGTGGTGGAAATCAGTTGAAACTATATTAGCAAAACATTAATGGCACATTGAGACTCGATAATGAGCAGACTGTGCTGGTCATATTCAACTGAATGTCCTTGTAATGCAATTTTCAGTTTCCTTATCTTTCTTTTTTATCGTTCATGTTGTACCATACTGTTTTCATGTTAATTAGAAGTTTCTTACATGCTAACATTGTTTTGTTTGAGCAAATTAAATAAAAATTGCAATACATTGATGTGTGCATTTATTTATGAATTGAAAAGCACAAATTGAATTGATTAAAAGCCGCAAACCCATCCTGAAAGGGGTGTAAACTTTACAACATATATATTAATGCCTTTATTTTAAATTAATATCTACTCCATTTTTATCTTAGTAAGCTTTGAAAGCTTATTTAACTCTTACTATTTTGCACCTTGTTTAATATGGCATAACTTCAACACCACATCTCATTGAAAGCAAATGCTGCTTTCTGTTTGCTGCTGCAGGAAACAGGAAGAAGGCAGGACTGAACTAACACTGCAACTAAAGATGAGAGTAACACAAATCGCGTTTACACAGCTCCAGTGCAATCTTACATGGGCTAGAAAGCAGCTATAGCAGTTCAAGCACCATGCACAATCCAGGACTGATCATGTAAAGGCATTGCTACAGTTCTCCTGAAGTAATATGCAGCGATGCAACTTTGCAAAAACGGAAACTGAGTGAGACTAGCTGCTGTGCACCTACTCCAGCATAACAGTTTAGGTTTGTAATGAACACGTGGGATTGACAAATGAGACCGCAAACTGCATACGCATGGACTATTTTTCTACACGAAGCTGTTTATTGTAATAATAGTTAAAAAAAAATTAGAATAATTTTATGTAGTCATTATAGAAATTACATTCAATATAAGATTTACATATACCGTATGTAATATTACAAAATACTATTTTAAACTTAAACCCTTGAAAATATATATAAAATGGATTGTCTATCATTCTAAACTTTATATTCACTGTATTCAGTGTTTTCTAAAATGCCACCTTTTCTATTGACAAGATTATAAGCTTAATATAATTAACGACGAAACAATATTAACACCTTTCAATCAACATGTTACATCAGAAAAGGGTGATTAAAAGCATTTATAAACAGTATAAATCTGAATAAATTAAATCCAGAAGAATTCCACATAAAAGACTCAAGTTAACCGTTGTCGTTTTCGAAATGTATTCCAAAAGTATTACCCTCCAACTGATACGTCTGAAAAATACGAGTTATTAACGTCAACTCCAGTTTAATAAACATTACGTTGAACCTTTAAGTGTCTCTACCCGTTAATAATGAACTATATTTAGCATTTACAAGAAACTTTTCGTGGTACAAGGCAAGCACAACGTATGACGTCGGCTGTCTATCCTCTCTCTTCTCATATCTCACCGATCAACTTTCTCGTCAGGACAAGGACTCCATTTTGTAAAACCCGAATCCTTTCGAGCGCAATGCCTCGTCTCCAATCAACGCTCACGTAAACTCCTCCGCAGTCCAATCAGAAAATTCAGAAATTTAAAAACAGGAACCCCCAGCCAATCAGAGAGCTTCCCGCCCTCAAGGACGCTGGTAGGTTGAGCGGTCATAGAGGGAGGAACGTATTCAGAGCGGGGACCAGTTTTTTAAAACAATATTCTTTATTTTATGAAGTTCCGTGGATAAGATTTAGCGATTATTAGGGAATTAAGATCGATTGAAGGTAAGAAATCTTATTGAATTCACTTTGCACGTTTAATGTTTTTGTCTGGAAATGCCTTTATTGTGACTGCGTAGTTAACGGTACAGAACTAGATCTGCGCTCGGTCCGCCCGCAACTCTGCTTTATGAAGTTACTGAAACATAATTGCTTTTAACAGTCACTACTTTCTGCATATATTCGACCAAACAATTATAATTTTTATTTATGTTAATAAAACGGTTTATCGTTGTTTTGGTGTTTGGTTTTGAACGAATAACCCGAATTTCCAGCCGGCTCGTTACACAGGAAACTTGGGCAAGGCGCGCATTTATTGTCGTCTTAACACAACTCGTCTGTTTTATCGCCATAATTCAATTCTGCATTCGTTTTTAACATTTGTTTAAGTTAATATCTTAATTCATATTGGACCTTTCGGTTTCATTGTTCTGTTTGTCCACGAAAGTGCAAGTGCTTCGTTCCACGAAAAATAGTCACGTTATAGCCTTTTGACTCTGTGGTTTTGCAGTAAATATGTGTTAAATACACTATTCGTTTAATATAGCAGTTTGTTTCTGTACATGTTGTTTATTTACACTGATTTAATGTTGTTGTTTTGTGTATGAGCCTCTCGCATGCTGACTGACAATGGTTTTGAATACATGACGTTTTCCCTCCATTCCTGTCATTCTTTTGCTATGTTAAAGGAACAGCACGTGAATGCTGTTTGCCTCCGTATCACATGAAAAACACTAATAAACAACGGCAGTTTATTTTACTGACTTATTATTTTGTATTAAACATTTCAGGATTTATATTCAGTCCGCCTAAGCCGTATTTTGTTGGTCTGTTCGTGTCAAATAAAAATTAAAAAATGTGGTCAGTGTCTGATATATGTGTTGATTTAAACAAGTCAGGTTTTCTGTAGTAAGTTTTATTTTGAATAGCCGCTGGTAGTGATAGTAAAGCGCGCGTGTCGTCGTGTGCCCTACATTTGCATAACAAATGGCAACAGACACCACCCACTCACATTCACACAGTTTAAATCTTTTGCTCTGTAGTTTCACTTCAACTCTTGGGAAGCACATGGGATTTCTGCAGCACTGGACTTCAACTCAAGTGTTGGGTGTGTGTCAGTGTGTTCTGGTTCAAGAATGTCTGGAATGTGTTTCATGGGATTAGATGGTTTTAGGGTAACTTAGATGGCTAATGTTTTTATGGGTTTCGCTTTACATGTGGTTTTAATAAGATTTTTTGGGGGGGGGGGGGGGGGGGGGGGTTCCTATAATGGAGTGTGTGCTTGACTGCTAAAATGCTTCTATATGTGTGAGCGACATTTTTTTTTTACTCACAACGTTACTTGCCTAATGCTGATATAATTCATGTGTTGGTGGTAAGAAAAAATTAAGCTTCATGTTGTGGTGGTGTTTGGTTGTTACAGCAATTTATTTGCAAGGATTTCTAAGCATTCTGTTTTTATTTAGTTTTTTTTTTTTATCAGCACCAAGCGTTTGTTAAATTAAAAAATCTACAAATTTTGTTTTTATGTTAAAATATATGATGACACTAGACTAGAGCATAATCGTTAAACTGCAACAATGAAAAAACGTAATATGCATTATTAAAACATTATTATTTATGAATTTACTATATTATGCAAAACGTTTGGCAATCTTAAATAGTTGCAAACTCTTGTTTTTTTAGTCTTGGTTTGGGGGTACTTAAACTTGAATGCTATTTTATTTTTTAGAATGGATGTCAGTTAAAAGTTAGATGATAATTAAATATAATAATATTTAATAATTCTGAATGTAGTGTAATGGTATTTTTGGACTCTTCTCTAGAGACCTACCAAATGCCACTTATCTGTAGATCAAAATTTAAAGAACCAGTTAATAAGAAAAGTGTGAATATGTATAAAAATTCTTTACTATTAATATTGTTAAGCAATTACTATTGTTTTTTTTTTCTTTATGATTTGTTTTTGTCTGTAGCTAGAAAAAGTCATTTATTTGGCCAGAAGTTCATGTTACCTGTATGATAGTAGAATCTAGGGCTGCCCTTGACTAAAGTTTTTTCTAGTCTACTAGTCATTCATTTAAGATAATCACTCTTATTAATGAACCATATAAATTATAATAATGATCCTTTAATTGCCTGTATATAATACATAGCCTAATCATCACTCAAGCACATGCATAACACTTACCACAGTGCAACGGCAAAAGTAATGATTATAAATGTGTCGTGAAAAAACAGCAAGGAGACTGTCTAAACATTTCAATAATTTATTGATAATGTTTTCTGTGTATTGGGCTGCAGAGATTAAAGGGTTATTTCACCCAAATATAAAAATTCTGTCATTAATTACTTACGTCGTTCGACACCCCTAAGACCTTTGTTCATCTTCGGAACACAAATTAAGATATTTTTGTTGAAACTCGATAGCTCAGAAAGGCCTCCATTGACACCAATGTCATTTCCTCTCTCAAGAACCATAAAAAACACTAAAGACGTTGTTACAAAGCTCATCTCACTACAGTGGCTCTACAATAACTTTATGAAGTGACAATAACTGTATGAAGTGACAATAACGTTTTTTTGTGTGCAAAAAACTCCCTAAATAACGACTTATATAGTGATGGCTGATTTCAAAACACCACTTCGCAAAGCTTCGGAGCTTAATGAATCAGTGTATTGAATCAGCAGTTAGGATCGACAAAGTCACGTGATTTCAGCAGTTTGGCGGTTTGACACGCGATCTGAATCATAAATCGATACGCGAATTCATAAAGCTCAGAGGCTTCAGGAAGAAGTGTTTTAAATTCGGCCATCACTACAAGTCGTTATTTCGTTTTTTGTTTTTTTGCAATAACTGTTCTCGTCGCTTCATAAAATGATTGTAGAGCCACTGTAGTGAGATAGTAATGACGGCTTTGTAACGACGTCTTTATTGCCTTTTATGGGTCTTGAGAGAGGAAATGACATTGGTGTCAGTGAAGGGAGCTATCAGATTTAAACAAAAATATCTTAATTTGTGTTCCTAAGATGAACTTACGGGTCTTACGGGTGTCGAACGACATAAGGGGAAGAAATTAATGAAAGAATTGAAATTTTTGGGTGAATTAACCCTTTAAGTTGATGATTTTACAAAGGTGTGTTTGCACAAATAAAAGACCCTTTACTTTTCAAATTATGTATTACTCCTATCTTTATGATCAAAATTGACAGAGTATTTTGAGTTGTTTCCGCTGCTGTCAGGAAAAATAGTGATCACACCGCTCGGTATACTTAAGGCGAAAGTTTGGATTTCCTGCCTGGCATACTGTAATTACCACAAGGACTCATCATTAAGTAACTATATTTATTTTCTGCAACTATAACGACTAATAACATTTTTGGTTGACTAAGCCTCTTCTAGTCAACTAACCATTAGTCGAAAATTAGGGGGCTGCCCTAGTAGAATCCCTCTCATAAAGGCCATTGAGAGCTCAACAATAGCACTGGTGCCGAGAGTACAGTGTGGATGTGTAATTCAGACCCATCAGCACTTCTGAGACGGCAGCTGACATCACCGCTTCATTGTCATCAGGCCATGTGCAGCTACTCCGGTGTTTCCCTCATGGGTTTACCATTGAACAAGTTTGAAATATTCACACAGAATATTTAGATCTAGATAGAATTTAGATCATGTGTGCTTTTTCCATGTAAATCCCAGTTTAATATGCAGAGTCAACTGTAAGCTATCATAGGTTAATTTCCTTCAAAATATAAGCTCTGTGACAGACTATAAACTCAGTAGAGGACTTTGTCTTGTATAACCTGTTTGAGTTCTTAAACCAGTTGAAAGTTTGTTGATGCTATTGGCTCAGAAATTACATCTTTAAGGACTGCACTGCTGAACGATACTATAATTAACATACCATTGAGTTGGTGTTTATGCAGTTTGTTTCTAGTATGTCCCAATTTCCAGACTGTTACATAGTCTAGAAGTTTGTTAACGTGTTATTTGTTTTGTAGGTAAGCAAGGATGCCAGCTACAAGGTTTCAGAGTGGAGATACTGTAATGGGCCGCTGGCCTGGCAGTAACCTTTATTATGAGGTCAAGGTGCTAAGTTATGAAAACAAGACTCGGCTCTACACCGTCATCTACAAAGACGGGACTGAGCTGGAGCTGAAGGAATCTGATATTACGGTATAAAACCTCTCCAGTATGATTTGAGAATGATTCAAAAACGCTTCTTGTGCTAGACCATATGACCTTCTGTAAAAATGAAAACGTTGAAATTGAGCAGAATATTTCTTAATGTCATATTATTTCTTCAAATGTTTCAGAATCCTAAAACTTTGTTAATTTCTAGGTTCTAATCTGTGCTTCTGAAAATGCCAGGTAAACAGAGATTTAACTGAACTTAAATTACAGTGTCTTGTGTATATTGTTTTCTTTATTGCAGAGCTTGGCCATATTTAAGCAGGGTGTTGGACGTTCTCGGTCCAGATCCCGCTCTCGCTCACCGGGACGCCCTCGTCGTAGTCGCTCCCGTTCTCCAGCTAGGACGCCCCGTCGATCTTCCTCTCGCACCACAGAATTACGTAAGGACAAACTCAAAGAAGCGCTGGAGGTCCGACTCACACCCCTGGTAAGGACACTCATGTTAGGTCAAAACAAACACACATTCGTCTTTCTTTCTCTTTACATGCTCTGTCTTCACCCAGGATGTTCATATCAGTTTTTTAATGAGTTTTGAAATCACACACAGTCACACACTATATAGTCTCTTATTCTGACCAGGATGCATTTGTTTTTTAAGAAATACAGTACAAACTGTACAACTGGCATTCTTGTGTTGATTGCAAGTATACGAGTTTAATCTAATTCGGAGCCATTAACCCACTAATTTTAATGCTGTTATCTTATTTGTCTTTCCTCATTTGTTCACCTCATGTGTCCTTGACTTTCATCTCTCTCAGCCGATGACACATGAGAACAATAGCAACAGCAAACATGAGAAGAAAGAAGAAAATAATACAGATAAAACAGCTTCTGCAATCACTGAGGTATGTTTCTATATGTTGGAAACTGGTCTAGTAAAGGCTGGAATGTCATGATGCATGCATGTTGTGCCTCCCATGTGTGACAGGAGCCCATTTAGTTGTGCACACAAAGCTAAAGCTGACTGTGGTTTCTGTTTAATCATACCCTCACGTTTTTCAGCATGTTTCTCCTCATGGGACAAAAGGTCATGGGTTTTCCAAAGCATGACCAGACTGCTTTAGCCTTACAGTAGTGCAGCCACATAATAGTAACATTTTTTTTTCTTGACTTAGACTGATGGCGAGATTGATTGCCACTGAAACATTGAGACTAAGCTTGACACAACACATTTTTATTTTACAGTTTCTCAAACTGGGAATCAGTAGTTTTAGGGTGGCTGTAACACATAAACACTACAGTTCAAAAGTTTAGGGTTAGTAAAATGCTTTTAAAAAGAAGTATTTTGTGCTCACCAAGGCCGCAGTTAATAATTGTGGCAATTTATATATATATATATATATAAAACATTAATTGTTTTAATATATTTTAAAATGCCATTTATTCCAGCAATGGCAAAGCTGAATTTTCAGCATCGTTACTCCAGTCCTCAGTCGCATGATCCTTCAGAAATCATTGGAATATGCTGATTTGATAACCAAGAAACATTTCCTATTATTATCAGTGTTGAAAACAGTTGTTCTGCATACTTAATATTTTAGTTTGAAATCTAAATATGTTGTATCATAAATGTCTTTACTATCACTTTTGGCCATTTATCAAATAAAAGTATTAATTTCTTCTTTAAAAAATATGAATGACTCCAAACTTTTCTGTGTGTGTGGGTATGAAATTATTTATTGTTTGAAATGGTTTGTATTCTTTTGTGTTCAATCTTGACTCATTGTAATGTTCTAATAGCAGAAGACAGAAACTGAATCAGAGAACCAGGCAGGTGGACGCTACAATCTTCGGCGCAGGAAGGACCAGGGCGATGGCAAGGCAGTAGAGTTGGAGAAAAAGGAAGAGACTGAGGCATTATCGCAAACTAAAACACCTGCTGTTATCAAGACAACTGATCTGGAGTTTGGAGGAAGAGTTGGTGAGTCTTGTCAATGAATTAATATAATTTTGTTTTGTGTAGATTTTTGGAGGAAAATGATTGTCAGAGCATTTAAAAAAAAGACCAATTTTTATCAACATCTATAGTATTCGGTTATGAAACTAAATGACTAACATAAATAAATAACAAATGCTAAAAAAAGTGTCAAATATGGCCATTTTTAATGCAAACATTCTCATCAGTAAACTATTAATTATATTTATTATATTACTAAATATTTTTGTGCATTTCCGCTTATTAAACTCTAGCATATTTAAAATGAAATTATAGATAGGATTATAGTAAAGGATCCCCTTCCCTCTTGTCTTTCAGGTGTGTTCTTCCTGATGTTTCTGTTGCCTGTGTCTGTGTTGGCCCTGCTCATTCTCTGTGGGCAGAAGGATGCCAGTCTTCAGAGCTTCCCCCTTGAGCTTCCTCCCCTTCAGTCTCTCTGGGACTGCCAGGTCTTTGGCATCGTCCTGCTCTGGCTTCTCTTCCAGGCCGTCCTGTCCCTGCTCCCTGTCGGAAAGGTACCGTCTGCAATCACATGAGTCCCTGTGACCTGGGTTTAGGCACATGACCACAAAACTATATGGCTCTTGTTTCTGCTTTGCCTGTTAGCTGCAGTGAAGCAGGCTAGATTAGATTAATCACTAGAGGTGGCATGCAGATAAAGAGCCTCTCTGGAAAACATCTGGTTTCGTTTCCAACCGCTTAAGGGTAATTAAGATAGGATCTAAAAATTGCAGTGCTTTTCCATGAGTTTGAGGTTAAACAGATTATTTCAAGATGATTCTGGGTTTTTCTGAAATAAAAAGGACCTGATTGCCTAGTAATAATGTAATTGTAAAGTAAGATTCTGAACTTGTATATGCTATCACTTGTTTGCATTATGCAGGCATTGCTTTTTTATTTATAAGTTTTTTTTGTTTGTTTTTGGTAAGGAAAGTGGTAAGGAAATTTGTTCAAGCTATGTTACATATGTTTGATGTATGTTGAAGTGCTTGAGACATGGCTTTCAATAGTGAGACTTTTGTTTTTTTTAATCAGTCTCTTTTTAATCAAATTTGGATATTGATTTATAGGCCAATATATCGGTTATCGTATTTCAAATACAATAAATTATCGATATTGGATAAAAATTCATATCGGTGCATCCCTAACTACACGGTTATGCAATATATAAAATATTTGAGGATTACTGTAATATAAAATTTTGCATATCATGATATAGGATTTTAGTCATTATGATTGAATATTAGGAAAATCTGCAGAATACAAAGATTTATCATTTAAGTTTGCTTTTATCAAACATGACAGTACTATACCAGCGTAATTTTATAATTATCTATATTCTATTATTAAAATATTTTAAATCCATTTGTATTGTTATTTTTTTTATTTTAAATTAAGATTTAGTTATTTTGTTCTTTTGTCATTTTCATTCTTTTTAATATTTACTTTTATTTGATTTAATGAAAGCTACTTTTAGTGGTTTTAGATAATAACCACACAGATTATGGTGGTCAGATGTAAATCCTCTTTCTCTCCAACCTACAGCTCGTTGAAGGAATGCCTCTCAAGAACGGGAAAACGTTGAAATATAGGATTAATGGTCAGTCTTCAATATTGATACATTTTAATGTTAATAGAACTAAGTTTTTGTTTTGACAATGATCGAAAAGACTTCAAATTAAGCTTGCTTAATATTTGTGAGCGAGCTGTTTTTAATGATCTCCGATTCTGTTGTCCATCAGGTTTCTATGCGCTCCTCCTCACGGCCATGGCAGTCGGTGTTGCCGTGTACCAGGAGGTGGATCTCAGCTACATCCATGCTCACTTCTTGCATTTCTACACCTCTGCCCTGCTCATCGTCACTCTTCTCAGCGTCTACCTGTTCATCCGCTCCCGCTGGGCGTCTGGAGAAGAACTCGCTCCTGGAGGGAACTCTGGTAAGACGCATAGTGTGAGATCAAGCTGTGTTGACTGACTTCTCCCATTTTAGCTCGGAGTACTTTCACTTCGATGGCTTTTAAAGTTTCTCATACCCATTATTAGGGTTTAAATGATCATCCATAAATAAGTTGTCATGCTTTTCCTGTTACTTTCAAGTTTCAACAGTGCCAGTTAAAATAGACCAGTCATAGTTGTTTATGATTAGAAGTAAGCCTTCTTAATAAAGTCATTTTATAGAGATGGCAAGGAATGGTTTGCATTTATATGTCAGGTACAGTTACTAGATTATGCTTATTCTTTTTAATCCTCTAGGCTACATTATTTATGATTTCTTCATGGGCAGAGAGTTAAATCCCCGCATCAAAAACTTCGATATCAAGTTCTTCTGTGAAATGCGCCCAGGTCTGATGGGTTGGGTGAGTATTGTTATTGTTTTTTTGCTCCCTCTTGTGGTCAAACTTTTGCCATTTACCAGATTGAATCAGTAGCAATCAGATTTCTTGCGATTCCTTAATCTTTTAAAAAAAAACTATTTTCCTTTTAAAGTGTTTTTTTTTTCATATTGAAGAAACATAATTGCTGTTTTTTCCACAGGTATTGATTAACTTTGCGATGTTGCTCGCTGAAATGAAGCACCAGAATCTAGAGCATCCCTCTCCAGCAATGCTCCTGGTCAACATCTTCCAGCTCCTGTGGGTTGTTGATGGCTTTTGGCATGAGGTACAACATACAAGAGTTTTCCAAATGAACATAAATACATCTTAATGCACTGTGGAAACCATGAACTGATTCTAATAAAATCACTGTGTATTTCAGGAGAAACTTCTGACCATGATGGATATTGTCTACGATGGTTTCGGATTCATGTTGACGTTTGGAGATCTGGCTTTCGTTCCCTTTACATTCACCTGTCAAGCATACTATCTAGTCAGCCATCCCAATGACCTCTCAGTATTCTGGATCGTTACCCTCATCACTATGAATGGTCAGTTTTCCCCCCCTACACCGTTAAGTACATGTATATGCTAATTCAGCCACTAAGAACAGGATATTGATATGAACAGACTTTAACCTTGAGTTTTTGAACCTCTCCATCAGGAGTTGGGTACTACATTTTCCGGAAAGCCAACTCTCAGAAGTTTGCCTTCAGGAAAAACCCGTCTGACCCAGCAGTGTCTCGTAAGTGTTTTGAAACTGATAAAACAAAAGAATAAACATAAAATGGTAAGACTTTTTGGTCTAAATCGTTTTTCCTTTATCTTATCAGACCTGAAAACTATACCTACTGCAACTGGAAAGAGTCTTATTGTGTCTGGTCTCTGGGGATTCGTCCGTCATCCTAATTACCTGGGTGATATCATCATGGGCTTGGCGTGGTCTCTGCCATGTGGTTAGTATTTGCTTCAGTTTACCTTTCTGATGAAATTAGGCTATCTAATCAGCCTGTTTTGACTCAATTCCACCACTTTTATCCCTGACTTGTCCTTTAGGATTCAACCATTTGATCCCATACTTTTACCTGATCTACTTGATCACTCTGCTGGTGCACCGTAATGCACGGGATGAGCGTCAGTGTAGGAAAAAGTACGGCTCTGCGTGGGAAGACTACTGCAAAGCTGTCCCGTACCGCATTTTCCCTGGGATATACTGAGAACTCACAGACTCAATCTGTTATGGACACTCGAGGCAAAGAACACTTTCCTCAGGATGACATTGAACATCAGACAGGGAATGAGTTGTTAGCAGCTTGCTGTCATTTTAAATCTTTGACTTTTTTCGCAATTGAGCACCAAATTGAAACCAAATTTTCTGCCTTGGCACAAAAGGTTTACGGATTGTGGACACTGCCCCAATTTTCAGAGTTTGATCTCTTAAAGATGTATATTGTTGTACAGATGTACTTTTTTTTTTACTCATCCATAACTTGCCATCTCATCTCATGTACACATATACACATTCAAAGTATCTGCTTGGCTATTTACCGTTGACTTTTTGTAATGACAATTTGCATAATGCTTTTGTATATTGTGTATGATGGAATATTCTTTTTTAATATGTATAGTAAGAAAAGATGTAATGTTCTTTCTCAGGACCAGCAATTTGTGAAGGAAAAACAACAATAACAACTATATTTTCTTAATTTCTGTACATATTTAATACAAAAATTTGTTTTGGTTGGCATTTTAGGCACTATGCACTATGCTAAAAGACTTTCTTTTGTCCAAAGTTCACAAAATTTGGCTTTGCTACCTCAGATTTTTCCTGTAAAAATTAGATTTTTTTTTGTAGAAAACTCTGGTTTTCAGGCACTATGTGAAGTGTCCCAGTATATTTTTCAAAATCATAATTGTGTGCTGTGAACAAAAACGTTGAACTTTGAACTTAAATCTTGTACAAGGTAGCGCAACTTCTTAACATTTTTATTAAGGTTTTAATTTAAAATGACAATGCTCAACTGTGAATGTGTAATGTAATGCTTTTCTTAACTTATTACTTTTGCATATGTTTTATGCAAGTATATCACTTGTGGGCATTTGTCCTTATGAGTTTTATATAAGTGTTTATAGCTAAGATGAGCTATTACTTAATCGCAGTGAAAAGAAGCATTGTACAATGTTATTTATCTGGTTACATTTTAGAGTGTTCGCTTTTGTTACAAACAATTTCTGTAAAAATGCTATTTTTAATACCCATTATTAATTAAACCATTCTAGAAAAAAAGACTGCCATGTCCGCAAAATGAAATGTACTGATTACATAATTATCTTATTTTTTTCTTACAGGTTAGATTTTTTTTTAATGTGTAGATATTCAAAGTTGCGTTTGACTGTTGAGTCTGATTTGATTCCTACTGTAGTTGTTAGTCTTTTACCATCCTCTTTGTATTCTGCTTTTTTTTTTTCTGTCAATAATTCCACTCTGGTCAAATGACATGTAACTGATAAATGTGTTATCAAAACAAGAAATGAATCTTATTGTCAAAATATATTAAATGTTCTTCCCCAATTTTTAGATTATTTGTAAAGATTTCAAATTTCTTATTTTGGCTGGATTTAATATTATATAAGAAGAAAAGAAATTTTGTCCATGCATATAGTAACTCAGGAGTCTGTAAGAAAAAACTACAAAAAAATTGTCATCTGATTGGTACAGCTACCAATTAATTATAATTTTAGCAAAGCACAGGCTGAGCAGGTAATGTTTGTGAACTAGGGCTTTGTGGGCACAAGCAAGAGCCCCACTAGGCAATATACTCAACACTGCCATACGAAAGATCTATTTCTGAAATAATAGAGAATTAATGAAGGCAGGCAGATGAAAGCCCCATAGTAGCCCATTGTTTGGTACAGATGTCAGGCAAACCAAAAATCATACAATGTAGCATGGTTAAAGACTGCAATCAGCTGTTTAGAGCAGGGTTTGCCTTACAAAATACATATAGTGTAATAGGGATCTAAAAATTGCAGTACTTTTTTCATGAGTTTGAGGTTAAAAAAATATTTCAAGATGATTCTGTTTTTTAAATAAAAAGGACCTCATTGCCTAGCAATAATTTAATAGTAAGATTCTGAACGTGTACATGTCCTTCTCAAAAAATTAGCATATGTGATAAAGTTCATTATTTTCCTTAATGTACTGATAAAAAACTTTTTTCTCGTTTAGAGAACCTTTTCATGATATGCTAATTTTTTGAGATAGGAATTTGGGGTTTTCATGAGCTGTATGCCAAAATCATCAGTATTTAAAAAAAGACCTGAACTATTTCAGTTGGTGTGCAATGAATCTAAAATATATGAAAGTTTAATTTTTATCATTACATTATGGAAAATAATGAACTTTATCACAATATGCTAATTTTTTGAGAAGGACCTGCTAGTTTTGGTCAGTGTTTTATTTTGTACTGCATGATATCTGCAGCATATGTGACCTCAAGCAGAAAGATTTAGGTGATGCGTCACACCCGCTTAGTAAACCCTCATCCTACCCTCTGGTCAAAGATTCAATTTGACCCGCAAGGGTAGGCTTTTTAATTTTCGAACCACTAAAAACTTGGTTCAAGACTCTAGGACTTCTGTTGTACTTGAACCTTTAAAAAATTGATTAGATTTGAGGAGTTTTTAGTAGTTTAAATTTAAAAATCCTACCCTCGCAGGTCAATTTGACCCCCATAGGAATAAATGAAATATGAGGAATGCTTCAGTTCTCATAGAAAGCCTAAAATTGCTGAAAATGTTAACTAAAATAGCTCAAATTTATAATGTCTACATGTCAGGGCTTGACATTAAGCATGTTCATGTGCGTGTCCTTCGGACAAGTAAATCGTTCATTCACTTGTCCGAGTAAAAAAATTGCTTGTCCGGAAAAAAGTTCGATATTTCTTTTGTGTGTGTGTGTGTGTGTGTTGTAACTATAATTTATTCTGAAGCAATATACTCACCAGTGTTCAATCAGCTTTGACACATTGAAATCTGCATATTTGTGAATTTTTTTTTTTTATTGAATCATTTCAAATTTGTGATATTTTTACCTTTTATAAAGGGCATTTCCCCCCTAATCTTATTAAATATATGCTATGCTTCAGGTTTAATTTTATATTGTTAAATTTGATCAATACATTAAACTAAATTAAGACACTATAAGGGCTGTTAACAATAAAATAAAATAATTTACACTGAAAAATTACAACTGCATTAAACAATGTTTTGAGATCTGTAGTTTTGAATAGACTTTTTTTTTTTTTTGGAAAGTATGTTTAAACATGAAACTAAACCTCCAGTAGGTGGCAGCAGGTGGCCGTCTTAATGTGTGAGTCATTGAGTCGTTCATTCAAACGATTCATTCAAACACTGAATCGTTCGCTTTACGGTTCTGCTGTGTGTGAACGATTTTCGCTGCTGAAATCTAACAAAAGCACTCAATATAGCATCTAAAATGTAAGTGACTTTAAGTGAATGTAAATGTAAGTGAATGTTAATTAATTGTTTATGAAACTGTCATATAAAAGTAGTGTCATTTTCAGTCGTGATGGTATTCAGGAAACATCTTAAACGCTCTTGTAATTTCTCCTCGAGTGGCTGCACGAGTGTCAACAGCGCGACCTTGTTATTGTCAGTTGATCATATATTATTATCCACCACTATCGATCCACTTACACTAAATTAATGCACAATCATTCTTGCATTTTGGTGATTCGCTGATTTTTTTTTTTTTTAATCAGGCTCTTGTCCGTCGGGCAAGTACAATTATTTTTCACTTGTCCCTTCAAAAAATCCAATTGTCCTGGACAAGCGGACAAGCTTTAATGTGGAGCCCTGCATGTGTATCTGAATGCATGCTGAAGATAAACTACTTTAGGACCCAGCAGAACAGCTCATTTGCCATATAGGGCAATTAAGCCATCTAGTGACAAGAGTCATGAAATATCATGGTTTCAATTTTATTATAGGTCAGCAAAGGCACCCAGTGTAAAATATTTTGAGCTGAAGGATTAGGCATGTCATTGTGAGTTACTTTGAATTTAATTTGAAAGAAAAAAATAATCGAAAATTGAAATTTAAAAAAATGAAAAAATATCAAAACCAGCAGCCACATCACCCTGTAGCTCAAGGCTGGTTTCCCACTGAAGCTAATTAGGGCTGAGCCTGGTCAGTACCTGGATGGAAGACCAACTGGGAAAACAAGGTTGCTGCTGGTAGAGGTGTTACTGAGGCCTGCAGAGGGTGCTCACCTTGTGCTCTGTGTAGGTCACTGATGGGGACACAATACTGCAACAAGCACCATCCTTCAGATGAGACTTTAAACCAAGGTCCTGACTCTCTCTGGTCATTAAAAATCCCATGGCACTGGAGAGTAGGGGTGTCCTGGACAAATTCTCTGCACTGGCCCTTACATGGCCTCCTAAACCCCATGCACTGACTCTATCACCCTCTCTCCTCTCCACCTATCACTGGTGTGTGGTGAGCGTTAAGTAGAGTTCAAGTAATAATTAAGTATACTTTATGTAGGCCTTAGTATACTAATATCAATTTAATAGTAGTATACTTGTGTACTATTTCAATACTACTTGGGACTAAATTGGCCACTTTAGTGTTTAAGTGTGAAGGTAGTAACTTTCAGTACACAACTAGTTTACAGCAATTTCATTTTTACTAGTTTATTGTTTACTAGTTAAATAAATGTAGCATCTAGCCTAGAAATCTAGACGCACCCTAGCGGCAGCAAATCTAATCTGCCGCGAGTATTGTCTAGCAACTCTCAATACACGTCTGAGCTGTAAAAAACAAAATCTGGTCAGGCCAATCACATCGTGTATAGAGTTGGTGGGCGGGGCGGCCGAGTTGCGTTTGCGTGCTACTAGTAAACACAGAAGCTGGCGAACGGCGGTCTTTCGAATCAGCTTTGACCGCGACTCTGGAAGACTTGGAGTTAAGCTTTTCTCTGAGAATAGAACAAAGAACGGCACTGAAGTTTCTCTTAAGAAGGGAAGATGTGTTCGGAGTTTTGCCGACCAATATGTCGAAAGTTTAATCAGTCAACGAGCTCTGCTTCACGTTCGTTGCTCTGGTTGGTGTAGCGCTATCCTATCACGTGCAGAGGGAGTTTGAAAGACGACCGTTTATCCCGCCCCTCAGATTGAGCCCTGTCTATGGTGAGTTTCCGGACCAAACATCTTGATGTGGGTCTGGCTTGTCAGGCTATGTAGCATCTAGTAGTGAGGTTGCGAATTGCCACCTCCCACTGCTCACCCCTCCCTTTCAAAGCACATTGAAAAGCTGAAACAGGACAAAAATGTTGTTGTCTGAGACAGAGAGTTGTCTGGCTATCACCAGACCAAGCTCAATTTAAAACTGAACATTGGTCTGAGGAGTCTGCTCTGTATTTTACTGCACAAGAGGTGTGATCGAGCATTATTTGAATAACACTGTATGCAATTGGATAGTCCATCAACCAATCAGACCACAAGAGGTGTGATCAACTTTCTCTATATCTGTCATCGTGTTAAACCCATCAACAGAGTGCCACGTGGAAAAGCCAGTCTGTGAATGGGACCTGCAAAAGTGTAACAGAAGCAGTAGAAATACATTTTTGGGTTTCCAGACTGAGTTGTCAGGTGAAATCAAATCACCGGCAGATCAGGCTGGGTTTACCCAGTCTATAGCTAGCACTGTATTGAAGTTTGTTCATTTAGGGCTACTGTAAAAACATGGTGGCACAAAATGGTGACCACTGTAAAGAGACCTGCTGTGTACGTAGATACAAATGGCTCATTCAAAAAACATAACGGTTCATTATGTTGGGATGCCACAATTCTCAATATAATATTGAACCGTTCGGTATGCCATTCACGGTTCAATACACACTTGTGAATTGCGTTTTTCACCCCAGTTTCGCATTTAATTAACTACTTCTATTTCTCTCCGTGTGAAATATTTCTCTCAGATTATATCGGCTCTGTTTGAGTGTGCCTGTGAGTCTACACACACGATATGAGCAAATATCCAATCACATGCACTAAAGTTAGGGGGTGTTTCCACGCTTAAAATGCTGGTGTCAGAGAGTTATACTCAAGGAACACTAGTTATTCACAATCACAAAAGTTCATTATTTGCATGCATTTTAAAGCCTTGCCGGTTAAACATTTCATTCACATGCTTATGCACGGTTTGACATGGAAGCCTGGCAAACACACGTGATTACTGTGCTAATACTGTCAAATACACACAAGTTTAACATATATAAACAGTCGGTTATGTCTAAAGTGAAAGTAAAATCGTGTGTGTCTGTATATGAGATGCGAACACGTTTTAGCAGCGCAGTGATTGTGAACATTTGTCCTTAAAGGGAGAGTTCACCTCTAAAATTATGTTAATAAAACAAAAAAGGACAAAGAGCAAATCAATCACTGCTATTGAATAAAAAAGACCTTTACTACAGTAGCTTTTAATCAATGTGAAACGAACTGCTCTGACACAGAAGGTAGGATCAAAATGCAGTATTTATTCAAGGATAATCCACAATCGTTGTCAGAGAAAAGACAAAAGGTCATACACAGGTAGGCAGTCCATTCAGGCAAACAAAACAAGGGACAGCGACAAAAGGGTAACCTGAGACAGGCAAGAATTCAAACCAAGTGCAATGAATTCAGGGATAACACTCAGAAATGCAGTGTGAGACAAGACAAGACTTTGCAATGAATGACAGCGATATTCAGGCTTATATAGGGTGAGGAAAATAGGATAATGAGACACAGCTGTAAACAGTGAGTGCTAATGAGTCCGGGCAAAGGATAATGGGTAAAGTAGTACTTGATGGAGTGACACTCCGGGGTGGAGTGCCCTCTAGTGGTGATCATGGGCACACACACTGGTGAATTGTGACACAATGTATATTGAAGACTATGTAGTTTTAATTTTAGCCGACATTTATTCATATAATTTCATACTTAAATGCTACTGTACATCTCTGAGCTGCCACTGTAAATCTTTATATATATTTATTTTATATTATACAATACACTACGAATATGTACAAGGGGTTTTTAAAGTAAATTTTTAAGTTTAAGTAAGGTTTTTCAAGTCTTTTAAGTAAAATGAAGAAAGAGTATAGCAATAAAAACATTTTCTCCTTAGCCTCTTTCTGTACCTGTTGCCTAATAGAATAGCAACAAAAAAAAAATGAACTGAACCGAAAACGGTGGTTAAAAACTGAGATATGTATTGAACCGTGGACTAACTGTATGGTTGCATCCCTAGTAGTTATACAGCACAGAAAGCATAGTTATGTATATTATATTGCATTTCTGTCGATAGATATCATAAATATTCTGTCTCATAAATATTACGCACTGCATATTTCAGTGTAATTTTAAGTACATTTCTGAGACGTTCATAAGAAGAAGACTGAAAGTATACTTCCTCATTTTAGTTTTAAAGAAGTATAGCCTATACTAATAGTACAATTGACTTATCGGGTAAGCCCCTCCTCTCGAATGCAGATGACCCAATGGCAGTTGAGCATTTCTTGCTTACTCACCTCGACCAACTTTAGGTTTCAGCGCCAAAGAGAAACATGGGAAAAAATGAAGCTGTCATCAGTTTGATGGTGTTTATTCTACAAAAATGGTAAAACGCTGTGGCTGGGGTACTTTAACACTGATTCCAGGTATCCTGAGAGGATTTTCTGGTTTTCATACTCTCTTTAAGTTACAATTAAAGTTAGTGAGTCCCTGCTAACATACAAACCGAAATAACGAATTGTTCTCATGTCACGTAACGTTAACAGTGTTGGTCAAAAACACAAACGAAAGTCTCTCCATTATTAAACTAGTACGTATGAATGGAAAGTGCAATGGCCAATATGATGATTAAAACTACACTATGTAATTTTACCATCCACTAGAGGGCGCCTATTCAAAACAAAGGCATGGTTTGATGATGCCTAGTTTGAGCGGAGAATCTTCGGACATGTGGTCTTCACCTCACAGCCGGTGGAAAAGAATCGGGATAGGAATCGGGCAGAAATCATGTTCATGGATGCGATTATTAACGTTACTGTAGTGTGAAGCAGAGCAGGACCGAGTGTTGAGGGAGCTGAGCAAGGCCGCTGGAGCGATTGTTACGCAAACACACGGCTCGCGAGCAACAGGACTTTTATTATGACGGGACACAGTAATTTACGCTTTTCCTGTCATGTATGAGGTAGCGCAGCTCTGTTTATCATATCAGATACATTTAAGTGTGTTTAAAATGATGTTATGACGTTACTCTGTGCGTTCGCTCAGCGGCTGCTGTGACACTTGTTCACACTGCTAAGAGTAAAGCGTTTCTGCCAAACAAACAAAAAACAGAAACCGAGGGTAACGCAGATATGACATAATTGACAGGCGACTCCCTCAGACATCCCAGTTAATTGGTTGAAATAGCAATTTTCTCAGAATTTACAAATAGTTGGAAACATTTGGGATATTTTAAAGAACTCAACTGAACAAAATATATAACACTGGCCAAGTTATTTAATTATTTTACCTTCATAGTGCGCCTTTAAGCACCACCTTCTAAGTGTAAGTGTATTGATCAGTAAAGTCATCGCGTCCCTGCAGCTTTCCTTAAGGGTGGGGGGGTGGGGGGGAACACTCAGTTTCAGTCAATCTCATGCCAATCTTGAGTACCTATAGAGTAGTATTGCATCCTTCATATCTCCGAAAAGTCTTTAGTTTTATTGTATTTATAAAAGAAATATGGGCTGTACCGAGTCTTTCCGGAAAAAAACGAGCGCCTGGAGGCGTATCCAGTGGGCGGAGCTAAAAAATGACGAGAGCGCAAAGCGGTGACGTCCTCAAGCGTGGAGAAACCCATGGCTATCCAGCTCAGCTAATAGATATATGATCCAGGCTGAAATAAATTGAACAGGAGAAACAGTAGCAGCAGGACGTCCGTCTCTGTGGTATGTACTGTATTTAGTGGCCTGTCAACATTTGTGTGTGTTTCCTCGCAGTTTATGAGGACATGATTCGGTTTATGGACTATTGTATGCGACTAACTGATGTTTACTCACGCGACAACAGCATAAACATTTGAAGCAGTTTTACTCACCGGCTGCTTCCAAAGCAGGACCGAACCTTTATCGCTGGGACCGCTCTGTCAAAAACACACTTCTTTGGTATGATTTGGGGAAGTCCTGACAGCAGTGACTTGCTGTGCTGAAGCGTTGAAGTCGCTTGATGTCACAGATAGGAATAAAGTGGAGCGCGGCGGGAGTGTATGGGCGTGCATTTCCTCTCTCGCTCTAGTCACGCGCCTGCGCACCCTACCGGGAGAAGAGCCCGTACGGCCCATACAAGGACCTTCCGCTCTAGTAACGTCAAGTCGAGCCATACTCGAAAAAAACTCTCCGAAACTTTTGAGAAACCGGACGGAGTATGTTTGACACAGAAATACTCCATCAAACGTCCAACATTAGTTTTTTTTATTTTACTTTGTCTATGTTTAGGATGGGAATCCAGGTCTTTAACAGTGTAAAAAGCTCAGTATGCATGAAACAGCATTTCACCCCCCCTTTAAAAGCTCCAATTACTACAGAAACAGGCATTGTTCTGAGATGCACATTCAGGATTGCGTATGCGCATTAGCTTTGTCCTTTGCCCTTTGGCTGAATTATTATTATTTTTTTGCCATGATTCGAGCATTTAGAGACAACTTATGAGACAGTTGTTTTTGGATTTCATTGGTGATTTCAAATGTGAAATTTAATCCTAAACTTGGCGAGCAGTTTTGGAAAATTTGATGTTTCCCCATTCAAAGAGAAATAGGATCTGCACTATTATGCCCGAAAGGCATTTCAAAGATGGCCGCCGAGTGAAATGACTTGTCTTAAAGGGATACTTCACCACTTTTTCATATTAAACTGTTATTTCCTTAACTAAGACGATTTGAACACATACCTCTCTCGTCTCAGTGCGTGCACTTAATCTCTTTGACGCGCGGTGACAGTCTGATAGCATTTAGCTTAGCCCACTAAACCCAGTTCATTCACTATGGTACCAAACGGAGATCAAGTTAGAAGCGACCAAACACATGGTGTTTCGCGCCAGTAAACACATCATCAGAGAAGAGATGAGATGCTGCTGCAAGATGAGTTAAAGATTGAGGGCACATGAATTAAAAAAAATAATGAAGTGAAACGGATAATTCATTTATAATAAATATTTCCACATTCCATAAAAAACATGCAATTGTGGGTATTGGGACAGGCCTTTTAGACACATCAGTGATATTCTTATGCATTAGCTACAGTCTAACACTAGATGTCAGCAATGTGATGTACAATTGATGTAAGCTTTGCTCTGTGATTGGTCAACTGGCATAAGAATGTTTATTTTAGGCTCCTGGGGTGAAGGATCTAGTGTCAGAGTATCACTTCCCCCATCAAGGGAAATGACAAAAGTGACTGATGCATGAAACCATTTAGTTCCTTGGCCAATGCGCAACAAATGAAGTACCCATGAACGTGCACATTAGACAGCTAATTGGTTTTAGTGTCATGCTAAATTGTACTTTATTACAGACAACATCTGTTAGCCTGGATCTGTGTGAAGTGCTTTTCACTTTCAAATGAGACTCTTTTCTTCTTTCCCAAGACAATGTCCTGTGAGTTTGACACATTCGAACACGTACTTTTTGTGACTGTATAAACAACCGTTTGATCAAAGTCAAATATTGTTGTATCACGTGAAATCCAATCCGTGTCCGTTCAAAAATCCATTCAACTGTGTTTAATAGTGTTGCTCCAAGCCGGGTACATTTATCATAACTCGCCAGGGACTGATATAAAAGGTTAACCATTGTTTCCTCCTTTTCAGAGCAAGATGGGCATTTTTAATAGAGCCTAGGCATTGGGGGTGGACATAAATCTGAGAATGTATGTGAGGTTTTGTCTTCAGCCAGAGTCTTTTTTGTTCTTGTCTGCAGCATGCCACGGTTGATTGGCTCCATTTGCAATTTATTACGGCACTGGAAATTATAGGAATTTGTCCGGTTTTGGCACTATTTGGCATCAGTGAGCATGAGCGCAGAGCTATAGTGCATTGAAAAATCTATTTGAGATGCAGTTTTATTAACACATTTGATTGGGGATTCACTGATGTTAAAAGAAGTAGCTTTTTCATGAACGCAGTAAAAGCAGTCATGGAATCCATTTTAAGCATTTATTTTTCTAGCTGTTTGTGTTGTTGTTGTTGTTTACTTGATACAGAAATTAATAATTGTTAAAGAACAGATGCAGCATTAACACATAAATCACAATCACGCAGGCGTTTTTGTCATCTGCTCTGACTGCTCCTCTTTTTGGGTGGCTAGAGGTGGTGCGTTGGTTTTTCTCAGCTTGGTGCTGGAGAAAATTATAATTATGCTGCTCCAGATGGCTTGCATATTGTGTTGCTGTTGGCGGTCCTCGAAAGAGTTTTCGTCTTTATCGCGCAATAAAATCATCTCGGTGAGCAGACACGTCAAACTTAAAGACACAGCTGTAATAACATCTCTGGAGGTCTGCGCGTTTCCTGCAGCCAGCCCTCCTCTTTCAAAGCGCTCGGGCCGCATAAACGAGAGTGACACTGATGATGCTCGCGAGAAACTGAGAAACTGTGACTCGCTCTTACTGTTAATCCTGGCGGACAATGCCAAGAAAAGCCCAAGGGGAAAGATGTATGAGGTCCTTGTCCTTATCAGCTCAGCAGGCTCTCCGAGGGCCGAGCGATTGCGGCGACTCCACCGATCACCGGTGCTCATCGACCTGCCCTATTATCACGTGTGCAGCTCACTGATATAACAGTGACATCAGTCTGCCGTGAACCAGACCGTACCTTTGCCAAGTTAAACAATCAAAGCCGTGCATAAGGTGCCCTGTGAATTCACACACCCACGCCAAAACGCATGCCGGCAGATTTTTCTCTAGGGACGCAGGAGTTCGTTTGGCAGGGAAACCTGTCATGATCTGTGCATGTCATTTTTCTCACCAACGTGCTGTGCTGGGAGTTGTGCAGAGCTCTCACTTTGCTAGAGGGGCAAACATTTCGGCTCATTTCAGACTTCCTCCGAGCACAGAACGGCTTGCTTTGCGTGAAAAAGCAGAGTTGAACTGAGACGTCCATTTAGCATCTGATCACAAGGTAAGTCTGCATGACTAATTTGCATCTAACACAAACGGTATGTCCGTTTTAAGGCAAAATGTGGGTTTCTCTTTGCACTAATACCTCTAATGCTCTTTTCGGTAGGATTATAATGTCCTTCGTGACATAATTAAATCAATGGCTCTGCGTGTTTTCAGCTATGAAGCTGGTTGCAGGGTTAGCCATGTTGTGGCTGTGGGTTGCAGAGGCCGTGGAAAACTGCCCCACTGCTTGTAAATGCAGCCAGAAATCCAGTACGGAAAAGACTGAAGTAAACTGTCAAAAGAAGGGACTTCAGAGCATGCCACTCAAACTCCCTTTGGACTCGTGGATCCTAAAAATGGGTGAGCAGCAATGTTCTCAGTAATAGTGCAATGTTCTTAGTAATAGAATCTTCTTGTAACTTTAATTTACTCCTTACCTGTTCAGAATGTACCCTATTTTCAATCCAGAATATCTCTATCTAAATTACCATTAAAAGTTTTTGGTTCAGGACTCCATTCTTGTCCCTTGATACAGCTCAGGTTTCTCATTCAATATATATATATATAAATCAGCTGCAGAATTTAAGGTATTGTCTGTACAAGTGCAACAGTGCAGTGTTCAGTTTTTCAGTGGCATTGGTTCCAGAAGTATTTTCCCATAGGTATTTAAAAAAAAAAAAAAACGTTGTTAAGGTACAAGACTTAACGTCTTTAATAATAACTAAAAGGGTTGGGTATTGTTTATATTTTTGACTACACCCAAGTTTAAGACAGGTTGATCATTGTATGCCTGAGTTACAGCAACGTCCCGTTTGGTGGTGCATACATTAGCACTTAGCCAAGTGTTGCTTGATTTAACATGTTTCTAGCATGTTGGGTACGTCTTGGCACATTTAAATGCGTTTATGGGATTGGATTACAGTGTAAAGCATGCAATTTCTGGACATGCTTGACATAAAACAGCTTTCTGTTTTATAGCGAAACAAACTTTGTCAGGTTGCCACGGACACGCCTTTTAGCAAAAACCCAAGATCTTCACAATTTAACATTGGTAAGGCCTTAAAGGGTTACTTCAGCGATTAGCATATGGCTTTGTATCAGTAGAAACCCTGGAGTATATTTGAATGATTGTGCTTCCCCTCCTCATATCCCCCTGAGACAAGAGATTTATGCATTTTATTTCTGGAAAAATTCTTCCCATGATGCAAATATCGTCCATTTGCACCATCGGAGGAATTGTTGGCCAGAGGCTAAAGACTACAGCCAGCAGAGGGAGCCATTTCCGCATGTTTTCAACTCAAGCGTGGGGGATGGACATCACACTCACAGCACTCAGTTCGTAGCTGCAGCCTCAGGCATTCATGTTTAAACTGTGCGGCCAGCAGAGCAAAGTTAGTCTTTCAACTTCTCAAACTAATTCCTATGAAAGTTAAGCTTTCAAAGGCATGGACTGAAAACGCGCCAGACTGAACATGAGCTGTGAATCTATGCAGCGGACACGTTTACCTCAGCTCTCATCACAAGCTCATCCATGACTGTGAATGTGACTCCAGCAGCATTTTGGGCTGTGAGACACCCTCAGCGGCTAAATCACATATTGAACAGACACGTTCAGTTTTTAATTGTAGTGTCTGTTCTCTAACTGAACTGATTTTATGAAAAAGAACGCTGTCGCGGTGGGAAAGTGAAAGTGATTCAGTAATCTAGTAGCGGTGGCTTTGAGAGTGGCCTTGTAGGGCAGCGAAGCAGTCATCCCCATGAGACAAAAATACATTTTCTGTCTTTTCTCAGTCTAGAAATTACAAAATAAAAAAATAATTTCACTACATTACTACATTAATGACCCAGTTTAAATACAGATTCATCTCCTCACTGCTGAAGTACTCCTTTAAGATTAGACTGACCAAATTTGATGTTTATCTGTTAAAATAAAAAAAATGCAAAGAAAATTTGTAGGTGGCCCTATTGAGCCATTTTGAATCCCCTATTTCTGAAACTAATAACAGACGTAAATCTTCGCCCCTTCTGATGCGTGTGCAAAGTTTCATGAGTTTTCGAGCATGATAGGCCCTCATAAATGTGATTCATTTCAGAGGTGAAACAGACTTTTGAAACAGAGGAAAAACTCAATATCTTCACAATTTAACATCGTTGCAGCCTTAAGATTAGACTGGCCAAATGTGATGTTCTGGTTAAATCTCTATGAGGAGTTAATCACATTGTAAAACATTTCCTGTTGCCCACAGATGGCACTATGTCTGTAACTGAATATTTAAATATAGAAACTTATTGAATATTGAATATAGAAACGTAACATGTTTTATTAGAGTCCTGACCTGAAGACATCTTCATGCCAGGACTCTAATAAAACATGTTAAGTTTGAGGCAGATCACATATTGTATGCCCAAATTACAACAACTTTCTGTTTCATGGCGAAACATCAAACTTTGTCAGGCCTCCATGGACACACCCTTCAGGGAAAACTCAAAATCTGCGCAATTTGATGTCACAAAGGCTTTTAGAGAAGACTGACCAAATACGATGTTGATCTTATGAAATCGCTATGAGGAGCCTGTTAAAGTACAGCGTCTGGAAATAGCAAAAATCTGGCAGAGAAAATTCCAAATATATCACTTCCTGTTCAGATTTTACTCCCAGGGACTTTTTTTGTTGGTATTGGGGTGTTACATGTGTCTACCAAATTTCATACTTGAAGATTTTGTCATACCTAATTCTGAAACCCATATCATGTGCAAAGTTTCTTGAGTTTTCAAGCATGTTTAGGCCCTCAAAAATGCGATCCATTTCGGAAAAGGAGAATGACAGGCTGAGCTATTACAATAGGGTCCTTACACCATCTGTGCTCGGGCCCTAATTAAAAACAATGGAAAATACACAATTATTGATTTAAAGATGTTGATGACATAAATAGAAACAACATATTTCATATTACAAATATTTAAGTACTTTGAGAGCATAAGTAGACTGGCTATCGCCTTATTTGCAGTTCTTGATGGAAATGGGCAAGAAGTAAAGAGATTTTTTGGCATGATTTGCATGTTTTGTTTCTCTGACTGCTGGAACTTTCTTTTTTAGGCTCATGTAGTTTTTCACCAGGAATTTGCTAAATATGATTGTTTAAAAAAAAAAAAAAAACTTCCGGGACCTGACTGTTTGCACTCAAGTTCTTAACCCTTAGTATGAACATAGCGATGTTTGCTACATCATCACCAATCAAACCATCCTCTTTTGCTTCATTTTGTTTCTTTATTTTCAAGGTGAAAATTTTCTACAGGACCTCCCAAACAACATCCTGAGCTCAGTCCCAAAAATCGAAAGCGTAAACTTGGAGCGAAACTCAATCAAATCAATACACCCTGAAGCATTTGCTGGTGCCCAGCGATTGATGCTTTTGAATCTGCAAGGAAACAGAATGTCCAAACTTCCAGTAAAGGGCTTCAAAGATCTCCTAAACCTACGCTTCCTCATGCTGGGCCAGAATCAGATAGCTAGCCTGAAACCTAACATGTTTATTGGCATGAGGAACCTCTCAGAGCTGGATCTGCCCTTAAACGGCCTCACTGCTCTCCCACCAAATGTATTCAAGCCTCTGATTGCCCTTAAAGTTCTGGACCTTTCTTTGAACCGCATCCAAAGGATCTCGCCCAAAGCCTTTGTTGGACTTGAAGAGCTGCTTTTTCTCAACTTGGACAACAACAAGCTGAATAATATTCAAGCTGGGACCTTTGGGCCCCTGATTGGTCTTGAGATGCTGGTGCTGGACAACAATTTGCTCTCCACACTTACTGCGTCCACACTAGAAGGTCTTTCCAATCTGCAGGAGCTTTATATCAGAAAGAATGAAATTGAGAGCCTGCCAGCTGACGTATTCCGCCATACACCTAAACTTACTCATGTGGGCTTAAGTGGGAATCGACTTCATGCCATTGATGGCAACATGCTAGCCAACATGCAAGGTAAGAATTAGGATTTTCAAAATCGAATATTTAAAACCTAGTAGATGGGTTGCCCGAATGACTAGCTTACTATCAGTTCTAAGGAAACACCATATTAGGCTGGATTAAGGTTCCCGACACATCTGACTTGTTTCTTAGGGGGTGTTACCATGAGACATGCTTCTGTGTTTATCTAGATGGAGCACAATGTAATAGAAAAGAATATGGGTTTCTCAAGATAATTGCTAGCAGGTGTAGGAAACTCAGAAGCGAAAAACCAGGAGACTCGGTTGTATATTTAGCACGATTCTTTATTTTGAATTTGCTGTTTGGTCGCTGCAGTCAAGTCCAGTGGTACTCCGTTCAGCATAACTATTCAATGATTGGGACAGGGGCTCCTAGGCCCTGTTTACACCTGGTATTAAGATGTGTTTTAGTTGATCGCATCAAGTGGTGTAAAACGTTTCGAGTTTGTCTACTTTTGACCACTTTTCTAGAGGTACTCGAAAACAGACTGAATAAAACGGGTTTCTGAAGAGCATTTTTGAAGCCCAAAGTGGGCTTCTTGGCAAGTGGGCCATCTTGGCAGTGCTTCATCGTGCGTCACGGACAACTGAAAATGGGCAAAGAGGCGAGACGTGGATGGAGCTGAGGTACAATCCACCTGTCACTCAAAGTGCCCACACCGTTAATTATGCAGTATCTGAATATAATTTAAATGGATGAGTTTAAAAAAAATGATCCCCCCTCAAAGTTGTCATGAAGGTGAAATTAGCTATATAGACCAAAACCACTTTTTGTACCAGGCTGTAAACATATTTTTTTTCAGCTGTAATTTTGGCCATTTTAACATGGGAAGGGTCTCTGGGATTGACTCTTTTTAGATGGGGGCTAAAGATTATGAGAAGTGCGCTAAACAGGGCCCAAGAGCCATTAAAGACAAAAGGTAAGAGTCAGTAATCTGGCTCATTCGACTGAGAAAGCAGAAGACTCTTGCTGGAAACTTTGCTTATAAAATAATCATTCAACTGATTCATCTTTACCTTAAAATTCTGAAAACATTGTATACGCACCTCGGTTTTTCATGTGATGTTATGTCAGGATGTAGGATCCACAGATCTTAAACAGAGGTACATAATACGGTATAATGACTTCAAAAATTCTATAGTGTGTGGTCGAAAACAGGAAAACAAATGTATTCCTATCTGTTAAGTCTAACATGTTATTGACATCTCTGATTGATTTAGGGTTGAAGGAGGTGTATCTGCAGGATAACCCATGGAAATGTGACTGCAGCATCAACTCGCTGGTACATTACGTATCCCAGACGAGGGCCAATCATTCTCCTCTGCAAAGACTTCGGTGCAGTAGCCCAGAAGAGTTCCGTGATAGGCCCATTCACCAGCTGAAATCTGAGGACCTTCCCTGCAGGGCCTAGAAAATCCTCACATCTGATATCATATCACAAGCGACCTCCAAAAGTTTGGAGCACAGCTTGATAACCGTGTGATATTTTGTGCAATTGAATGGTGACACTTCAAATAACTCCAACCACAATGACTTTGACAGGTTAATGATAGCACTGCTGCTCTGCAGATAATCATAATTTTCACCCATACCAGTCGACTGTTTCAGACCACCTGGAGAGTCTCTCAGACATCTTACAAAACTAAGGAAGAACTGTGCATCTGTTATTTCTAATACAGAACAAATGTAACTCTTATATAATTATATATTATCCAATACATTATATTTTACAATATACAATATATTGTCCTTCAGCATCTACATAGAAGACGCTTTCAACATATAATCCATCTAAATAATGTTAGTATAGATGAGTATAACTGCTGCATTTTTATTTGTCATTAAACCCACGTTTACAATTATTTATCTATATGATGTATACAGTATATACATAATAAACACACCTTGAAACTACGAATGCACACGGGCAAATGATTTTTTGTTAGAAGCAGTGAAGCTTAAAGGAAATAAATAGAGGTTGGAAAATCCCCTCTTGCTCAGAGACCGACTGCAAACTTCCACCACCACCTGAGACTGAATTCCTCATCGGATTGTTACAGCTGAATAAGCTTCCTTTGAAATCATCATTCTGTCTCTAAATTCCACCCAGGGCGCTGAAGCTGCAGTCCCACATTTCAGATGCTGGGAAGGTGTTACAAAGCAAGCTGCTTTAAAACTTAAGATTCGGTACTGCCACAGTTAACTGATATTAAACCGAACTGGTGGAGCAGCATTTCTAAAATGGACACATGCAAAAAAAAAAAAAAAAAAAAGACATTAAATATTCCATCGGATATTACAGGACATTAGTCACACATTTTAAACACGGGCACACGCACACACACTAGTGGTTTTATAGTATATTTTGATGACTGGTATGTCATAAAATACTACAAAAAGCACTTAAGTATGCAATGTTTCCACACTCTGATGACTGTATATATCTACTGTCTAACTTACAAACCAAAATTACTGGTGCTTTTGTGCATAACAAGATACTCCTTTAACACCTAATTTCCCCCAGCGTTGCCATGGCAACCGTTGCTTATAGTAGGGAGCTCCTGCGGATGTTTTACCCCTCAGTGCATCACCCCCTCATCCAGCTGTTAGACTCCGCGTCCTCTAACCAGCTTTCTTTCACTAGTAGATTTACAATGACAAATTGCCATGATTCTGGCATCAAATAAACAGCTTTACAGCAGCTTACATTAATCACAGCTTGAGAAAACCCACTTTTTCACTGAATATACTACATTAGTGGGAATGTCATTGAGATGGAGATAAACTGTGTTTGCTATAGTATTGCGGAGCATTGTAGTATTGATGTCATTTGAAAATGTACTACACATTGAGGACATGTTCGACTTAGATTACACGATTGCGATAACGGTAATATAACCTTAAAGGCACAATATGTCATTTTTGCCAGTAGAGGTCACTTATTCAAAACAAAGGTGTACCTTGATGGCGCCTTGATTTTGTGGAATCATGGAAGTTGTTGTCTTCACCCTACAGCCGGTGGAAAAGAATCCGATGGGACTCGGGCAGAAATCATATTCATGAATGAGCTAATGTACTGTATTAAAGATTTATTAACATTGCTGTAGTATGAAGCAGGGTTGAACATTGGAGCAGAACGAGGGCGCTTGAGCGAAAGCAGTGTAGCTTTTATTATTATTCTTCCGGTCATGCGTATGTGGGGTAATGCAGCGCTGTTTTCTGTTGATGAATCTAAACAGATGCTCACCTGTCTAATAAAAAACATAATATAATATTAAAGTGTCTTTGGTGTTTCCATGGTTTCTACAAAATAAAAACGGAAATCGAAGGTAACGCGTGGGTATGATGTCATTGATAGGCGACGCACGGACACTGTCTGTAAGTACAGTATATGCACGATAATGTAAGTATACAAGTCAACTAAATATATAACATTGTTCTAGTATTTTTTTTTTTTGTGTTGATATTTTAATTCAAAAATCTTACATATTGTACCTTTAACTAACCATCATCACATAGCATAATGTTATGTCCTTTTTTAACCCCAAAAAGAAAAAGGTGGATGCATTCTTCCTTTTTTAGGACTGTATGACCTAGCTTACTAATATGCAACATTTCATATGCCCAAAACATGGGTGTGTTCAAGCTTTACTAAACCCTGATGAATGGGCCACAGTGTTCTTGGGTGTTTAACATTTTTAATATGTGAATATGATTAAGAAACTAATTTCAGCCCTTAATTAGAAGCATGCAGCTTGAAAAGTACAGCCTTTTAAGATTGAAATGCTATATTGTTTGCTGCTTTTTCTATATAAATGTACTCAAAAATGTCCTGGAGGTTGCCAAAATTATCTGTAAACATAAGGCTTATTTTCTAAGTGAAACATCCCCACAGCATGATGCTGCTATCACCATGTTTCACTGTAGGTACAGTATTAGCTCAGTGTTGAGCCATTTTAGTCACAGTGCTTGGCATTCAGGCTGAAGAGTTTAACGAGTTTAAATCAGACCAGAGAATTTAATTTATTTTTTATTTTTTGTGTGCCTCAAATGCAGTTTGCCAAAATTTAACTTAAAGGAACACTCCACCATTTTCAGAAATAGGGCTTATTCAACTTCTTTCCTACATTTAGATATATGGGCAAATGCAATTTTTGTCTCAGTGCATGCATTGTTTTAGTTTAGCAGGGTTGCCGCTAGCTTAGCATAATGAATGGAATCCTATGTTGCCAGCTAGCATGTCCCGAGTAAAAGAGAGAGAGAAAAAAAAAAACACTGCTTGGAAGCAGAGACATCAGGGTGACAACACAATGCGATCACTCAACAGCCAGAGGAGGTGAGGATGAGAGCCGTGATATCTTGGCGCCCAAGTAGCAGTGCTTCACTTTTGCTTCTCCATAATATAGTCCCAAGTCAATATCTGCCTAGGAAATCGCCTAGTCTTGATCAGCATCACTATTTGTACTAGTTGTGAATATGCAGGCCACAAGAAGTGATTAGGTGGGTTTTTTTAAATCACTTTTACTCCGGATATGCTAGTTGACAACATAGGATTCCATTCATTATGCTAAGCTAAGCTAGCGACGACCCTGCGAAACAAAAACAGAACTAGACAAAAATGCATTTGCCTAAATTAAGGAAAGAAGTTGAATAAGTCCTATTTCTAAAAACGGTGGTTCCTTTAAAGGAATAGTTCACCCAAAAATGAAAATTATGTCATCATTTATTCACCTTTAAAAACCTAAATGAATTTCTTTGTTCTGCTGAACACAAAAGAAGATATTTTGAAGATTGTTGCTAACCAAACTGTTGATGGACCCCAATGACTTCCATTTTAGTTTTTTTTCCACACTATGAAAGTCAATGAGGTCCATCAACTGTTTAGTTCCCCATATTCTTCAAAATATCATATTTTGCGTTCAGCAGAACAAAGAAATGCATAGAAGTTTGAAACAACCTAAGGGTGAGTAAATAAAAAAACTATCCCTTTAAGAGTGATTTCCATCTAACAGCTTAACATAATGACTTAATGATTAATGAAACCATATGCAGAGATGGTTTTCCCATTCCAGTAGGTTCAGCGGGAGCTGTAAATGCCTGTAGAGTGTCTAATTGAGTAGGTCACCTTGTCTACGTCTACAGCCTTGGGAAAGGGGCAATATTGTCTTATTTTGTCACTTTCTTATCTGTTTTCCACCAATGGTAGAAATTTGTAGTTAAAATGACTTGACATATTAATAAAAAAAATAATTTAAAAAAATAATGTATTTCAAAAATCTAGAAATATAATATCTACTTCCAAAAAAGAAAATAAAGACGTGTCAGCATTTCACTCGTTTCATTGCCCACTAGTGAAATTTCTACTAGTAGATATGTAGGCCTATCTATCTAGTATGGAATGGATTTTGTTAAATATTGTTTTACCTTGATTGGTTACCTATTATGCATCCATTTTATAATGCCATTATTCTGCATTCATTTTTAAAGTCATTTCATTCTAAACTTTTTAGATATTTTTGTTGCAACTCGATGGATCAGAAAGGTTTTCATTGACACCAATGTCATTTCCTCTCTCAAGAACCATAAAAGGCACTAAAGACGTCGTTACAAAGCCCATCTCACTACATTGGCTCTACAATCATTTTATGAAGCGACAATAATATTTTTTGTGCACAAAAAATTTAAATAACGACTTATATAGTGATGGGCCGAATTCAAAACAAAGTTTCAAACAGTTATGAATCAGCGTATTGACTCACGTGAATTGAGTCACGTGTCAAACTGCTAAAATCATGTGATATTGGCGAATCATGAATCATGCTGATTCATAACCGTTCGAAACCTTGCTTTGAATCGGCCCATCACTGTATAAGTCCTTATTTATTATTATTTTTTGCACAAAACTATTCTCGTCGCTTCATAAAATGATTGTAGAGCCACTGTTTGAGATGGGCTTTGTAACGACGTCTTTAGTGCCTTTATGGGTCTTGAGAGAGGAAATGACATTGGTGTCAATGGAGGCCTTTCTGAGCCATCGGATTTAAACAAAAATATCTTCATTTGTGTTCTGAAGACGAACGACGGTCTTACGGGTGTCGAACGACATTAGGGTAAGTAATTAGACATAAATAAAATTTTTGGGTGAACTGACCATTTAAAAAGAGAACCCTTTCTCTTTCACGGGTTGTGCTTAAATGATCAAATACACCCAGGGTTAAGTCAAAAACACACAAGTTCACATAAACGCAATCGGTTATGTTTGGGAACGTAAAAAGCAGGTTAAGATATTACATGTGTATGTGAAAAAACATTCAATTATGTTTTGTAGGTGCAGAGAAGTCTTTAATGGTTGGTGATGATTACAGCACAGTAAAATACAACAGCGGCATACCTCTGGATTCACCGTAGATACTAATGATGTGCCTTGTGTAAAAAAAAAAAAAAAAAAAAAACATCTGACTGACGGCAACAAAGAAACCACATTAAAGGAAGGGTGCTCACACCGTCTCACAGACGGTTCTTATACATACAGGTTAGAGTTGTGGAGTAGGGCCTAATATTTTTTTTCACACAGTATATTGAAAGTTGCTCTGTAACTTTTGTGCACAAGTTTAAGTTCAAATTGCTCAGGCTCTTAAAGGGTTAGCTCACCCAAAAAAAAAACAAAAAAAAAACATGATTTACTCACCCTCAAGCCACCCAAGGTATATTCTTCTATCAGACAGATACAATCAGAGTTATGTAAAAACAAAAAACAAAATCCTGGCTAATCCAAGCTTTATAATGGCAGTGAATGGTTGGCCGAAAATCTGAAGACCAAAAAAGTGCATCCATCCAAAATAATCAACATGGCTTCAGGGTGTTAATAAAGGCCTTCTGAAGCGAATCAATGGGTTTGTGTACGAGAAATATCCATATTTACAAGTAAAATATCTAGCTGCTGCCAGACTGCTTTCCATATTCACTTACAAAGAAAGTTAAACACCTCATGCGGTTTAAAACATGTACGCTATATGTCTGAAGTCATATGTCACACCAGCTACGCTAATCCAAGCCATTATTAGCCAGGACATTTTTTTATTTTATAACTCCAAATGTATTTGTCTGAAAGAAGAGTGTCATAGGATGGCTTGGGATCTACAAATGGCTCTTTTGGCAGACTTGTAACACCTTTAGTTGGTTGGAACTTATTAATTATTGCCAAGATGGTGCAAATGGGGATTTTCAATGCTATAGCTATTTTCTTGCAGCCAATTTCTATTTTGTGAAGCTCAACAATCTTTTGTTGCACATCAAAACTATATTCTTTGGATTTACTCTTTGTGATAAACTATTTATTGCATTTGGCCTTTGTGTTTCCTGAAACTTAAACTCCTGTGGAACAAGAAGTCATAGCTAGACAATTTCATGAATTGGAGGTCTGTAGGTCTATCCAATTTATGTCTTTCCTGGTTCGGTTGAAACACGCCTCTCATAATCACAGCCCAATGGAGCAGTTTCAGACTCATATTCTGACTAGAATTGAGTATGACCACGTCAGGCTAGATATGCTTCACACTGCAAACAAATGATCTTGTTCTCATTTCCTCGTTTCTTGTTTTTATCAAACAGAAATACGATCATTTTTTACCCTATTGGGTTTTAAGAAAAAACTCACCCTTCCCCTCCCCCATAGAAAACAAAAAAAAAATATTTTACTCATCTAGTAAATGCATCTTGATTTAATAATAGTTTAGATATTTGGACCGGAAACAATAAAATAAATATTTAATAAGAAGAGTATAGTAATTTCTCTTTAAATGAATGCAGTGCTGCTAATTTTGTCATATTTTTTATTTTTTTACATTGCTCCGTTTGACATTCTGACAGCTGGCGTCTCTCTTTGAAGGAGCAGTTCAGGGTTAAGCGTGACTATATTCAATGGAAGCACTTGACTTGCCTCATGACTCACTGACTTAAGCCTTACACTGCCGTTACGTAAAATACTGGCTCACTAACAGGCCCTGACGGCTTTAGCAGAACTTCAGCTGAGATTTTCTTATCTGTTCTCAACTTCATAGCTTGGCAAATGTTATATGATAGAGGTGTTATGTTAATTTTATCCAAGTCTTGCTGAAACTAGAAACTGTGAGGTTGTCGGGTGGTTTGAACATTTCTTTGGTTCTTGGTTTAGCCTGAATTAGTATTAGATCGACTGGCTGTCCAAAAATGTCTGTGTACCAAAATGACTTAATATTGTGTTTGTTATTATGTTGCTTATTGGTCTTTGTACAGTTAGTGACATTAAAGGCAAACATGTAAATCATTTACTCACAGTATTGAGGTTTCAATTATTATGAAAGTGATTCATGACTAGGGTTGTCAAACTCTAAAATGACAAAGGACCATAAAATAATCATAGAAATGGAGTTCCATTTGTTATATGGGTAACACTTTACAACACAGGTGCACTAATATGCATTAATTCATGCTTAACTAATGCACAGATAATCATGAGTTAATGTATTACAACTGGAACTAACCCATTTATTAATGTTTAATACATAACTTACTAATGAAGATTCTACATGATTAATAGATTAAGTAATCATTAAATTGTTATTAGTTAAATGTGTCATAATGTATTAATTCCTTTATAACTAGATCCGGGACTTTAATGCGTTAAGTAAGATTAATTAATTACTGGACTTTAACACGTTAATTAATTACGCAAAAAAAAAAAAAAAAACATAATTTTAACCACACTTATTTTTGCACCGCGGAACGTTTTTCAATGAATGAGTTTCGACGGACCGATTATACTGGAACACCAACTAGCGCGCACGAGTCACGACAACAACAAACCAGTGAACATGAACGAAGAAGCTGATGAGACCGCTTTGCTTGGCCTCGTGGATGGGAAATTTTGTTTTAAAAAACAAAAGGATGGAAGCGTCGACAAGAGCATGGTTGTGTGCAAGCTAACGTTATACAACAAGGAATTTGCTTATCACCGCAGCACATCGAGCCTCAAATATCACAAATATGCTTTTGCTACACTTAATGACAAACATTGCACTGGTCTGCTGGACAGAAATAAATAAACAATGTTTTGTTTGTTTAAGCTTATGTATTCAGTCATTATTCAATGGTATACTAAAAATACATGTGAAAAATTACTTCTCATTGTTCTCAGGTCAAATATTTATATGCAATTAAAATGCAATTAATTTTGATTAATTAATTACAAAGCCTCTAATTAATTAGATTATTTTTTTTAATCTAGTCCCGGGCCTATTAATAACATATTATATTAACTAAACATTTAAATGAATGTGTTAATTACCAATGGGGGAATGCATTTCAACTTCCAGTTGTATGCTTTAATTAATCATTAGCTAATGATTTATTAAGGTATCATTATGTTATGACTTTACTTGTTGGGGCAAATGACTATTAAAGGGTTACTTCAGCGATTAGCGTATGGCTTTGGATCAGTAGAAACCCTGGAGTATAATCAAATGATCTTGCGCCCCCACCTCATATCCCCCTGAGATGAGAGATTTATGCATTTTATTTCTGGAAAAATTCCTCCCGTGACGCAAATTGACGATATTTGCGTCATTTTTGGAATGTTTGCCCAGAGGCTAAAGACTACAGCCAGCAGAGGGAGCCATTTCCACATGTTTTCAACTCGCGTATGGGGAATGGGAGATCACACTCACAGCACAGCTCAGCTGCAGGCATTCATTTAAACGGATGCTAAGCAATGTAAGTGTTTTAACTTCTCAAATTAATTTCAATGAAAGTTAAGCTTCCAAAGGCATGAACTAAAAATGTGCCAGACTGAACACGCGTTGTGAATGTATGCTGCGAATAGTGTTACACGATATACCGGTACTAGAAAAGTATTGCGATACCCTGCTATTACAAAAGGTACCATATGGACTTTTATTAGTACCGGTACTTTAAGGAGGACAGCGCTAACATTAGCTGTATTTCTTAATTTGCGTGGATGTGTGACAGCAGGTGTCAGGACTTGTGTGCAGAGCTCTGCTTCCACCGCTCACTAAACATTGGAAGTAGAAGAGTTAAATAAATACGCGCAGTGCATTATAAAGAAAGCACCAGAAACATGCGCGCATGAGAAGAAAAAGCGCGGCGCGGGACGTTCTCGAGCCGGACTCGGACCTATCAGTTCACCACACTTATTTTTTAGGGTTCAGATCAGGGAACGGAGATGGCCATGACAGAAGCTTCATTTTGTGCTCAGTGACACATTTTTTGTGCTGATTTTGATTGTTTGTTTTGGGTTGTTGTCCTGATGGAAGATCCAACCATGGCCCATTATAAGATTTCTAGCAGAAGCCATCAGATTTTTATTTATTATTAATTTGTATTTGATAGAATCCTTGATGCCATCTGGTGGGTTTGCTGCCAAAAAACTATTTTTAAAACTATGTTTCATCTGACCACAGAAGGCGGTACCGTTTGAAGTTCCAGCCGTGTCTGACAACTGAATATACTGGAGTTTTGGATGAGCGAGGAGAATATGTCTTGAAACCCTCACAAACAACTTGGTGATAGGTGCTGTTCAGTGTTAGTAAGTTATTCTAAAAAAGTAATCAATTACTAGTTATTAATTACATCTTCAAAAGTATAATTTGATTACTGTACAGATTACTCTCTCCAAAAAGGTATTTAATCACTTATTAATAATTCTTTTCCAAATCAACCTGGAGTTAAGCAATTCAAGGACAGAAATGGCTCTTTTGGCAGACTTGTAACACCTTTAGGTGGTTGGAACTTATTAATTATTGCCAAGATGGTGCAAAAGGGGATTTTCAATGCTATAGCTATTTTCTTGCAGCCAATTTCTATTTGGTGAAGCTCAACAATCTTTTGTTGCACATCAGAACTATATTCTTTGGATTTACTCGTTGTGATAAACTATTTATTTTAGTCATAGCTAGACAATTTCATGAATTGGAATATATTTCTGAGATATAACAAATTCTAGGGGTGTCAATAATTGTGTCCAAAGAGTAAAAAAATAAAAATAAAAATAATATATATATATATAGTCTTCCTGCTTTCATGCTACTGCTTGTGCTATAGGGCCTTATTATCCATGTTAGAAAGGAGCATGTCTCCATGTGAACACCTCATTGGTCTTGAAAATCATCAATAAGAACTAGAAGAGTGCTGCTTACAGCCAAAAGAAATGTGCTTGACATTAAAAGTTATATTATAATACTTGTTTTTAGAGATTGAATTACATTTCTTAATATGTCTAAGCCTCACACACTAAACGTTGTTTGGTTTATGGTTAAAGAAAGAAAAAACTGATCAATGGGGCAAAAAGACTAAATGTATTTTGTTACAACGATGTTTAGATTTTTGTTAAAAAAAATTAACTGAAAATAATACAAAAAAATACAGATTAAAAATGACTTGTATGGTGCTTTATGAAGTTAAACAGAAATCAGTCTTCTGTTTTATGCGGTGAATATATCTGGTAGAACAGAGGTATGGTTACACGTTGCACTGCTGTTATATGCGAGGTGGCAGGTGTGTTTACATCTCAAGCGTAAGAAGATTTGTGTGCACCCCCTCACGCCGCAGACTCTTCAAAACTATTTCCCTTCACAGGTGTTGTCAGGGCTGTCAATCACAGCCAATGAAAGCGTGCCCATAAACAGAAATTTAATTTCACACAGGGGCATAAACTGATTGGAAAACGTCTTCTTGTATTAATTGTTATCCTTTCTTTCCTCCATCTACCTTCAGCTCTTCTTAGCCTCTTACCCTTGTGCTGTGGCAGCTGTAGGTTTCGGTGATGCAGGTTTAAAATGCACTTTTTGAATTGTATATGAGGATTACAGAGATTCTGAAATGCTGTCCATCGACTGAGGCAAAATCAGTAAACCCCACATGGCACGTAAACCAAAGTCTCCTTGAACATACACACAGAGTACAGATTTAAACTCTGTGTGAGAGCATGTAGGTGCATATAACAAACGGCTAATTATGTGTGTGTGGTAGACTTTATCTATATTTCATTTCAGATTAAGATATGTAAGCATTGTATAAGAACAATCAGTAATACATAATACATAAAACTGTATTTTAATCATGTCAACTCTGAAAGGTTTTAGCGTGATATTTATGGCATGTTAATGTACTTGTCTCAGCGGACTACATTGCTTTGACTGGGTTATTGCTGCTGATATGCAAATATGGAGTTGCTACTGCTAATAGATTTACAGAAACGCTGTTGTGAGCAGGTAAGATATGCTGCTGCATAAATAGACAAATATAAATCTCATATCTAGGCAGGTGGAGCTGGGGAAGGTGGAGGGCTTCAAAAGGGACTGGCTTACAGCAAACTCTGAACCAGACTATTTAACCCTTAAAGGGGTACTTCAGCACTGGGAAGATGAATCTGTATTTAAACTGGGTCATCAATGCAGTAGAAATGTGAAATTATTTTTGAATTTGGTGTCTTCTAGACTGAGAAAAGACAGAAAATGTATTTTTGTCCCATGGGGATGAAAGACTACAATTCCCAGAATGCTTCGCTGCCCTGTGAGGCCATTCCCAACGCCAACAACTTCATTACTGTGACTGAGTTAGAGACACTACAATTAAAAACTGAACGTGTCTGTTCAATATAATGAGCGAGTCACCGCGAGTGTCACAGCACTGAGCACTAACTGCAGGAGTGATGAGAGCTGAGGTAATCGCGACTACATTCGCGGCATACATTCACAACGCGAGTTCAGTCTGGCGCGTTTCAGTTCATGCCTTTGCAAGCTTAACTTTCATAGAAATGAATTTGAGAAGTTAAAAGACTTACATTGCTCACCATAGCTCGTTTAAATGATCCTGTCTGCAAGCTGAGCTCTCCCTGCAAGCTGAGTGTAATCTCCCATCCCCCAATGCCGGATTCAAAACATGCGGAAATGGCTCCCTCTGCTGGCTGTAGTCTTTAGCCTCTGGGCAAACATTCCTCCTATGATGCAAAAATCGCCATTTTGCATCATAGGAGGAATTTTTCCAGAAATAAAATGCATAAATCTCTTGTCTCAGGGAGATATGAGAGGGGAAAGCACAATAATTTGAATATTCTCCAGGGTTTCTACTGATACAAAGCCATATGCTAATCGCTGAAGTAACCCTTTAAATGCATAATGAGTGCAATTCACATTTAATCCACAAGGTGACAATGTCTGACACAAAATTATGAAGCGAAGTTTCACTCAAAGTTACCTCAGACAGAAAACGAAACAAATATAATTATAATCTGCACAGCTTCAAATGGCTCAGCGTTTTCTAGCAGAGCAAGTACTGATTCAAATATAAGTGTCACTGTCACTTGTCGATGGCCAATCACATCGTGTATAGAGTCGGTGGGCGGGGCTTAACATAATGACTTGCGTGCTACTAGTAAACACAGAAACTAGTCTTTCGAATCGTCTGGAAGACTTGTAGTTAGGCTTTTAAAAGAAAAAAAGAATGGCACTGAAGTCATTCTTAAGAAGGGAAGATGTGTTCTGCTGACCGGATATGGCGAAAGTTTAATCTGTCAACGAGCTCTGCTTCACCTTCGTCGCTCTGGTTGGTTGTAGCGCTATCCAATTGTGTGCACGCAGTGCAGAGGGAGTTTGAAAGACAACCGTTTATCCCGCCCCTCGGATTGAGCCCTGTCAATGGTGAGTTTCCAGACCAACTTGATGTGGGTCTGGCTTGTCAGGCTATGAGATCGCGAATATGAGCCAAATGCTGAATGACCGATTTAATTCACCACAGGATTTTTTTATGTAATACCAAATTTAGCATTTTAATGAACAGTGCTTTTTGTTAATTGCATATCTTGTTTTAGAATTGATAATAAAAAAAGAATAATAATTTGAACTCCATTTTGGCTTTGTATCAACAGTATCACATATCTATGGAGGACCAACCCTGCACAAATTAAAAATAAATAAATGAATGAATGAATAAGTAAATAAATGAATGAATAAATAAATATACATATATGTAAATTAATAAAAACATAAATAGATAAATAAATGTGATAATAGGAAAATAAATAACAGAATAAATGACTTGATAAAATAAATATGATTCATTTTTAATCAAATACAATTTTGTATTATCTTTCCCTTAATTTATTATTTTCTGCTTTTATAAAAATATATCTTTTTAACTTTTATTTATTTGTTAATTAAATTTAACATTTATTTTTATATTTATTTTTACATTTATTTTTATATTTATGCGTTCATTTATTTTTACATTTATTGATCGTATATGTGTATATTTATTTATTTATTCACTTATTTACTTAATCATTCATTCATTTATTTATTTTTAATTTGTGCAGGGTTGGTCCTCCATACATATCATGTGTCAGGTTAACCACTTATATTTGGACTATTTGGGTCCAAATTTGCATACGTCATAATTATTTGAAATATGCTACAGAGCTGAAGTGGTTAAAACACATGACAATGAAAATATACAAGAAACAAAACATGCATATTTTCATTGCATAAAAATATTCATTTTAAAATGTATTTTAATCATAAAATAAACACAGAGTAACAAAACTGATGTAATGAGGTCACAGGCATATGTTTGTAGAGTAATTTACAATGGCTTCGAAGGACTAGAACTATCAATTTTATAACGGACATTTTTTCATATATGAATAAATGTAGGCTACATATAATTTGTGTACCTTATTTATGTTGTGTCTTATTATATATTTCCTTGCTGTTGGTTGGTTTTGAGAAATATGGTGATTTTGAGGAAAGTTGCTGACTATAGCATAACACTATAGTTCCTGTACAGAGATAGTTTGTGCAAACTCTTCCCCAGTGACACTTGTCAGCATACTTTATGACAGCTGGGCTGGTTATTCTGCTGCATTGGACGCTTTGGGATTCACACTCTCTCCAGCATAATGCCATTAGTTGAGGAATCCTGGTTGTTTAAACAGAATATGCTCTTGTACTTTATCATCCTCTGGCATTAAAACAGAATCTTCACTAGCCATTAAGATTGCTTGTCATGACTAGGTTTAATTAAACTAATTGAAACGTTTTTTTAGGACTTAACTTTTTAACTTTTTAGGAGCACATTTTATCTGGAATGTAAGTGACTTATTGTACACTTCTTTTTTTTTTATGACAGACCGTACATCCAGTAGAGCTGCAGTCTTGCTTGTGTGATATTGCTTCACATTTCAACTTGAGTTAAAGCTCTAAAGTGCGACTTCTAAAAGTATGACTGAGAATCTGATTTGCACATTTCACAGTGTCAGAAGGACCTTTCAAATTCTCAGTTACACTGCCTCCTGCTGCGTGGCCAGATTGTAGGCTTCGGATTTTATTTACAAGAAAATGCAGACTCAAGTCCCCCAGGTATGTCAGTAAGACGGAATTGTGTGCACGACTGGTTGAACTGGCAGTCTTTATCAAAAACAGACCCTCACTGTGAGAGAAAAACACTCAAAGCTGGTGAGTGAAACTGCAAGTCACCGTGTTTGCCGGAGGTGGTGTACAGGAACTTAGTGGAAGTGTTTTGGTGTTGTTGGAGCATTAATAAGTCACAGTGGATGGGGTTGATAAGATTGCATCAGAGGCACGGTCTGTAATCCTTGACCAGCATGGGCATATATCATTACTCTCCAACTGGGCCTGATTCTCACCAGGTGCACCAAAGCCTAATTAATCCTTCAACACCTCTTTTCTATACTCACCCTCTCTACTAGAGTTCAGTCCCAGGAAATTCCCTTATTATTCTAGTTCTGAATTAGTGTGATAACTCTTTGTATCTTCTGAGACTGCTCCTCTGTAAGATGAATGATATGAATCATAAAAGGGGGCGTGCTTATTCTGATTCATGGGAGTTCATCGTATGCTCTGACAAGAGGCAGAGAGCGCATTGTAGGTTGTAATAAAATTTAGATGTAATTTTTTATGACAGCTCCCTCATTATGTGGTAATGGTGCACTTTCCCGAATGTGCAGATCTCAACTACAGGAGTTAGATGGGCAAAGTAGAGAGCTTATACAGTAACATTATTGAAACACTTGCTGGTATCTGTGTTATAGAACAATAGCAATGCATAATAATGCTGTTGTTGTCTCTTTATATGCCATGGTTGATTTATTTTGATTACAGTATAGCCTACAGATGGACTATATTATTAGATTCTATTCTATATATTCTTTTGTAACTATATAATATAATTAATATAATATAATATAATATAATATAATATAATATAATATAATATAATATAATATAATATAATATAATATAATATAATATAATATAATATAATATAATGGTAACACTTTACAGTAAGGTTTCATTAATTAGCATTAGTTAACTACATTAGTTAACATGAAGTAATAATGAACTGCAATTCCAAAGCATTTATTAATTGTATTGTTTTTGTTCATGTTAATTTAAACATTTAATAATACATTATTAAAATAAAAAGTTGTATTTGTTTACATTAGAAATGCACTGTGAAGTAACAATAACAAATGTATATAATATAATATAATATAATATAATATAATATAATATAATATAATATAATATAATATAATATAATATAATATAATATAATATAATATACTCACCTAAAGGATTATTAGGAACACCATACTAATACTGTGTTTGACCCCCTTTCTCCTTCAGAACTGCCTTAATTTTATGTGGCACTGATTCAACAAGGTGCTGAAAGCATTCTTTAGAAATGTTGGACCATATTGATAGGATAGCATCTTGCAGTTGATGGAGATTTGTGGGATGCACATCCAGGGCAGAAAGCTCCCATTCCACCACATCCTAAAGATGCTCTATTGGGTTGAGATCTGGTGACTGTGGGGGCCACTTTAGTAGAGTGAACTCTCAGTGGCTTTGTGACATGGTGCATTATCCTGCTTGAAGTAGCCATCAGAGGATGGGCAGCTTATCAATCTGAGCCCATTGCGTATTTTTGAGGGACCAGCTTCATAGAACCATAGAAACCATTAGACCGTTTTTACCAGGAGGGACAGAGCAATGTAGAATAAAGGTAAAATATATGAAATATATTATGCATTTTTTTTACAATTTAAGCAAGAACACATTACAGTGCACCCCCCCAAACACAATCAAGCCTTCAAAAGAATGTGTTTTACTACCCCTTTAAGATTAGACCATCTGACCTCACATACATAACTAATAATGTGATTTATAATAATAAGTGTCACATAGCATTGTGTTTTGCTGGAATTGATTTCAGAAGTTTTTAAGAAACGTATTTTGAAATAACCAGTACATTGAACTTTAGATCATTGTTGCATGTGCAACTTCAGTATAAATATCCTGTAAGCTTTGCACATCTCTCTGGCTCTACGGATCATCTGAGAAAGGTCATCAACTCTTTGAAGTGGATCTGTGGAAAATCCCAGTGGTTATCCGGCGGTTATCAGGCTGCTTAAATGTACCGCTGCAGTTGGAAAGGGAAGTGCTATAAACTCACTGAGGTCTAGGAAGAGGTTCATTACGTTGGTTAATTAGCTACCTATTATCATAACTCACTGGAAGCTAATTAGTGAGGAGGTAAAGTCTCATTGGGATCATACTGGTGATAACTAAAAATTCTGTGCAGTTTCCTAATTCCATCGCAAGGCCCTTTTAAAAGAATCTACAGTACAAAGATCAGATCTGTTAAATGGACTGGCTCAGGGTTCTTTCAAGAACTAACATTATAAAAACAAGAGTTTTAAGTAAAATAGTATATATATATATATATATATATATATATATATATATATATATATATATATATATATATATATATATATATATATATATATATATATATATACCTTTTGCTGCCAAAACAGCACTGACCTGTCGAGGCGTGGACTCCACTAGACCCCAGGAAGTGTGCTGTGGTATCTGGCACCAAGATGTTAGCAGCAGATCCTTTAAGTCTTGTAAGTTCTAAGTTGCGGGGCCTCCATGTATTGTAAGCACATCCAATCTGCACATTCAATCTGTTTGAAATCTGGGGAATTTAAAGACCAAGTCAACACTACAAAATCGTTGTTGTGCTCCTCAAACCATTCCTGAACCATTTTTGGTTTTGTGGCAGGGCACATTAACCAGCATTCATTTCTTGAGCTATCCCCTCGTGCATCAATGAGCCCTGGCCACCCATGACCTGTTGCTGGTTCACCACTGTTTCTTCCTTGGACCACTTTTGATAGATACCAACCATTGCAGACCTAAAACACCCCACAAGAGCTGCAGTTTTGGAGATGCTCTGATCCATTCATCTAGCCATCACAATTTGGCCCTTGTCAAACTCGCTCAAATCCTTACGCTTGCCCATTCTTCCTACTTCTAACACATCAATTTTAAGGACAAAACGTTCACTTGCTGCTTAATATCTCCCACCAACTAACAGGTGCTGTGATGAAGAGATAATCAGTGTGATACACTTCAACTGTCATAATGTTATGCCTTATTGGTGCAGCTCTCTGGAATGATCTGATTCTGATTGTGAAGAAATTTTATCTAGTGGTCAGATTATATAGTCATGGTATTTTTGAAACATACATCAGACTGCATGTCTGGGTAACCGGCAGAGCACTTCAGTATTAATATTATCTTAATATTGTTGTGGTGTTCGTCTTGCTGCTTGGCCGACTGTTTTGTGATTAACTATTATCTCAGCAGAGCTTTTAAGATATTATAAAGGCCAAATGATCAAATAAAATAAACTCATATCAAAGTTTACAGTTGGTGAGTGTTGCTTATTTTGCAGGAACGTTCTCTGCTAGCTATTTAATTAGTGTCATTGAACATCATTTTTCAGAGTGTCACACACAGTTAAAAACAAATGCAGCCTCTTTGACATTTAAGTACTCCCACATAAATTGTATCTTACATTTTGTTGTTTAGAAAATAAATCAACATACTGAAAATGGAACAAACATGTAACTTCATACAATAGACTCAAAATGAACCCTCTAGTGCAATGAGGGAAAATTAATCAGTTCCTCACCAACTGTTATTATTGTTATGCTAAGTTGATCAAATATTTTTCTGAGCCGCCAAGAAAAGAAAAAGGGGAATTTATGTTATAAATATATTCTGTTAAAATCATGTGTTTGAAAGACTTGAGCTGTGTTTTAATGGAATTAGCCTGAGCAGGCATCTATAAATCTTCCCACATCAGCAGGCTACACTTCCTCACTGTGATTCCAGGTGGTTGAGATCATGCAAGCTAGGAGTTTTTTTTTGTGTGTGTGTGTGTGTCTTCTTGGGATTAAATACTTCCTGGAGGGATTGCGTCTGAAAATTCCTTTATCATCAAAATGCAGGACGTTGAAGGGATTATCTCCCTATAGTCTTTCTGTCAGTTGTTTTACTTTCCTGTAAGAACATCCTCATTGTTGTATTCTCACTGAGAACATAATGCTCTTTAAAGGTGAAGTATGTCATTTCTGCATCGCTAATGTCACCAAACACTTTCAAATTGCAAAAAAAAAAAAATAATAATAATACTTGTATACATTAATACCTGTATACTTTATTGGACAAAAAGTCAAGTGACAATTGATATTTTCAGCTGAATGTCTAATTGTCCCTTCCACTTTGATATACTATATTAAGAAAAATGACATCAAGTATATGTACATCAGTGATGTATAATTAAGAATTATTCTTCATTGCATGACTAGTGTTGTTGCGTTGATTGATGGATCGATGTGAATTACCCAGAACATTAATCATGTGCCGTTTTTAGTCATGTGTGATGCTCTATAAACATTCAAGAGCCTTGAATTTTCTTTGCTCTGTTTCACAGAGTTTTCATGCTCCCACAGATACACTTCATACACACGAGACTTGACATTAACTCTTGTCATCTTATCCTCTGCCACTTCATGTTAATTTATTCATCAAACCTTTAAAAACACATCTGTTGAAAAATTCCTAACGTTAATCACCTTATTGATGCGGTTTGCGAGAAGACTGTCAACATAAAATGAATGGATTGTGACATAAGAAACATGACTGAAAAAAGATTGCACTTCATTTATTTCACATATTGTTTTAGGGTAGTGATCATGCAACCTTTTTAAATCAGGACCAGTTCACTGGTTTAATGAGACCATATAGGAATAACAGCACTAAACATTATTATTTATAGTAAATATGAGTTAATTAGTAATTATATATTTGTATCACTTTATAATAATAATAATATATTATAATAATAATAATAAATAATAATATTATTAATAATAATAAATAATAACAATTTGTTCAATTTATATAGCGCTTTTCAAGGCACTCAAAGCGCTTTACATAGAAGGGGGGAATCTCCTCAACCACCACCAAATGTGAATCATTTGTGTATTGTGTAGGGAAGAACAGGGCTATGACACTAGAGGTGTTAGTGAGGCCAGCAGGGGGCGCTCACCCTGTGGTCTGTATGGTCCTGACTCTCCGTGGTCATTAAAAATCCCAGGATGTCCTTTGGAAAAAGAGTAGGGGTGTAACCCCGGCATCCTGGCCAAATTTGCCCATTGGCCTCTGTCCATCATGGCCTCCTAATCATCCCCCTCTCCTGATTGGCTTCATCACTCGGTCTCCTCTCCACCAATCAGCTGGTGTGTGGTGGGCGTTCTGGCGCAATATGGCTGCCGTCGCATCATCCAGGTGGATGCTGCACATTGGTGGTGGTTGAGGAGATTCCCCCCTTCTATGTAAAGCGCTTTGAATGCCTTGAAAAGCGCTATATAAATCGAACAAATTATGGGCTTTATGTAGGCTTATATCTATAATTATTTTATAGTCGAAGTACAAATGCATAAATGCTGCTTTAAATGCTCAAGCTCTTTAAAGGAACTGTATGTAAGAAATGTATTTCAATTTATCATAAAATGGCCCGGACATTAAGAAAGAATGTTAATTTAAAGTACTTATATCACTGACAACAGTAGGATATTGTCATTTAAAAGTTGTTGTTGTATCCCTCATCTGATGTTGATGTTGGCATGTTGTGTTTTGGCCTGAAGCTCCGCCCTCCACCGATCTACCAATCACGAAGTCAGTAGTGTTTCGGCATCCGGGTTGCCAGCTCTGCTCTAGTTACCTCAGCTCCAGCTACAAACGTTCCTGCTGGATCCTGCAGCCAATCTGGCAACCTCGAGTCAGAGGGGAGGGGATCGTGATTGCAGTACCAGTTTTGGCCACAATCTTACATGCACTTCCTTTAAAGCAGGATGGATTCAGATTGGCTTTCAAGATTTTTATTGTTCATCATCTGGAAAAAAATCATTCTGAAAGTGATTCCATCTATATCGTTTTCTGCCATAGACATATACACGTAGATTCCACATTCCACCAGAGTGGCTTCACTCGACGGCCATCTTTTAAACTATCTCTTTGAATGGGGAAACATACAGTTCTCCAAACCTTTTCGTCAAGTATTACGATTAAATTTCATATTTGAAATCAACTCACTAATGAATTCTGACAACTGTCTCATAAATGTTTGTTTCTAATGCTTGAAACAATGCTTTTTAATGCTTGAATCATGACACATCTTTTCCTATGTGAAAAGTCTGTGACTCCAGCATGTCAGTGCTTCCGCCATTTTGCAATGGTCAATAAAGAATAAATGATCCTAAAACATTGCACAGCTTCTGGTTGTGGAATAACTTCACAGGTGAGAATGTGTTGGTTTGTTTTTTAATATGTATTGTTATATATGTTTTCAATATGGTACTTTTAATGGTTTTACTTTTACTATGGTTACTTTTTAATGTAGTGTCAGCTGACACCTTCGTCTTGTTGCATGCTCTCGAATGTTCAAATGCTGCTATAATATGGTGGATGGTTTATGTATACCGGCCCATTGAAACGCTGCTATTGAGGCATTTATATCTGTGTTTTTCTCCTTGGTATAGGCTCCATCTATAAAACAAGTCAACGCTGTTTGCATACCCCTGAATGGTTAATAATGACGAAAATGTTTCTGTGCTTTTTTGTTGTAGAAAAAAAATATATATGTTGCTTGAAATAAATGTTAAGTGAAATACAATATTTTAACTTATTTTATTGTATTTTATTTCACCTAGCATCCAGGAAAACATTTATCTTTCATTTAGTTCAACTTAATGAAATAAAAAAACAAACATTTTAATAAAAAGAAAAGGAAAAATATAAAAATAACTATATCTCATAAAATATACTAGCACAAAATTAAACTGACTTTCAAAAGTAAACCTACAACGAGAAGCTTTTACTGGAGTAAAAAGTGTGACAACTAGTCCCAGTCTCCCCTTACAAGTTAACATACATAATTTAGAATACTTGAAATAAAAAAAGACGTGGAATGTGCCGCAAAACATGTTGACCCAACTCTTAAAAACAAGACATACTGTAAAAGTTTAGTGACCTAGTTTAATCCTCGAACAATCTTGTTCTGTTACAAAGTATTACATCATCCTTTCAATTAATACTTGCTTTTGCCAAGCAGCAAGTTTGAACTGAAGTTTTTGAGCTCCCCCCACAGCGTTCTATTGAGGAAACAGGTGGAATTTCAGCCATTATAGAGCATAATAAAGCATATGGACACCCCCTGCAGACCTTTTCCTAGCTGGGGTTTGACTTCTAATAGAACTACTGAATAAAAAGCCATCAGCTCTTTGCTCCGCTTGGTATAACCATTACATGGAAACAACCTATTTCTGATTTTATTGTGTTTTGAAAGAAATAATGAAACACTCAATTGTATGCAATGTGACAGGGAGTTGGTTGAAGACCTCTGCCTTAGATATCAGACAGCATTTAACCCTCAGGTCATCTTCTGTAAATTTTTTTTTTTTTTATCAGAATGGTACGACATGGTATGGACTTGTTTGTTCAGCACATCCCACAGATGATTGACTGGACTGAGTTCTGGGGAATTTAACACCTCAAACTGGTTGTGCTCCTCAAACCATTCCTGAACCATTTTTTCTTTGTGGCAGAGTGCATTTTCCAGCTAAAAGAGGACACCAGGGAATACTGTTTCCATGAAAGGGTGTACATGGTCTGCATTAATGCTTAGGTAGGTTGTGTGTGTCAAAGTAACATTCACATGGATGGCAGGACCCAAGGTTTCCCAGCAGAACATTGCCCAAAGCATCACACCGCTCCAACAAGGCGAATGGCTTACATATAGCAGTCAATTGAAACAGCCGCTGTTGAGGCATTTATATCTCTGTTTTTTTTCCACCAGGTAGGCTCCACTCATAAAACAAGTCAATGCTGTTTGCAAACACCCAAATTGTTTTATAATGACATACATGATTTTTCCTTTATGCATTTAAATGAATAAATAAATTAATAAAAATAATAAAAACTATAAAAAGAATACTTGAAAACACTTGATTTATTAGACCAGGTCCCCTTCTTCCATTGTTTTATGGTCCAGTTCTGACGCTCACATGCCCACTGTTGGCTCTTTTGGTGTACCCCCGTACATAGCCCCTTATGCAAACCCATATGCAACTGCAATGCACGGTGTATTCTTGACACCTTTCTCTGAGAGCCAGCTTTAACTTAAATTTTTTTAGCTCCTCTGTTTGGACCACTTTTGATAGATACTGACCATTGCAGACCATGGTCTGCCTGTCCTGTCCTGTCCTGTCCTGTCCTGTCCTGTCCTGTCCTGTCCTGTCCTGTCCTGTCCTGTCCTGTCCTGTCCTGTCCTGTCCTGTCCTGTCCTATCTATCTATCTATCTATCTATCTATCTATCTATCTATCTATCTATCTATCTATCTATCTATCTATCTATCTATCTATCTATCTATCTATCTATCTATCTATCTATCTATCTATCTATCTATCTATCTATCTATCTATCTATCTATCTATCTATCTATCTATCTATCTATCTATCTATCTATCTATCTATCTATCTATCTATATTTCAGTTGGAAATGTTCATTTTCAGGTTTGCTCAAAAGGTGGTTTACAAGTAATAAATGGGTTATGACTACTGTATAAATCCAACATTATACCATAAAATCCCCTAAAAATACAAAATATTAAATAAAAGACATGAACAAACTAAAATATAATACATTCATTTAATTAAAAAAACAACAATAACAACACATTTTTGACCGGCGCTCGACGACCACCAGAGGCTTAAATATACCTTTTGAATGCTGGTCATGCAAAGGACAAGGGTTTTTACTCTCTCTCTACCCTGAAGCACAGATCTGTGCCTTTTTATTAACCTTAGCTGTCACGATCGCAGATACTGTCCTGCTGTTGACCATAAGTCAGTCCTGCCTACAAGACATGCACATGAACACAGCCGCGAGTCTAATCTAACACCCACTGATGCTTGACATGGAGAGCACTAAACAGCAGCTGCAACACAACATAACCTCACGTTGCTTCCGTCAGATTGATATAGTTTAACTGAGAGATTTTGAAAATGTAACATAATGAAAGTGTTAAAACTGCTATTTGCATAACGTGAATGTATTTGTGCATCTGCGTTAATTCAATTCCGCTTTATAGTTTACAAGTTAGGGGTGGCATATAGGGCTGTTGTATACATGTCATTACATCCGTCCACCCGATATTTGTGCAAGATTTATTAAAACTACATCCGTTTCAAGAGAGAACAATATGAAGCAATGGATAACTTTTAAAACAATACAGGGAGTCTTAATGCTTTGTGACTCCATTAAAAGCTGATTAGCACCACCGTAATGATGCCCGCAGCATATGTTTGTCCTTTATCCTCGACCACGCGCCACACTGCCCCTATTCCGCATGTAGTTAGTTAGTCTACTAATGTGCTGTTGCTCTACAATGAGATGGAGCGTCACAGAGGGAGATAATGACAGTCTGCTCCTGCTCTCCATTACCACTGCTCCGCCTCTGGGGACTCGTGGAGGAAATTGTATGCAGAGTGGCTTGCCGTCTGACTTTAAAGCTGCCGTACCCGGCCTTCTGCCACTCTCGATCCCACGGATAATGACATGATGGCTGTGATCAAACTTTTCATTTAACTAGGATCTCTCGCAGAACTTTTCAAAGAGTCCGTGTAGCTGACTGAGAGGAGAGAGGATGAGTGTTGTGAAGTGCATTGTGAAATACTGTGGAGGACTGTTAGCATAACCAGATAAGGCAGAGAGGTTTTAGATATGTTCGATGTAGACATGGGGTGAATAATAATAGGCCTATACACTTACTATCCTAAATGCGATACGAGAAGCGTGATAGAAATCACAGCTAGGATACAATGAGTTTTAAAGCCTCCCTTAAATAAAATGTGTTTTTTTTCTAGTCACATCAGTTTAAAGTTTTTAAGTTTTTAGGTTTCTTTTATGTCCACCAAGAAAAAAAAAAGACCAAATAAAACCTTGTATTACAGAGTGGTGCAGGTATGACGTAACCGACCGGAAGTTAGCATCTCACTGGTTCCCTTGAGAAAAACCCAATAGGATTTTCTCATAGCATAGGCTTTTGGATTATTGCTAAACAAGCTCTGTGATCAACAAAAGTTTATGATAATTGCATATTTTGTCCACCAAGATAATTATCACAGACGAACACGTCATATTTTGAAGCATAAATGCAGTCGCCAGGAGTAAACCCCCTTTTTCAAGACGTGTAAGGGCTTAAAAAAAATCACGTGTGGGGTAATTACTGTTTTACTGTAAATACTATTTTATGTTGTAGAATAAAACGTGAAAGTGTTTTAAGCTTGTGTTCAACACAGACCTTATTTCAGCCATTTAACCAAAGCCCCATTAAAAAAAAAACAATGACTTGGAAACTGGAAGTGCTGAAATTCTAACCACCTTCCTTTTTTTTTGGCCTACAACGTGATGTCATACCTGCAACTCTCTAATGCATGCAGTGAAATTATTGATCAGAGAAATTTCAGTGTTTATGAATAATGTTTTAGTTAAGTATTTTGAGAGTAAAAAAAACCTCTCTATAATAGGGTTGTGCAATTAATCGCAATTAACATGAAATCGCGCTTAAAGCGATTTGACTTATCTCGATTATTTTTTGGGTTTTGTGTTTTGGACTAATTTTGCCCATAGCTCCTGGCATTTTCTATTATTTTATGTTCTATTATTTCATTTTTTTTATTTCATTTTTTTTTATTTATTTCATTTTATTAATTTAATTTAATTTAATTTAATTTAATTTAATTTAATTTAATTTAATTTAATTTAATTTAATTTAATTTAATTTAATTTAATTTAATTTAATTTAATTTTTTTTTACTTTTTTTTATATTTTTTTTATTTTTTTTTATTTTTTTGTTGTTGCACTAAATGCAAGGTGTCATCTCAGCATCTCAGAAAGTACTTTATTTATAGAAGTTCAATAGACATTTTGTTAACCGGATGGACAGTAAGTAGAAATGGAATCTCATAAGTCCTTGTCCAATGTTATCCTCCATGAGATTCCTATTAAACAACAGCAAACCTCCTACACAATCAATGTGAATGTGAGAGAAGAGAAAGCTCACTTAAACATTGCCAGTGATCAATGTGACCTGAGAACAGAGAGATGAATCAATAGATGATGGTTTCTGATCCATCAGGGAAACAGCTGGAGTCATTCCACCCGCTTCCTGCCCAACGACCAATTCGTAGATGCGATCAGGTTGATTCTGAAAATGGGTTTTTGCTGTGGGCCAAATCACGGTACTGATCGGACTGAACCTTCCCATCTGCCACTGTACAGGAATCACTCACATCTGAATCATAGCAAATTAATATTGGAATGAATACAATGGTTGCTTAAAAAATAAAATAAAATAATGTTTCGCCTTATTTTGCTATAATTCTTTTTCATTTAACATGTGTCTTTTCTCCGTCACCTGCTTTTGTCTGACCCTGTTGACCCAATGAGCATTTCACCATTTCACTGCCCAATGGTCATGCTTTATTAAGTCATGGACATTTAATAATTTCCTGCACACCTGAATATAAGGTGTTTTTCATTTCCAGCCCTTATGAACAATTCATTCAAATCACTTCTAAATGATAAAATACAAAGTTAATGGTAGGTATTAAGATGAATGTATTTGGAATTGGTAAAATGTGTCTGGAAAAAATATAAAAATATGATCATAAAATCAACGTGCTTAATAATTCTACATGCGAGAAACACACACACACACACACACACACACACACACACACACACACACACACACACACACACACACACACACACACACACACACACACACACACACACACACACACACACACACACACACACACACACACACACACACACACACACACACACACACACACACACACACACACACACACACACACACACACACACACACACACACACACACACACACACACACACACACACACACACACACACACACAAAGTTATCTGGTTGCCTTAAAATTTTGAGTTCTTTGAAATTAAAAATTTGAGTTAATACAATGACAACATTTTTTGAGATTCAACAAGTTTTATTAAAATATGATAAAAGATTTTGTAAGCATATTGGATAATTGTGTGTTTTATTTCTTATGACGCAGTGAAACATGCCAAATAATGATATTTTCATGATTTATCCAATTTTTTATGTGTTTCACAATAATATTTTGAGTTTCTATTTATTAAACAAATTCCCCTCATTGTATCAACTCAATTTTTTTATTTCAATAAACCCAAAATTTTAAGGCAACCAGGTGACTTCCTTTTTTAAGTTAAATGAACCAAAACATTTTTTTTTTTTTTTTTTACAGTGTAGCCTTGGCTTTTAGTCTTGTCTTTTTTTTTTAGATAAATGAGATGTATAAGTAGCTTATCCTCAAATATGATGATTATTGTATTCCTTTAAATAGATGTTCCTCAAAGTCTGGCTTCATATACCTATACATGTACTCTGGGTTATTTGAATGCTCTGTTATCTGCCCTAGGAGAACATTGGCTTTCTGCTTCACCAGGCCCAGTCATTACAACAAAAATATATCCCGTGGATTGAATACACTTGACTGCTCACATCACATTGTATCCCTTTGTCCAAACACATAAGCGCATAACATGCCCTCAAAACACGATACATATTTATTTGCCCATCCCTCTCAATCAGAAGGCACTGCAATGTCATTGCGTTTGTCTTATTTAAAGCCAGGAAATTGGGGCAGACTCTGAAGGGTATAGAGGGGAATGATATAAACATCAAACAACGCATATGATCCAAAAAATCTAAATAAATAAAAAATCACAGACTTTTTATTCACTCAGAATTAGATGTCAGATAGATGCGTCATGCTTGAGGGAAAACTATTTGCAGCTCCCTTACTGACGGGCATTGTGTGCGAGTATTGGGATGCAAGACATAGATGACAAACAAAGGAAGAGAAGAAAATGATAATTTCCACATACCAGTGATAATTGCCTAAAGCGCAGCACTAAGTATAATTAATAATATAAGCTCATGTTATTAATAACAAAATTGGATTAGAGATTGCTCATTCAAGTCCTGCAACAAGAAGGCCATCTATTTATACTGTTCTCTCAATAAGCTGGCTTTAGATCTGCGGCAAAACCTACACACAGGCGTATTGCATATTGTTCATGAGAATCCACTGCGATTGAATAGCCCCCCAAAAAAGCCCTGGTCCACTGCAGCAACATATGCTTATTGAAGATAATAGTGAAAGTAGAGGACCAATGCAGAGAAATGGTATGGTGAAGTGTAACAACAGCACCTTATAGACTGTATACAACAATCATACAATAATGTAAAAAGTATGGAAATAACTCATCTAGATGCCATGCATAATGGTAAAATTCAGGGTTGCAAAAAATCTCATACAAAAATGAATAGGAAATAAAATAACCCATATTATCTAGTTTAAGCTCCTATTTTGTTCTAGACTGTTGTCAGTTACCCCGCAAGCTTTGTGGCTCTGTGAGTTCTGAATAGGTTTGGGTCCAAATACTCCTTGAGTCATGGTGTTATGTAAAAAATATTTGTAAACAAGTCCAAAACTGGATGTTAGATTAGGTTGTGCATGTGAGGTTTGCTGTCCCAGTACTGTACACTGTAAACCCAAATACCTAAAAAAACAAAAAACAAAGAAAAGATGCCTCAAATTTTATAAGGTAAGAAATGTAGTTTAATAGCCTGACGTCATCATACTCTGATTTCTAGTCAGAATATGATGACATCCAATACTGCTCCATTGGGCTGTGATTATGAGGCGAAAATGCCTCTGCACTCAATTGGATAGACCTACAACCAATCAGAGGAACGGAGTGAGTGACGTATGTTGAGCAACTAATAGTTGTCAGCAGAACTCAACTGCACGCACGCTGGAAGAAGTAGAAGAAGATGAGTGTAGACGATCTTTGCCGGTGTTGTAAAAATTATATATATATATATATATATATATATATATATATATATATATATATATATATATATATATATATATATATATATATATATATATATATATTTCTCGAAAAATTAGCATATGTGATAAAAGTTCATTATTTTCCATAATGTAATGATCAAAATTCAACTTTCATATATTTTTAGATTCATTGCACACCAACTGAAATATTTCAGGTCTTTTATTGTTTTAATACTGATGATTTTGGCATACAGATGCTCTTTTGGCACAATCTCAAAAAATGTGCATATTTCATCCAACCAGTAAAAGAAAAGTGTTTTTAATACAAAAAAAGTCAACCTTCAAATAATCACTTTCAGTTAAGCACTCAATACTTGGTCGGGAATCCTTTTGCAGAAATGACTGCTTCAATGTGGCGTGGCATGGAGGCGATCAGCCTGTGGCACTGCTGAGGTGTTATGGAGGCCCAGGATGCCTCCCGACCTCAAATGTTGTGGGTGGGGCTAAGTTCAGATGGCATCCAGGCTAGTTGTTTAAAAAAGCTTGCAGATTTTTATTTTGTAATCATACGTTTTAAATGCTCAGAACGTGAAATATTTGAGTAAGAAAATTCATACATTTAACTTAAAATATCATGTAATCTAGGGCTGGGGCGATAAAAAGAGAATGATATGTATCACGATAGACACGTAATCAATATCAATACATTTTTTTTCGATAATTTTTTTTTTTTTGTCGTTGCGAAGCAAGTTTTTTAAGTCTGACCGTATCAGACCAATGTCGTCTGCAAATTATGCAAGACCGTCGTCCCCACCAAGACTGGTAATACCACAAACTTGTTTTACCACCTTATATACTTTCGTCTGACTCTGCAGCGCGAGTCTTCGCATGTCTTGTCTGTTTGGGAAGTGTTTATACTCAACGGCGTTGTACTATTCTTTGTAAAGGCATGGAGAGGTGCGCTGTAAAAAATAAAAATTAAAAATATTCTGGTAATTTTTTGCCAGTACATTATCCAGTAATTTTACGGAAATTTCTGTTAACCCTTAAAAAAAAAAAAAAAAAACTAATGCAATGTGTAATTCAAAATACAGGTAAAAAACCTGTAAAAAAACTATATGGAAAATTCTTTCATATTTATACAATACATTGTAAAACTACTCTGCATCAGTGCCTTATGACGAAGCATCTAAACGGTACAAAGAAATAACAGAGGCACTGCACCTTAATGTGAAGAGATATTTGTTAAAGGGTTAGTTCACCCAAAAATGAAATTGATGTCATTAATGACTCCACCCTAATGTTGCTCCACACCCGTAAGACCTCCGTTCATCTTCAGAACACAGTTTAAGATATTTTATATTTAGTTCCAAGTGTATGCACACTTTACTGTCCATGTCCAGAAAGGGAATAAAAACATCATCAAAGTAGTCCATATGTGACATCAGTTAGTTCATTAGAATCTCTTGAAGCATCGAAAATACATTTTGGTCCAAAAATATTGAAAACTACAACTTTATTCAGCATTGTCCTCTCTTCCGCGTTCTTAAACCTCAAATAACGATTCAAACGGTCATGAATCAGCTTGAGTCATGATTCAGATCACCGATGTCACGTGATTTCAGCAGTTTGACACGCGATCCGAATCATGAATCAATACGCTTATTCATGACCGTTTGAATCTTTATTTGAGGTAACAAAAATATATATTTATCAATATATATTTAATATATATATATGCACACTGTTCCACTTTATAGATTTATTGAGATAAAATCATCGTTTTGGTCCAATTCTCACTATGAGCTATTTGCTTATTAGCAAATATATAAATATATAGATAAATATATATATATAGATAAACCGCTTTATGATATTCTACTGTGATGTGAATAATGATCGCTCAGAGTAGGATGAGTAGGACTGTTGTGGTGTGGCTATAGTAGCAGACATGAAGAACTCTCAGATTGATCTGCATGCACAGCCTGAGGAGATCAGTGTGAGACTGCAGATGCCACATCCAGCACTAATTAAAATGGTTAGTTGCTGAAAGCATCTTGAGCACAGTGTGTGAGGAGTCAGTATATGAATAGTGCTTTCACATTGTCACTTATATTTTTGGTGTTGTTCCAAGACATTAGTGAACAACATGTTCATAACACAGAGCTGTTCTAAAAGGTAGGCCAGTTATAGTAATCATCTCGACTCATTTTGGACTAATTCTAAATAAGCATTACATATATCCGTTGACATGTATTGCTGTTAGCTTAACAACATGCTAAATTTAAACTTTACCGAAATAAATTGCGCGTTGAGTCTCTTGTTTAGAGCACTTTTTACATGGCAGTGTCTAGGTTTTGTAACAAAGCTTTTTCTTTTTCTTTCTTTCACAATTATGTTTCACGGTATTGAATAAATAATGCTGTACATGTTGCACTCCTGAAATGAAGCCCGGACAATCAGCTCATTATAATTTTATTTCTTAACTTGTTTGGAGAATGATCACATTAAAACGCAGAAGGACTGATGATATCCTAACAAGGGCTAGCTCTGAAAGTGACAATTAAGATCAGTAAATATCATAAGCAATGTCACCCAACATAACACACGCACATGCCCACATGCTCAACAAAACACAGTAATAATAAATAGCAAACTGTTTTAAAGTCATCTAAAAAACAAACTTTCTTCTTATACTTTAGCTTGATAAGCCTCCTGTATGATGAATAATCCCATATTGTTAAATAAACAAAAAAGGTCATTTCTTGCTTAGCCAAAGCCATTAGTGAAAAAAAAAAGGTTTGAATATACAGCATTGTTTGAAGACAAGATTAATTTGAGACCCTTAGTAATCTAATTCTCCCTCTGACCAGAGGATTTTGTCAGTTGGCGGACACATTAATTCTTTCCCAAGGCAATATTAGATTCTGGCCCATTAGACATGCAGCTCAAAATGCATCAATAGCATATTATTTATACTGTAAAGTGAATTTCTTGTGCCTCAGACATACAGTATGTTGTCCATGGCCCTTTCAGAGTGCCTACATTCATCAACATGTCATGTTGGGAGCTGTTGCCCTATTCCCTGGCGAGTACATGAATATTTAGAAGCAGTCTGGGTTAAGTCTTCAAGGCAGTAATAAGGTCATTTCCTTGGCATGATACTACCCCCTTGTGTGTGTGTGTGTATGTGTGTGTGTGTATCTAATAATGAGGTTGACTGCTGTCTCTGACGTGGTGTGCAAGTTTTTTAAACCCATATATACATTCCAGAGATTCACAAAGTATCCTCATACTGTTCAACAGAATAAGGGTTTTCGCTTGGCGGTGGGAACAGCGCAGTAGGGGACCATCATTTGTATAACCCAAGAGTGTGTTTGGATTAAATGGCTGATGCTCATCTGTGCTTAGGTGAAATGGAGGGTAAATGATTAGATATTGAGTTCAAAAGGCAGATTAATTTGGTGTTTGGTTAAAATTGAGGATCAAATATCAGGTTAAAAAGCCGGTAACATATGGTGGAACTTGGTTTAATGCGGTGTTTGTTTTACCTTTTGGAACAGCTATGTGCAAGCAATAGCAACCTCAGTAACATACACTGTAATAATATATTTGTGAAACAGATTTGGCAAATGATCATATTTGTGTTTAAACGTTAAATCAAATCTATCTATTTACGTTTTTTTTTTTTTTTTTTGCCATTGTGAGCAGTGCAGCCAATTACAGACATAATTGTTGATCTCTTGAAGGTGTAATGGCAAAATATTTAAATCCATCGCTTCACTGAATAAGAGACAAACATTAGCCAATTATAATTCTAAAGGTTTATTTAATAAAAAAAGTTTCTTGCAAGAAAGAGGCACGGTTGATGCAACCACAAGACCACACCAAGAGTACACTGAAGTCATAACAGAAGTCACAATCTCTTATACTGTTGGCAGCATCCTCCCCTCTCCGTACATTTCCATACAGGCCGTTGTTTAAGTCAGGATGTCACGTAGCCCATGTATAGCTCATAGTACACGTATGTCATGTACTGCATATCTCACACCATGGGAAGGTAAACATATGGCTATACCAAGATTTGCATTTTGCCACAACAAAGGCAATGGCCAACCATGGTGTTTAAGTTAGTCAAAATCCACTCACTACTCAAAAGTTATTATTTTAGGGCTGAGCTATAGACCTTATTCGCACCAAATTTCACTTGAACCTTTTTTTGACAGGAATGAAAACGAGGCTCTGCTTTTGGATTGTTCTACTGAGGAAACACTGCAAAAATATCTTTCGAATACATTTCAGTACCAGTAGATAAAAAAACTCCAGACAATATGAGCTATGGCAAATTAATAGTGATCTAGGAGCTTTATACAGCTTTTTACATTGGATTTCTCACAGCCTCGCTTTCATACCTGTCATGGCACTGCTCTGATAAAGGTCTATGCAAAATAGCTAAACCTCTCATTAATAAACAGAGTAGTCATGATGTAAGTAGATTTAACGTGCATTGTTGGCAGCTTTATTGATTATAACAGAATTTAAACATGAACTAAGCAACAGTGTTTTAGTATCATGTATTGTGTTTAGCAAATTATTCTCCTTAAGTCTTTGCAGATATAATTATTCATACATGCATTTAATGCATGCAGACAGACATATTCAACATGCTCTCGAGTGTTCACAGACCGGCTTTGACCTTTCCAATATGGTGGCAGAAACAGCTTATTCCTAATGAGGAATCTATGTATATGTACCTTAATTCTAAGTGTCATTGATTCAACAAGGTGCTGAAAGCATTCTTTAGAAATGTTGGCCCATATTGATAGGATAGCATCTTGCTGTTGATGGAGATTTGTGGAATGCACATCCATGGCACAAAGCTCCCGTTCCACCACATCCCAAAGATGCTGTATTGGGTTGAGATCTGGTGACTGTGGTAGACATTTTAGTAGAGTGAACTCATTGACATGTTCAAGAAACCAATTTGAAATGATTCAAGCTTTGTGACATGGTGCATTATCCTGCTTGAAGTAGCCATCAGAGGATGGGTACATGGTGGTCATAAAGGGATGGACATGATCAGAAACAACGCTCAGGTAGGCCGTGGCATTTAAACGATGCCCAATTGGCACTAAAGGGGCCTGAAGTGTGCCAAGAAAACATCCCCCACACCATTATACCACCACCACCAGCCTGCACAGTGGTAACAAGGCATGATGGATCAATGTTCTTATTCTGGTTATGCCAAATTCTGACTCTACCATCTGAATGCCCCAACAGAAATCGAGACTCATCAGACCAGGCAACATTTTTCCAGTCTTCAACTGTCCAGTTTTGGTGAGCGTGTGCAAATTATAGCCTCTTTTTCCTATTTGTAGTGGAGATGAGTGGTACCCAGTGGGGTATTCTGCTGTTGTAGCTCATCCGCCTCAAGGTTGTGTGTGTTGTGGCTTCACAAATGCTTTGCTGCATACCTCGGTTGTAACGATTGGTTATTTCAGTCAAAGTTGCTCTTCTATCAGCTTGAATCAGTCGGCCCATTCTCCTCTGACCTCTAGCATCAAAAAGGCATTTTCCCCCACAGGACTGCCGCATACTGGTTTTCCCTTTTCACGCCATTCCTTGTAAACCGTAGAAATGGTTGTGTGTGAAAATCCCAGTAACTGAGCAGATTGTGAAATACTCAGACAGGCCCGTTTGGCACCAACAACTATGACACACTCAAAATTGCTTAACTCACCTTTCTTTCCCATTCTGACATTCAGTTTGGAGTTCAGGAGATTGCCTTGACCAGCACCACACCCCTAAATGCATTGAAGCAACTGCCATGTGATTGGTTGATTAGATAACTGCATTAATGAGAAATTGAACAGGTGTTATATATATACAATAAAGTAAGCTAATCACAATAATAATATAAGCAATCAGTTGGAATACCTAACAAGTACGGTGATCTTCAGTGACAAAATCAGTCATAGTTTTTAATATATATGTTTTGACCAACATCTTTCTAAAAAAAAAAAAAAACTTGCTGTCATTGGTGTTGTTAAAATGGTTTACACATTTCCATTATATCCTAATTGAGGTTCTAGTAATTGCATGGTTTACTGTGCTGTATGGGTGTCATTAATCAGCAGAGGACTTTGTGTCCTGTGGTGGTGATGGGATGTGACATGTCACGTCCCGTGGATCAATCCCATTGATCAATACCATCACTACGGAGATATAGATCTCATTTTCACCGGCTGCAAATGGCAAATTAAGAGAGGCAATTTGACGCCTCCCACTGTGCCTTAGCATTCCTGAATCCCCCTGTAGAATACTGAAAAACTGCCATTGTAATACACATCGTCATTAGAAATGCCCCGCTCTGTGCACTGCAATTTAGCAGAGCTGTGTTTCGGTTTGGGTCTTCAACGAGTCATTAACATTCTGCGGCATGGCAGAGTAATTTATTAAAAGCATTTCAAAGGAGTCCTTTTTTCCTTTTGGAAAGCTGAAAAATTGTGGTGGCACAAAAGGTAGTTGAAAGGCTGGCTTGCTGAGAAGTCGTTCTAAAGAAACTCCCCCACATGATCCTGCACACTTTCAAGCCTTTGAAGCTGGCTGACATCACTAGTACACATACTTGAATTATTCAGTCTTTGTGGCTTCATTTCTTTAATTTATGTTTTATCAACAAAGTACGGGATGAACATGTTCAAATGATCCATCCAATCAGCACAAGAGGAGGCATATATATATATATATATATATATATATATATATATATATATATATATATATATATATATATATATATATAGTGAGGAGTCTGGGTGTGCAGAAAACTGTAGAGGAACATTGGCGAGTTGGCTATACATATAGTATTTGTTTATTTCCATCGGTTCCATTTTAAGCATTGCGAAAAGTAGGAGGCATTTTAAATGAATCAAACGGACTCGTTGAAACAAACAGCAGGCTATGACTGTGTGGGTGAGTGGAAGGTGCAAGGACAAATCTTGCAACAATGGAGCTGCAGTATTGATCCTGGCCACTCTTTTGAATGCCGTTGAGTCATTATTTCACCTTGTTTATGAGAAGGGGATGTGTTTGTTTGTTTGTTTGTCAGAGAGATAACTGAGGTGGCAGGTATATGAGAGGGCAGACTTTGTGTGACGTCATTTTAAGGCTTGGGAGCCAAATAAATGTTGTTCTTTTGAACCTTCTATTCATCTAAGAATCCTGAAAAAAGTATGATGGGAATATTAAGCAGCTGTATTTATTATTAGGATTTATCATGCATATATTTTTTTTCCATGTGCACTTGTAATCTTTCATCCAAATATATTCCGCTTCCTCTTGCAGCAACATCCCATTTCTTCCCTGATGACACGTTTACCCGTGAGGGCGGGGCAACCTGTCACTCACATGAGATCACAGCAATAGCGAACCACACTAAGCCAACCATCCAAGCAATTCCCGATGGACAAAGTCCCGCTCTACAATTTTTTCAAGTTGAACAAGCCATTTCACTCTGATATACACTTCAATATGGAAAGAAAAGTCTGTTGCTGTTTCTGTTTCATGCTGACTTTGACAACATTAATAGTAATGAGAAATTTTCTTGAGTATCAAATCAGCACAAGATGATTTCTGAAGGATCGTGTGACACTAAAGACTGGAGTAATGATGCTGAAAATTCAGCTTTGTCATCGCAGGAATAAATTAAATTTTATTGATTAAAACAGAAAACATTATTTTAAATTGTAATAATATTTCACAATAATACTGTTTGTGTTTTTGATATCTAAATGGAATGTCCTTATGAATTATTTATCTGTTTTTTTTTTCCAGTGATAAACAGTACAATCATTGTGTCAATCCAGATGAGCCATTCTCCATCTCTCAATGAAACTGCACCTGTCACGGTAATGTCAAGACACTTTAATGTCATGGAGGCACACCACATGCTTCCATTAGTAAAGTTTTCTATGCAGTTGGTGTACTCTTTATAATTAAAGAGCATTTCCTAACCACCCCATATAATATCTCAGTTCATGGCTTAGATATATTCTCATGTCACCCCCAATATCAGTGCATCACAGTGTTAAACATGTCGCGTCCTGTTGCCAGTGGGTAGCGATATTACAATAACTGAATATTGTCATATGTATTCAAGCCAGGAATCTTCTCAAACATGTGAAGTTTGGGGCAGATTGGACATTGTATGCCTGATTTACAACTTCCTGTTTTGTGGCATTAATCGCATACATTAGCACTTAGCAAAGTGTTGTATGATTTAATGTGTTTCTAGCAAAGATGGACTCGAGTGGCACAAAAAAACACGATCAAATTTACTTGCGACTTGTCTTGGACTTGCGAACAACTGACCTGAGACTTATCTCAGGACTGTACATGGACTTGGACTGAGACTTGGGGAAAAAATGCAAGCCTTTTGGCACAGCATTCTCATAAATGCAGTCCATTCTCGATTACGTTCTCCGACTAAGGATTTACACATTCGAATCAGAATTTTCGAATCTCTCTATGGTCGATCGATAGTCGAATCATCTATGTGTGTGTAAACTATAGACCGTAAAAAAATAAACGGTATAAACGGGTTGGGAAGGGCAGGACACTAGTCAGCAGGAGGCTAAGGCCGGAGACACACTGCAAGCGTGGTGTGAGCGTGGCGTTTCTTCTGCTTCAAGTTAAATATAAATATATTGCCAATTGATATTGCAAAGACAACGTCGGCAGTAGCTTATTGACCATACATATCTATGGTGTTGACATAATGGTGTTGTCAAAATAGGCTACAGAATATTTCTGTCTGTGTTGACAGGTTTAATATTTCAAAATCGATAATTATGTTGTTTTTTATTATTACAAATAGGCCTATATCTGCATTTATGTTAACCTACAGACTTTCAAACATGAAAGTGTCATTTATTAATATGTATGTGTGTCAAAATTACATATAAACATCTTTTCCTATGTTAAATATAAATATATTGTCTATTGATACAGCAAAATCAACGTCAGCAGTAGCTTATTGGCCATACAGATCTATGGTATTGACGGCAAAATAGGCTACAGAATATTTAGTTCTGTATTGACAGGTTTAATATTTCAAAATCGATAATTATGTTGTTTTTTATTATTACAAATAGGCCTATATCTGCGTTTATGTTAACCTACAGACTTTCAAACATGAAAATGTAATTTATTAATATGTATTCGTGTCAAAATGGCATATAAACATCTTTTCCTACGCTATTTTGACTAGAAACGCTTCCAACATGCTCGCGTGAAAAATAGGCGTCTCTTCTATTTGAAGCATGCACGCGTTTTCCGCGCGGTTCGGACCGCGCGTGTGACGCAGGCAGTATGCAAGCTCTAACCGGTTAACATGGGAGCCGAAATAAAAACGGACACGCCACGCAGCCGAGACGCTCACGGCACGCTTGCAGTGTGTCCCCGACCTAAGACTATTTTTATTTTACTTTACACACAGCCACCACTTTTAATAAAGTGATCAAAACTAGGCTACACTACACATTTGTAAATTAACCGTTCTCTCATAACATTTAAAAGCTGTGATAGAAACACAGAACATCACACAGATATATAAAAGAACATTTTGATAAATACACAGATAGCACAGGCTAGAACGAAATTGTTGAATAAAGTTGTTGTTTTTGTTTATTTTTGCGCACAAAGGTATTCTCGTCACTAAATAAAATGAAGGTTGAACTACTTTAGTCGCACAAACTATTTTAACGATGTCTTTACTATCTTTCTGGACCTTAAAAGGGTTAATTAAATAGCTGTCTATGGAGGGACTTGAGAGCTCTCGGATTTAATCAAAAATATCTTAACTTGTAGATGAATGAAGGTCTTACGGGCTTCTAAAGACATGAAGGTAAGTAATTAATGGCAGAATTTTCATTTTTTTGGGAACTATCCCTTTAAATTGCAATGGTGCCAATAACACTTCATTGAAAAAAAAAGAAACAACTTTTTTTCCCCATCAAAAACTGGCTTTTTGAGCCAGTGAGAAACTCACATTCTCACACCCTCGCTTTTTTGTCCCTCAGTGTTTCTAAATTAATCTCTCCGCATTTTACTAATCCGGTGCCACCAAATGTATTCTGCATCACTCAAGACATTCATTCGACCTCAATGAAAGCTAAGATCCCCCCTCTGAATGCTGCATTTCCAACAAACCAATTGATGAATAATGAGTGAATGTGCAAATGTGTTGGTCTGCCGTTGCTTTTAATCCAGCAAGAGAGGCGAGAGGCAGAATCCAGTCGGTGACTCATCATCATTATCTGCACAAACATGTTCTCAACATCATCCATATGAAAAACGAGTCCTCAGAAATTATGGATAGATAAGGAATTCTTACTTTTTGGATGGAAGTATGAAGGCAAAAACTGAGAACAGGATTAATGTAAGTTATAGACAGCCTAGAAAAGGTTCATTAACAACTAAACTTATCAGTTCATATTCATATTAAGCTGCATAGAGCTGTTCAGTTTGTAGTAGAGAAGTCGCATTTTCCGTAGGAGTTTAATATGTAAAGTTAAATATTTTTTTTGTGTTTAACGAGAAACTTTCAAGTTTCTTGTTTAACATAAACTCAGCCGGTCATTATAACAAAATACAGGACGAAACAAAACATGCTGATCATACTGAACTGTTGTGAAAATACTAGAGAGAATGAACGCTCTCAAGATGATGGTTTTGGGCCAGGGGAATTAAAATCCTTCTCTTATCGCTGCTTTGAAGGCTGGGTTGTTTGTTCAAGCTCATATGAGTTTTCTGTGCTGGGTTTTGGTGTGGCCATGGGGGTGAACTGCAGATCCCCAGTAGCCACCAACATGCTTACAGCTATTTCAGGAACTGCAGCAGACAATTTGTTATTAAATTTGTTTATGAGTTCAACATCCCTGAATCTATGTGGTTGTGAGGACAGGGGTCTAACTCAAGAGTATCTCACATTAGGGGCTTTTTCTCTGAGGAGGCATTGCTTCCTCAATAAAACTTGGATGAAAAAATAATTGACAGTACAAAAGACTACTGTATAACAAATATAACATTTTGAGTTCAAGCAGCAGTGTCCATTTTGCCTCCCTTGAGCTCATTGTGTTCCTATTGTTTTCGAAGCAACGTAAAACGAATTAAACTTGATTATATTTTGATGTGACGTTATAGTATTGGTTGCATGGATTTAGACCAAAACATATACTGACGTATATTTATATGTTCTATTTTTCGGCAGAATATTTCCCATGGAGTCAGTGCTTTAAATGGTTGGCTAAACGCAGAGGTGAATGTTCTTGAATATTAATTAGGTGCTAGTAGAGAAGGGCATGGAGAATATGAATGTGCATCAGTGCATGAGGAGGTGACGTTTGCTTGCCAGCGCCTTGTCTGTTCCCCTCTGCTGGCCAGTCTTCAGCCCTTAGTTCTGGGCAAGGTGACAGAGATTTATTTGGACTGGGGGATGCCAGTGTTTGGGCCAGGATATCACCTCATATGAATATTAAAAACTTGAGAAATCCCCACTGCCACATTCCCATTGAGGTCCGAAAGACAACTAGTGAAATGTATTTGTATTACTTTGATATGTCTTGATATGGCTTTATATGGCTATTTTCTAGCATTTTATTTGTCTTACACTGATAAAAACAACTTATAGGATTTACTTGATAAAATCTTTGTAACAATTTGCACTCAATTTTTCTTTTTTTATTGGAGAAATATATAGGGTACAGATCAATTGAACAGAAATCAAATCTCCAGATACTCCATATTTTCCTTATGTAAACAGAAATCAAACAAAGTTATAATTCTTCTGCAGATATTGGCTGTACATTTTACATACATATGTACACAACTACACATAGACGCATAGATAACATCCCTATACATGCCCATTCCAGCTTCTATAGTACATACTTGTTACATATGCGCCTAAGCTGATAGAAGAGCAACTTTGACAGAAATAACCACTCGTTACAACCGAGGTATGCAGCAAAGCATTTGTGAAGCCACAACACGCACAACCTTGAGGCGAATGGGCTCCAACAACAGAAGACCCCACCGGGTACCACTCATCTCCACTACAAACAGGAAAAAGAGGCTACAATTTGCACAAGCTCACCAAAATTGGACAGTTGAAGACTGGAAAAATCTTGCCTGGTCTGATGAGTCTCGATTTCTGTTGAGACATTTAGATGGTAGAGTCAGAATTTGGTGTAAACAGAATGAGAACATAGATCCATCATGCCTTGTTACCACTATGTAGGCTGGTGGTGGTGGTGTAATGGTGTGGGGGATATTTTCTTGGCACACTTCAGGCCCCTTAGTGCCAACTGGGCATTGTTTAAATGCCACGGCCTACCTGAGCGTTGTTTCTGATCATGTCAATCCCTTTATGACCACCATGTACCCATCCTCTGATGGCTACTTCCAGCAGGATAATGCACCATGTCACAAAGCTTGAATCATTTCAAATTGGTTTCTTGAACATGACAATGAGTTCACTCTACTAAAATGGCCCCCACAGTCACCAGATCTCAACCCAATACAGCATCTTTGGGATGTGGTGGAACGGGAGCTTTGTGCCCTGGATGTGCATCCCACAAATCTCCATCAACAGCAAGATGCTATCCTATCAGTATGGGCCAACATTTCTAAAGAATGCTTTCAGCACCTTGTTGAATCAGTGCCACATAAAATTAAGGCAGTTCTGAAGGCGAAAGGGGGTCAAACACAGTATTAGTATGGTGTTCCTAATAATCATTTAGGTGAGTGTATATCTAGAATATTCTGGGCCATATTTAGCTTTCACATGCTTGTTTGTAGCATGACAGAAGGCACAACAATCTTTTATAATCCATGCACAGGTGTGAGCAAGAGCATTCCAAGAGTATGGCAGCCAAGAGATCAGATTGGCAGATTCATAGAAGGGCACGACCAAAACACAACACACACACACACACACACACACACACACACACACACACACACACACACACACACACACACACACACACACACACACACACACACACACACACACACACACACAGACACACAGACACACAGACACACACACACACACACACACACACACACACACACAGACACACAGACACACACACACACACACACACACACACACACACACACACACACACACACACACACACACGCACACACACACACACACACAGACACACACACACACACACACACACACACACACACAGAGACACACACACACACACAGACACACACACACACACACACACACACACACACACACACACACACACACACACACACACACACACACACACACACACACACACACACACACACACACACACACACACACACACACACACACACACACATCTTATGCCATCTTTTAGTGAAAATTGAATCCATCAGAACAAAGCTGTTACAGTAAATCCTATCAATACACATCTCCAGTTCGGCATGAATTAAAGGAAGCATGCTGTTTCCTACAGTAAAGAACATCGGTTCAGTCTGCTTAAGTGGTTTCCTCTCCATCACCCTCCCACATGCTGTGCAGGTATGAGTGATATGACCGAGGCAGTCAAAGGACGAGGCTGAAGGTTAAGACAGAGTAAAGAGGCAGCACAAATTGAACATAATTAACAGACTCATGGAGACTCAGGCATTTGCGCTGTCCTCCACCAGATTCACCGAGGCATATCCACGCACAAGCTAGAGCCAAGACTAAGATTAATGCAAACAGCCACTCTCATTATGGGGAGCACGTCTGTTAACACTGCTAATTGTTATTAATAACTGAGAAAGCTGAGAAATGTGTTGAGATTAAATCGATGGAATCATGAGAATATTTAATCATTTTACTTATGCCAGAGAAAGTTCTCTCTGAACCACTCATTTATCAGGAAACGTACACTGATCAGGCATAACATTATGACCACCTTCCTAATATTGCGTTGGTCCCCCTTTTGCCGCCAAATCAGCCCTGACCCGTTGAGGCATGGACTCCACTAGACCTTCCACTAGAAGGTGTGCTGTGGCACCAAGATGTTAGCAGCAGATAAAGCAGAAGTCCTGTATGTTGTGAGGTGGGGCCTCCATTGATCTGACTTGTTTGTTCAGAACACATCCCACAGATGGGGGATGTGAGGGAGGATTTTTCAGGCGTGACTTTTTACTCCGTATAGTTTGGTAAAGGTATATATATATATATATATCTCAGGGTTGGTATCTTTTTTTTTAGCTAGTGGAAGGAAATAAATGTTCTGTGCAAACAATAGAGAGGCAAACACTACGCTTTCCACCTGATGGTGTTGTTATTGCCTTTCTACATCCCCACTGGTGTGTTTTGAAATGGATTTTAGATTCAGACACTGGGAGCTGGGGAATCATCGTGGAGGACAACATCCTCTGATGTCTGCTCAGAAATCTCAGCATCATTTTTTAGTGTACCCAGTGGACCAATTTGTGCATCATATACAGGCATCGGTGTTGTTATCTAACTAGAAAGGTTTCAGAGTTTGCTCTCTTTTGCAAGGATCAGCTTTTATTTTCTCGCATTCCTCTCAAATGGTGCTCATCTGCCTTTAACAACCCCAAGTTATATATGATTCACAGACGGCCGTAGCTGAAGGTTTTTGACAGTCAGCACTGTTAGTTGATATGACAATATAGCCAATAATAAGGCAAGAACACCCTAATTTTATAGTACAGTTTTTTATAGTAGCACAGTACATTTTTAGTGGTTGCAAAGTAATTACTTATTCAGAATAAGTAACTCCTCAAGAGAATTCGTGATTTCGGACGCAGCCTCAGTCTTTATGAGTGTCATTGAATCGTTAATTTATCTGATTCATTCAAAATCTACTTTTGTTACTTTTGTTACTAGTTACAAAAAACTACTTTTTTTGTCGTTGGTAGTGGCAAAAACAGAAGAAAGTAATTGTTTAAGCGTGCAATGTTGTGACTAAATGTAACTAACTTTTTTGTTAAAGCTACACTGTGTGATATTTTCCTCATCTAGCGGTGAAAGGGTATATGATCATCCAGTGAATATTAGTTTCTGTTCCTCTCAATTCTGATTTTGTTTTAACTTCTACGGTGGCCGATTTAGTCCAAGATTAACATGGCAATTCCCCTTTTTCACATTCGACATGATGCCATAGAGTGTTAAAAAGCGAAAGGCAAAGCTTGAATTTATGGGTATGTCCCTCTTTGGCTAATGTACTTTCAAGATGGAGGGGCAACATGGCGACCAGCATTCGAACCCCTCACCCGTATGTATTTTCAATGGCATATTATAAACTTACAAGAATACATTATTACTTGAAAGAAGTAAATATACATTAATGAGCACATATATTTTTGAAAGAACTAAGTGTTTTTGAGCTAAGAATAAACTAAAAAATGTACAGTGTAGCTCTAAAGTTACATTTAGTCACATTAGCAATTACTTTCTTCTGTTTTTGCCAACGACAAAAAAGTAGTTTAGTTCCTGAATGAATCAATGATTTTGAATGAATCAGATAAATTAATGATTCAATGACACTCATAAAGACTGAGGCTGCGTCCGAAATCACAAACTCTCTTGAGGAGTTACTTATTCTGAATAAGTAATTACTTTGTAACCATTAAAAAAGTACTGTGCTAGATAGACGTACTACATTTGTTATGTTGTCATTACCATATGACCTACCAGCTTCAGTTCACTACCATTCACAAATCCTCTCCCGTGCCTCATGGGATAGTAAAGTGCCCATCATATGCACACTTCAGAATCTATGAATTTCAACATACTCCTTTTGTCACGTCCTGCTTTTTCCTACTATCAGCTAATTTATGAAGACAGTCACTTTTCGCCCCTTAACCTTCAGAAAGACTCCACAGTACTGTACAGTGACAGTCTGGAGCGTGCAAAAACTGTTTATCTTAGATACGCTGTCAATATTTTTAAAAAATATTTCTTTTCCTATAATACAATATAAAAACCTAATATTTCTCCAACACAGTAAATGAGTTTTATAGATAAAACTATATAGCTGGTCCAAATCTTAAAATAAAAAAACAACAAGGGTAAAAAACAGATACAAGATTATGGAGGTTTACAAATGTGATTACTTGCTACTGTTTCCCAGAACAATAGATAATAAGATTTACTGGATCCTTTATTCATCTTTTTAAGGATTATTTGATACTTAAGAGGATGTATTAGTAAGTCAAGAACAAAATCTTTGTGAACAGCTGCCAGATAAAAATAATAATAATAATAATAATTAAAAAAAAAAACACACCAGCACCTTGGCGACTGTTCTTCTCTTGGGTAACTATTAGGTTTAATGATCTGTTGCCAGAACACTTGCTAAGATGTGCCAGCAATCGCAGACTGTACAAAGTTTTGAAAAATGCTAATATAAGCCAGACTACACCAATATGTGTGCGTTTGTTTGTGCGCCCAGGAAACGAGGTGAAAAAGCCATCCAATCCTAGAAAGACAAGGCAAGTAAAATCAATGCTCAGCTAACCTCATGGGTAATCTGTGCTGACAGGTTGGGCATCTGAGAAACCCGGCAAGCTGACAGGTTGCCCATCCAGCACTGTGTGGGGGACAACCACACTTGTCAAAGCACATAATGTGCAAAGCTCTTCGCTTGAGGACAAGGATATTTTCCAAGAGTGGAACACATTGAACTCTTAAGAGCAAAGATAAGGAGGTTTTTCATGAGAACGGTTATTTTTTTTAATAAACCAAAAATACTCTTTTATTGTAGTTCATTGAGTTAGGCATCTTCATGTCCCATGAGTCCCTTTGAGGCCTGAGCCAAAATTCATCACTTATCTTGTGCCACAGCATACTTGCCAGGGTCAGAGACGGGTGTTGAAAGGGTGGCAGAAAGCTCTTCGAGTGCCAGGACCTGCAGACATCTGATGACGTGTATTTCACGGCTATAAGTGGCAAAGTGTTAGATCGTTGGCAAATGGAGCTGCATCCTTTACAAACTGTAATTACGGAGCATGTGGCAGTGATTTGGACGGATAGCAGGTGGAGCAGGAGGACAGCCTGTCACCGATCTGTCAGCCAGTCACTGCCACACATGGCTTGGCACCGGAAAACGCATATAATAGTCGACTCATGTGCGGGAGGCAACATTCCCTGAAGAAGAGACATCTGAGAGATGGGGGCATGCGTGAGTCCGAGGTGGATGTTTTTCAGAGAGTCACTCCGGGGTGAGGATTCAAATGGGGAGATGTGAGAAATGCTTTGTGGGTAATTGAGTGAAATAACCACATATGGATCATGAACCGCATGACTGATTCAATTAATATGATTTCGGAGTGAAAAAAAAAACAATGCCTCCAACTCTCTCAGTGGTATTGAAGCATACGAGCACTGCGTGCATGCATAAGAATGGACCTATAACAGTTTTAAAATAGTCTGTTTTATTGAATTCATACAAATTTCTTAAATTATATTTGGATGGGTGAACACGTCCACAGTAAGGATATAGAAAATGTTTGGTCATCATATGTGTAACTACATAAGGCATACAAAAGCAGGCTACATGACAGCAGCAGAGTATAGTTCTGCTAGGGACTGGTATTATTATCCCCTACATGGCAATGAAAATGATGTAGTATGTCTACTGCTATTTTCAGTACTCTGCATTATATATGGTGCTCAACCAAAGCA